>NC_090647.1:293217447-293583072 GCF_040937935.1 Hyperolius riggenbachi
GTTTGCGATTTGCGATTCAGCCAGCGCTGGTGGAAAAGGGCCCTAAAGGATACGTCCAGGAAACAACAACAAAAAAAGACCCACTTACCTGATGATTCCTTTAAGGTGCCCATTAATGATACAATCTTACCACTTCTATGTAAAACGAGGGACTATCTAAGTTATCCATTCAAAGTATATTAACTCAGTTTACCCTTCTACTTCATAAGTTTGGTGAGATTGTATAATTACCTTTTGCTTTTTAAATTACTCAGACCTTTTGCCTGATGAAAGTGGGACTTGCCTCCTAAAACGCACGTAGCAAATAGCGATGAGCTCCGGATGAAATCCGAATGATTTTTAATTCAGATTTCATCCCCCTAATTAGTGCAGCTGAGCGGGTGTGTGCAGGGGAGGTTAAACTTACCCAGCAGCCTTCTTCTTTAACTAATCCCAAACTGCGGTTGCAGGTTGAAGGAGGAAGCATAGTAGTCACATGACGCGGCTTGGAATGCAGCGTGGGTCTGGTTAAAGAAGAAGGCTGCTGGGTAAGTTTAACCCCCCCACCCCACAAACACCTGCTCAGCTGCACTAAGTAGGAGGATGAAATCCGAATGAAACTCTTTAGGATTTCATCCAAATTTGATCCGGATATCATCACTGGTAGTAAATAAACCTTGTTATGCTACACGACAGCCGCCATAGCCTTTTTTACGTGCACTACTACATTGACAAGTGCTAATCACTACTCCCAATTGCCTGTGAGCTCTTTATACAGTCACACAGAGCAACAGGGAACTTTGGACATCCCCATTACTGCATAGCACTTGCACAACCTGCCATAAGACTGTGGTACAGGTGCGCAGTGCAGAATTTGCACAGTCCAGGCAGAGAACTGCAGACACAACCAAGGATTTCAGCCCTGCCTTCCTACAGAGGAGAATCTGGACACTGCCAAGCCCGGTCTTCAGCCAGAGGGACACGTGCAGCTGCTGGAAAACCTGTACAGGCTTGCCAGCAACTTTCTTAGTTGAGATTACTCCAGGCACACCTGCCTTTCCTACCACTAGTTCTCTGATTGTACTCTATTTCTTGTCTTTATCCTAGAATTCACAGCCACTGAGGTGGATTCTCAAAGAGCCGCACCAACTAAATGTCTCACCACTAACAGGGGAAGTAGTTATTTTTCTCCTATTGAAACAGGTCTGAAGGTCCTTCACAGGACGCATATTGCCCCTACTATGTTACACAAAATGGATAACAGTAGACCTAGCAAATGTTTAAGAAAATGCAGAAGAGGACATTTGGTGGTTCTGCCCCCTGGTTCAATGCTTTTGGTCAGATATTGCAACCCTTATTTATAAGGTCCTGGACGGTACTGTCTCCCCTGACCCATTTATGCTGTTAGGTAATAAATCACAAGGCTGGAAGTTCCCCCTGCACCATATGGCCCAGCATATAACTAAGGCTACCAAGCTTCACATTGCTAGAATGCCTGCCACACTCTCAGTTGATATGACCAAGTCCATTATCACTAATTCTTATCTCTGAAAGTTTAATTGCAATTGTAAATGATACTACGGAATATATTGATAACCCAGGTCTTTAACCTTTGATCCTCACTTCATGGTCACGGTTTGTACTATTTGCATTGTGGTCTTCTGATATATGCTCTCCTGACTGCCATTTTGCTGTCCTCCCGCACACTCCTGTCTGTGCCCTTATGACAATGTGTTATCCATTGAAAACAGATGGGATGTTGTTGACCATGTTAATTTTTGCTGTGTATTATTTTTTTCTGTTCTCTTTTCTTCTTTCATTTGTAATAAGTTTGTCTTATTACCCCCATGGGGGAGTTTAAAAGCATCCTATGTTAAACTGAACTTATTGTTCAATAAAAACTCTTGTGAAACTAAAGAGCATCACCCTTATTACACAAGCCTCACTGCTTGCCTAAAGGGGAACATACACTCAGCCGATTTTCAGCTGAGCGATCAAAAAGATCAATCGCAAATCGATTTGCAGCCAATTTCGATCGATTTCAATCGATCTGACATGTTGGAAAATTTAGGCTCATCTCTTGAGATGGTTTATTTTGCATTGGACCTAATGGAAATCTGATGGCAACAAAATGACATCAGATCGATTTTCAATAGATTTGATACTAAAATCTATTGGAAATCTGTTCCTAGTAAAAATGTTCCTAAACACATCAGATAGATCAGAAAATCTACTGATCTATCTGCTGCTAATCTAACAAGTGTATGGCCACCTTTATGCCTAGTACACACCATACAATTTTGTTAGATTATTTTCTGTAAAGTACAGTTAAGGTGCACTAAATGCACTAAATGCAACAACAAATCCGCCAGGTGGTCTTTAGCCGACAGTATGCGTGTGTATGTGCTGTCAGCGGACTGATAAGGCTGTTTCTGAACAATCCGCTCAGCGGTTCGTTCAGAAACAGCCTTATCAGTCCGCCGACAGCACATACACTGTCAGCTAAAGACCGCCCAGCGGAGGGGCCGGCAGACTCGTCGTTGCATTTAGTAGTGCGTGTGTACGCGCCTGTAGAGACTGGTCATCATCTCTGGTGCATTGTATTCTAGTTATCTCCTGCTGAGTAGAACAATGCCTAATTGCTAGGCAGATAGATGTTTAGATAATTTCCAACACGTTGGAAATGTTCTGGCAGGAAAATCTAAAGCCCCATCCATCTACACAATACAATTTTTTGTGCGATTCGATCGGATCGAATTAGATCGATTAAATCCGACATGTCCGATCAAGATTCAATAGTGTGGTCGGATGTCATTGTTTTGCAATGACATTCGACCACACCATCGAAACCCGATCGGACATTTTGGATTTAATCGATCAATTGAATTCAATCTGATCGATTCGCAAAAAAAAAAAAAATCATGTAGATGGGGCAAAATGTAAAATCTAACAGAAAATGGTATGTTGAGTACCTAGCATTACCCTCTTTCCCTGAAATAAAGACATCCCCTGAAAGTAAGCCCTAGCAGGAGTTTCGAGCATGCTTAAAGCGGAATATAACCCAGCATTTCAACTTTGCTCTAAAACATTATTTACAGCATATTATATGCAACCAGCATTTTTTTTTTACTAGACCAGCATTCGAAGGGTTACACACAGAGTTTTAAAGTTCCATGGAGAGATATGCAGACGCATCCGAAGTTCAGATAGATACATTTTACTAAACAGAATGTATCAAGTGGTGAATGTTACACTCTTTGGCTGTCCTCCAGCTCCTGCACAATCAGAGAGAGTGAGTCACATTCCACACTTAGATACATTTAAGTAAACAAAATGTATATGTTACGGCCAGAACCCAAAGTGTGGCCACTTCGCGCTCCTGCCAGCCACTTCGGGTTCTGGCCGGCCAATGTGCGAAGTGGCTGCAGCGCAGCGGCCAATGTTAGAAATGTAATGTTTACACAGTCTCGCTGTGGCCAAATTGATGACAACTTGCTTAAAGTGAAACTCCAGACTAAAAATTGACTCAGCAGCACTGGAAAGGCCTGGTGTTTCTTTAACTGTTGTACAGCATCAGAACTTTTTTTTCTCTTATACAAGCCTCATTTTTAGCTGCACAGAAAAAACTGCCCGGGCATTTTTCCCCTAATGCTGTGCAAAGCATGATGGGATTTCTGATGTTGTTGTTCTCGTTCTGCTGTTTTGGTGCAATTTTTTTTTTTTTTACATTTTGAATTTGACATTTGAAGCCTAGCGTGTGCAGCTGGGAGGGGTTATCAGGACACAGGACAGTTGGAACTGTGTCTTCTGCTCCTTGTCACCTCCTTTCAACCAAAAAGATGGCTGCCCCCATGAATCACAAACATTTGCCTGTTCTTTTAAAACGGGGTGGGTAAGAGATTATATTACCTATCTATTCTAATTAACATAACTAATGTAACTTAACCACTTTACCCCCACGCGTACGGATTTCTCCGCCCCTTTTTCCATCCTTTCACCCCCAGGGACGGAGAAATCCGTACTTTGCGCACTCCCGCCGCTGTCCGCGCCGCCGCTAGTAAACACGCCGCCCGCCACTAGTAAACATGCCGCCGCCCGCTCACCCAGAGATCAACGAATGGGAAAATCCATTCCCGTTCGTTGATCTAAGCCCCGCAATGATCTGCTGCCGCTCGGCTGAACAGCGCGATCATTGTGAAAAAATAACAAAGTCCCAGCCTCTTTCTACTTCCTGCAAGCGTCCGGAAGGACGCTTGCAGGTCGCATGAAACAAATTGGTAATGTTGCCATCTTGTGGCCAAATAGTAAAACTACACCCTAACCATTTTTTTTTTTTTTTTTTTTTTTTTTTTTTTTTTTTTTTTACACACAAATAAACTTGTTTTACACAAAAAATTAACTCCTTACCTCCCACACTCCCCAATTTTTTTTTTTTTGTAATTAAAAAATAAATAAAAAATTTACAATAAAAAAAAAACATAAATAGTTACCTTAGGGACTGAACTTTTTAAATATTTATGTCAAGAGGGTATAACACTGTTACTTTATAAACTATGGGCTTGTAATTAGGGATGGACGCAAAACTGAAAAAAATGCACCTTTATTTCCAACTAAAATATTGGCGGCAAACATTGTGATAGGGACATAATTTAAACGGTTTTATAACCGGGATAAATAGGCATATACATTTAATGTGTTTTAATTACAGTAGCATGCATTATTTAAAAACTATAAAGGCAGAAAACTGAAAAATAATTTTTTTCCCACATTTTTTCCTATTTTCCCATTAAAACACATTTAGAATAAAATTATTCTTGGCATAATGTCCCACCTAAAGAAAGCCTAATTGGTGGCGAAAAAAACAAGATATAGTTCATTTCATTGTGATAAGTAATGATAAAATTATAGACGAATGAATGGAAGGAGCGCTGAAAGGTGAAAATTGCTCTGGTGGTCAGGGGGTAAAACCCCTCAGTGGTGAAGTGGTTAATGACAGTAAGTTTGTTTAGGCTGAAGTTCCCCTTTAATTTAATGAAATATAGCCGGCGGCGATGCAATAGATGAAGCCGCCGGCTTTCGCACTGCCTCTCTCCTCTCCCCCCTCCCTCTCTCTCTCCTCTCCCCGCCTCCCATACAATATACGTAGCAGCCGGGGACATGCAGCCGGAGAGTCGTTCGTCGCAGCAGGGCAGCAGAGTGGGGAGGCTGCAGACATTGCTTCTGCCAGCACCCGCTCTGCAGGAACGGCAGGATTCCCCTGTCGCGACGAACGACTCTCGGGACAGGCGTGTCCCCGCCGGCTGCTACTTATTGTATGAGAGGCGGGGGGGGGGGAAGAGTAGAGAGGCAGTGCAAAAGCCGGCGGCTTCATCCATTACATTGCCGCCGGCTATATTTCATTACATTAAGCAAGTTGTCATCAATTTGGCCGCAGCGAGACGGCGTAAACATTACATTTCTAACATTGGCCGCTGCGCTGCGGCCACTTCGCACATTGGCCAACCAGAACCCGAAGTGGCCGGCCAGAACTAGAAGTGGCCACACTTCGGGTTCTGGCCGTAACATATATATCTGAACTTCGGATGCATAGTTACAGTTATTTTGGTTGAAAAAAGACACCATGTCCATCGAGTACAACCAGCACAAAGCACAACACCAGCCTGCTCCCTCACATATCCCTGTTGATCCAGAGGAAGGCGAAAAAACCCTTACAAGGCATGGTCCAATTAGCCCCTAAAGGGAAAAATTCCTTCCCGACTCCAGATGGCAATCAGATAAAATCCCTGGATCAACATCATTAGGCATTACCTAGTAATTGTAGCCATCGATGTCTTTCAATGCAAGGAAAGCATCTAAGCCCCCTTTAAATGCAGGTATAAAGTTTGCCATAACGATTTCCTGTGGCAATGCATTCCACATCTTAAAGGGACTCCGAGCAGTGTAGTAACTATGGAAAGATGCATATCATTTTAAAGCTCTCTTTCTCCTCTTTCCAATGATATATAAACCATCACCCTGCGCCTTTTAGTTTTCGCTATTTTCACGATTGAAATTGCCGCGGCTGCGATTTCGATCGCGAAAATAGAGAAAACTAAAAGGCGTAGGGCGACGATTTAGGGGTCGTCAGAAAGAGGAGAAAGAGAGCTTTAAAATGATATCCATCTTTCCATAGTTACTTGTATTACACAGGACGACACTTTCCCCAGTGTCAGCAGCTCCATTCAGCAGAATGCAGCTGCTACCTTTGAGAAAAAGTCGCCCTGTGTAATACAATGTAACTATGGAAAGATGGATATCATTTTAAAGCTCTCTTTCTCCTCTTTATGACGACCCCTAAATCGTCGCCCTACGCCTTTTAGTTTTCTAAAACTATCGCGAAAATAGCGAAAACTAAAAGGCGTAGGGCGGTGGTTTATATATCATTGGAAAGAGGAGAAAGAGATCTTTAAAATGATATGCATCTTTCCATAGTTTCTGCACTGCTCGGAGTCCCTTTAATCACTCTTTCTGTAAAGAACCCTTTCCTAAATAAATGGCTAAAACGTTTTTCCTCCATGCGCAGATCATGTCCTCTAGTCCTTTGAGAAGGCCTAGGGACAAAAAGCTCATCCGCCAAGCTATTATATTGCCCTCTGATGTATTTATACATGTTAATTAGATCCCCTCTAAGGCGTCTTCTCTAGACTAAATAAACCCAGTTTAACTAACCTTTGTTGATAAGTGAGACCTTCCATCCCACGTATCAATTTTGTTGCTCATCTCTGCACCCGCTTTAAAACTGCAATATCTTTTTTGTAATGTGGTGCCCAGAACTGAATTCCATATTCCAGATGTGGCCTTACTAGAGAGTTAACCAGGGGCAATATTATGCTAGCATATCGAGTTTTTATTTCCCTTTTAATGCATCCCAAAATTTTGTTAGCTTTAGCTGCAGCTGCTTGGCATTGAGTACGATTATTTAACTTGTTGTCGATGAGTATTCCTAAGTCCTTCTCCAAGTTTGATGTCCCCAACTGTATCCCATTTATTTTGTATGGTGCTAGACCATTAGTACGTCTAAAATGCATGACTTTACATTTGTCAACATTGAATTTCATCTGCCATGTGCCCATATAGCCATCCTATCCAGATCCTGTTGCAATATGACACTATCTTCCTGAGAGTTGATGATTCTGCACAATTTTGGATCATCTGCAAAAATAGCAACATTGCTCACTACTGCATCTACTAGGTCATTAATAAATAAATTGAAGAGCACTGGACCCAGAACAGACCCCTGTGGGACCCCACTGCTAAGTCTCCCATTTTGAGTACGATCTATTGACCACAACTCTTTGTTTTCTGTCCATTAGCCAGTTCCCTATCCATGCACACAGACTCTTCCCCAGTCCTTGCATCCTCAACTTTTGCACCAGACTTTTGTGGGGAACAGTGTCAAAGGCCTTTGCAAAGTCCAAGTATATCACATCTACAGCATTCCCAATATCCATATTAGCATTCACTACCTCATAAAAGCTGAGCATGTTAATCAAACAGGACCTGTCTTTAGTAAACCCATGTTGATGCTGAGAAATAAGATTATTTTCTACTATGAAGTCATGTATAGTATCTCTTAGTAACCCCTCAAATAGTTTGCATACAACTGATGTTAAGCTTACAGGTCTATAATTTCCTGGATCAGATTTTTTGCCCTTCTTAAATAATGGGAAACCGTGGGCTGTACGCCAATCCACTGGGACTCTGCCAGTTGAAAGAGAGTCACAAAAGATAAGATAAAGGGGTTTATCTATAACTGAACTTAATTCCCTTAGGACCCAAGGATGCATGCCATCCAGGCCAGGTGCCTTGTCTATTTTTAATTTATTTAGTCTTGCCTTCACTTCTTCCTGCGTTAAGTATTTAATATTACAGTTAGAAGATTGAGACTCTTCCACCTCTGTAATTTGCAACAGTGCTGTTTCTTTTGTGAAGACAGAAGCAAAGAAAGCATTTAATAACTCTGCCTTACCTTGGTCATCCACCATTGAGTTCCCACCCTCATCCTTTAGGAGTCCTATACAGTCAACCTTTTTTTTTTAGAGTTAATGTACTTGTAAAACTTTTTTGGGTTAGATTTGATATCCCTAGCGATTTGTTTTTCAGCTTCAATCTTTGCCTGCCTAATTTATTTTTTACAATTTTATTGCACTCCTTATAATTGCTTAGTGCAGCCTCGGTCCCCTCCTGTTTTAAGACCTTATAGGCATTCTTTTTCCTCTTCATTTTATCTTTAACCTTTCTATTCATCCATAGAGGCATTTTTTTATTCCTAGATATTTTGCTTCCATATGGGATATACATACTACAGTATTGATTGAGTATAAGTTTAAAAGCTTGCCATTTCCCTTCAGTGTCTTCCCCTTCCCCCAGTTCACCAAACTTAGTGCCTGCCTAATTTGATTGAACTTTACTTTTCTAAAATTCATAGTTTTAGTGGTCCCGCTACCCCATGGCCTATCAGTCACCAGATCAAACATTATCATGTTGTGATCACTATTTCCCAAATGTTTTTGAACCTGCACATTTGATACATTATCTGGTCTATTAGAAATGATCAGATCCAGTAACACATTCCCCCTAGTTGGTTCAGTTACCATTTGAGTCAAGTAATTGTCCTGTAGTGCTGCCAGAAATATGCAGGAACTTTAAAGCTTTGTGTGTAACCCTTCGAATGCTGGTCTAGTAAAAAAAAAAAAAAAAGCTGGTTGCATATAATATACTGTAAATAATGTTTTAGAGCAAAGTTGAAATGCAGGGTTATATTCCGCTTTAAAATATAAGCCCTACCCCAAAAGTAAGCCCTAGCTGTAGTAAGGAGGAAAAGTATGACAGCATGTGTATTTACTGGAGCCAATGGTCTTGCCAGCAGGACCAAGGCTCTGTCATTGGGCAAATCACTGCACTCACTGCCACTCAGCAAGTGCAGCGATCAGCCCAATAACAGAGCCATGGTCCTGCCTACAAGATCATAAGCTCCAGTAGAAACACAAGTTGCCATACTTCTTCCCCATAGGCTGAAGCTTGGAGACACAGCAGCAATGGAGATGAGGGGGGGGGGGGGAGAAGAGGGGTTAGGGGGACATCACAGGACAGCATGACATGAAGTTAGGGGTAAGAGAAGGATTCAGAGGACAGAGGGGACACCAGGATGACATAGGGTTACATGGGACACAGGCGTTTAGGGGACACGTGTACAGTGGGAGACACTAAAGGTCCAAGCAGGACACTGCTACACAAAAGGTGGATCCAGCAGAGGAAAAAGAAGATGGGAGGACACACCACAGGAATGTTTGTGTTCATAGAAATATAAGACATCCACTGAAAATAAGCCCTAGCACAACATTTGGAGCAAAAAAAAAAAAAAAAAATATATAAGACTTATTTTCAGGGAAACAATAGAAGTACCTACCTATACAATTGAATCTAATCAGGGACAGATCTATTGCCTGCCCACACACTGCAGACAAATCTACTGGAAATTGTCAAAGCACCACTGCCTCCCTCAATCTCCTGGCCTGTGGTGAGTGTTGAAAGCTCATGTCACGCCAGCACAAATCGCCTCCTCTGCTGCCTTTTTCAAAGGTCACAAGCGCCTGTCCACCTGACTAAGGCGCTTATAGTAGCCACACGAGGAGTCTGTTGGCCATTGGGAGAGCAACAAATGTTACCACCACTCTCCCTATCCAGCCGTTATGGAAATTTCCAACATGCACAACTGATCCTTTTGATTGATATTAGACAGCAAGCGATCAAAAAGATGCCCATTTTGTCATTGACATCAGCCATATTTGAGCATTGTGATTGAATTGGACAGACAAAAATGCTGAAAATCATTTATGAGCACCCTAAGAATTCGATAAAGTTTGATTTTCCTGTTAACTCAACCAAAATAATGGAATCAAATGAAAGTAGATTTTTCAGTCAACACATATAAAATAACTTGCTATGTTGGAAAAAAAAAATCTTTATATTTAACAAAATGGGGGGGGGGGGAAAAATATATATAAATTTGTACCATGTATGGGCACTTTTAGGGCCCTTTTCCACTGGCTGCAATTCAATAAGCAGATTGCAGCCATTTTTCTTATCGCTAGAGCACTGCGATAACATGTTAAATAAGGATGCTCATTTTCCACTATGGCACTTCGATCGCAGTTTTTTATGCGATCACAATTCTCATTGCAATCAAGTTAATTCCTGACAGCAATACAGCAGAACGGGGACAGTGGGAAAAGAAGCTTGCATGATTGCAAGTGCAGGTGATTTGCACTTGCTAGTGGAAAAGGGCCCTAAGTAACGACTCATTCACACTTGCATTTGCAAAACTCAACCATTACAGCCAGCGTTTTGCAGGAGTGATTTCTCAGGGGCAAGAAAAAAAAAAATGAACATTGCGGCAATTTTTCCACCATCATGTTTAGCGCTTCTATAGCACTGAAATGCGATCGCTGGGAAATCACCTAAAAATGCTGCAGGTGACATTTGCAGGCTATTTACGCAAATCGCCCACGTAAGAACATGCTCATAGGGTTATTACACTAGCGCTTTTAAAAAGTGCTAATGCTTGAGTGTTTTGCCAAAATCGCAGCAAAACGCTCTAGCGTGAATGGGCCCTAAGATCAAATGACAAGTCTTTCTCCCCCTTCATACCATCACTGGGTGGTGACTCTTCATTAGCTTCTGTATCAGGACTAGATGAAGAGAATGGTCAGGAGGAAGGGAGGAGTGATAACGGAGTAGTTTTACTGTCACTGCTACAGTCATCTTCCTGCATATTTTACACATCAATTTTTACCATGGAAATGGGTCACACACATACACTTTAAAGAGGAACTCTAGTGGGGAAAAAAAGTGCTTAATTTTTACAATAATTATGTATAATGATTTAGTCAGTGTTTGCCCATTGTAAAATCTTTTAAATCCCCGATCTATATTCTATACCGCTGTTGTGGGAAGAGGAGATTAGATCCACTGATGCCTGTGCCCGGAGCCCACAAGCGTCGTGCGGGGGGTGCGACCCGCACCAGGTGGGGTGACCCCAGCCGCCCTAGAACAGGTGCGCTGCATGGAGGGGAGAGCAGTGTGTGCATCAGCGTATGCAGAGAGCAGAGGACCAGCGGCGATGGGAACACAGGGAGGTGATTCGTTTAGTACAGGCTCTCCTGCGCATTGCTATATGTCAAGTCTGGTGGGGGGGGGAGCACGGAGGGCAGCCCTGGGAGAGGGAGGGAGAGGTCAGGCTGCCCTCCCCGCAGCTCTACCCTCCATTAGGGGGGGGGGACACCTACCTATCTAACCTATACTGGGGGGCCAGAGGCGTAGCTAGGGTTTTCAGCGCCCGGGGACAAAGACTATTAATGCGCCCCCCAAAGTCAAGGTTGCGCGCCGCGCCACAAAGGGGCGTGGTCACATAATAAATGTGGGCGTGGTTATGGGTGGAGCCAAATGTATATGGAGGTTAGCAGGCTCACGCTCACCCACCCTCCCTCAGTATGTACCTTCCAGCATGTTCCAAGACAAATTCAGCAATCATGAGCCCCCCCCCCCCCCATCAAGACAAATTCAGCAATCATGAGACCCCCAACATAACCAACTCAGCAATCATGAGGCCCCCAACAAGACAAATTTAGCAATCATGAGGCCCCCAACAAGACAAATTCAGCAATCATGAGGCCCCCAACAAGACAAATTCAGCGATCTTGAGGCCCCCAACAAATCATGAGGCCCCCAACAAGACAAATTCAGTAACCATGAGGCCCCCAACAAGACAAATTCAGCAGTCATGAGTCACATAAATAGACAGCATTTCACATAAATAGGTAGAATGCCCCCTTAATATGGTAGACACCTCTCACCTGGCAGCAGTTCTCCAAAATACACTCAATCTGACGTGGTTCCCCAAAAATAGGTAGCCCCAGGTCTATAGTTGTTCCCAGAATAGGTGGCCAGCAGTATAGATGTCCCCAGAATAGGTGGCCAGCGGTATAGATGTCCCCAGAATAGGTGGCCAGCGGTATAGATGTCCCCAGAACAGGTAGCCAGGGGTAGAGATGTCCACAGAACAGGTAGCCAGGGGTATATGTGCCCAGTATATGTAGGCAGGGATATGTGTGCCCAGTATATGTAGCCAGAGGTATATGTGCCCAGTATATGTAGCCAGGGGTATATATGCCCAGTATATGTAGCCAGGAGAATAATATGTGCCCAGTATATATAGTCAGGCGTATATGTGCCCAGTATATGTAGCCAGGGGTATATATGCCCAGTCCATGTAGCCAGGGGGTATATATGCCCAGTATATGTAGCCAGGGGGTATATATGCCCAGTATATGTAGCCAGGGGGTATATATGCCCAGTATATGTAGCCAGGGGGTATATATGCCCAGAGTAGGTAGCCAGGGGTATATATGCCCAGTATATGTAGCCAGGGGGTATATATGCCCAGTCCATGTAGCCAGGGGGTATATATGCCCAGTCCATGTAGCCAGGGGTATATATGCCCAGTATATGTAGCCAGGGGGTATATATGCCCAGTATATGTAGCCAGGGGGTATATATGCCCAGTATATGTAGCCAGGGGTATATATGCCCAGTATATGTAGCCAGGGGGTATATATGCCCAGTCCATGTAGCCAGGGGGTATATATGCCCAGTCCATGTAGCCAGGGGGTATATATGCCCAGTATATGTAGCCAGGGGGTATATATGCCCAGTATATGTAGCCAGGGGGTATATATGCCCAGTATATGTAGCCAGGGGTATATATGCCCAGTATATGTAGCCAGGGGGTATATATGCCCAGTCCATGTAGCCAGGGGGTATATATGCCCAGTCCATGTAGCCAGGGGGTATATATGCCCAGTCCATGTAGCCAGGGGGTATATATGCCCAGTCCATGTAGCCAGGGGGTATATATGCCCAGTCCATGTAGCCAGGGGGTATATATGCCCAGTCCATGTAGCCAGGGGATATATATGCCCAGTCCATGTAGCCAGGGGGTATATATGCCCAGTCCATGTAGCCAGGGGGTATATATGCCCAGTCCATGTAGCCAGGGGGTATATATGCCCAGTCCATGTAGCCAGGGGTAAATATGCCCAGAGTAGGTAGCCAGGGGTATATATGCCCAGTCGATGTAGCCAGGGGGTATATATGCCCAGTCGATGTAGCCAGGGGGTATATATGCCCAGTCGATGTAGCCAGGGGGTATATATGCCCAGTCGATGTAGCCAGGGGGTATATATGCCCAGTCGATGTAGCCAGGGGGTATATATGCCCAGTCGATGTAGCCAGGGGGTATATATGCCCAGTCGATGTAGCCAGGGGGTATATATGCCCAGTCGATGTAGCCAGGGGGTATATATGCCCAGTCGATGTAGCCAGGGGGTATATATGCCCAGTCGATGTAGCCAGGGGGTATATATGCCCAGTCGATGTAGCCAGGGGTATATATGCCCAGTAGATGTAGCCAAGGGGTATATGTGCCCAGTAGATGTAGCCAGGGGTATATGTGCCCAGTAGATGTAGCCAAGGGGTATATATGCCCAGTAGATGTAGCCAAGGGGTATATATGCCCAGTAGATGTAGCCAAGGGGTATATATGCCCAGTAGATGTAGCCAAGGGGTATATATGCCCAGTAGATGTAGCCAAGGGGTATATATGCCCAGTAGATGTAGCCAGGGGTATATGTGCCCAGTAGATGTAGCCAGGGGTATATGTGCCCAGTAGATGTAGCCAGGGGTATATGTGCCCAGTAGATGTAGCCAGGGGGTATATATGCCCAGTAGATGTAGCCAGGGGGTATATATGCCCAGTAGATGTAGCCAGGGGGTATATATGCCCAGTAGATGTAGCCAGGGGGTATATATGCCCAGTAGATGTAGCCAGGGGTATATATGCCCAGTAGATGTAGCCAGGGGTATATATGCCCAGTAGATGTAGCCAGGGGTATATATGCCCAGTAGATGTAGCCAGGGGGTATATATGCCCAGTAGATGTAGCCAGGGGGTATATATGCCCAGTAGATGTAGCCAGGGGGTATATATGCCCAGTAGATGTAGCCAGGGGGTATATATGCCCAGAGTAGGTAGCCAGGTGTCCCCCTCCCTGCCTCCCCAGCAGGAGGGGTGCAGCGCAGAGAAGAGGGAGAGCTGCTCTCTCTCCCTCGGCCTCGCTGTCCCCTCCATTAATGTCCGGGTGCTGGCAGCGGCGGGCGGAACTTACCTCCGTCTCGTCGCAGCGCGGATGGATCTGCCGCTACTCTGGTCTAGTCCAGAACAGAGCAGCGGCTGCGGGATCCGAACTTCCGGCCGGCGCTGGAGCGAGACGGAGGTGAGTCCCGCCCGCTGCGCCAGCACCTGGACAATAACGGAGGGGACAGCGATGGAGGGAGGGAGAGCCCTAAGGTGAGAGAAGGGGGGGGGGGGGGGGGAGATGTTCTCCACCGTCCGCATAGCTCTCCCTCTTCTCTGCGCTGCTCCCCTCCGCAGAAAAAAAAAAATCAGCTCAGCTGGGCGCCCTTAGGGACCCGGCGCCCGGGGGCACTTGACCTACCCCGACCCCCCCTAGCTCCGCGCCTGTGGGGGGCACCTACCTAATTAACCTATACTGGGGGGCACCTACCTATCTACCTAGCTAGCCTATACTGGTGGCAACTATACTGGCTACCTATATTGGAGGCACCTACCTAACTAACCTATACTGGGGGCAACTATTCTGGCTACCTATATTAGCCCACTGCCTTACAGTTACCCCACCCATGTCATGTCCACACCCATTTCTTTGCCGCTGCGTGCATCACTTTTTTTTGGGGGGGGGGGGGGGGGGGGTTGGTGAATTATCCGCACCGGGTGTCAAACACCCTAGCTATGCCACTGCCAGAGCCCTCATCACCACCGCCACCCGGATCCCCTATCACCGCCGCTGCCTGCAGAGGAAGCCCACCGAAGAGGGCACCTGCAACGCCGCTGCCGTCCGGATCGCCTGTCACCGCCGCTGCCTGCAGAGGAAGCCCATCGCCGCTTCTGCCCGGATCGAGAAGAGGATCGCCGCTTCCGTCAGGAGAGGTAAATCTACCATCTTGGCCCCTGCCTCTCTCTGCACTCTTCCTACACCTGCTGGAGCTGCAGCAGCATAATGGGGGGACCACACTTATCCTGGGGAGGGGGAACAATGCACTGGAAACTGGCTACACTTATCCCAGGGGGGGGGGGGGGGGGGGGAGAAGCAGGAGTGCATGCTGTGCTATGGAGAGGGGAGGGAGAAGCAGGAATGCGTGCTGTGCTATGGAGAGGGGAGGGAGAAGCAGCGGGTGCTGTGTTACGGAGAGGGGAGGGAGAAGCAGCAGGGCGTGCTGTGCTATGGAGAGGGGAGGGAGACGCAGCAGGGCATGCTGTGCTATGGAGAGGGGAGGGAGAAGCAGCACGGCGTGCTGTGCTATGGAGAGGGGAGGGAGACGCAGCAGGGCATGCTGTGCTATGGAGAGGGGAGGGAGAAGCAGGAGTGTGTGCTGTGCTATGGAGAAGGGAGGGAGAAGCAGCAGCGCGTGCTGTGCTATGGAGAGGAGAGGGAGAAGCAGCAGCGCGTGCTGTGCTATGGAGAGGGGAGGGAGAAGCAGCAGCGCGTGCTGTGCTATGGAGAGGGGAGGGAGAAGCAGCAGCGCGTGCTATGGAGAGGGGAGGGAGAAGCAGGAGTGTGTGCTGTGCTATGGAGAGGGTAGGAAGACGCAGCAGCCTGTGCTGTGCTATGGAGAGGGGAGGAAGACGCAGCAGCCTGTGCTGTGCTATGGAGAGGGGAGGGAGAAGCAGGAGTTTTTTTTTTTATAAGCAGCACTGAAGATGAGCTCCTGATTCTATACAACTTATACCTTGTAATGAGCAAATTGAAGGACATCACAAAAGCAAGGAACAGACATACAGACAGAATGGAAAACTAAAGACATGGACTAAACAATTTTAAACAAGGACATCCAGACAAAATAAAAGAAACAAGCTTATGGAATAACAACAAGCAGACTGCTGAAGAGACCCCTGCCCTGCCCTCAGAGAGATAACAGAGATCCAGAGGAACAGAACACAAGCCCTCTCCAAGGTAAGGGCTTTCTGCCATACAGCTGCATAAACTTGTCAATACATTATAATAGAAAGACAAAGATATAAAATAAGAAAAGTACTGTGATAATGGAAAGGCAAAGCAGCATAGACAAGACTGAAGCCTCAGAGACAGAAGGCAGAGCCAGCAGGAGGTCAGGAATCCTAAGGATAACATATCCACAAGGAACAAACAAAGATCAAAGGAAGGCAATTAAGAGGTCCATACTGAAAGCCAATACAGAAACTCTATGTGCAGATTATAACAAACTAGGGAGCATAACTAATTTAATATTATATACAGAACATATCCTCGCATGGCACAAGGCAATATGTGAACACTACAAAGATATTACAATTGTGGACATCAACCAGGATGGGGACACAGGCAGGCAAATCAGAACTCAGGATGAGGACTCCCCCCAGCAGACAGCATTAACCATCAGTTTTTATAACAGTGGAACCATCTTGATCCAAGGTGCTAAATGCAGACTGGAGGAATTTGAGGAGCTATTTCCCCATATCAGAGAGAAAGCAGAAAACTATAAAACCATAAATAACCCTGCTACACAAAAATGTGAGGATCAAACTACAAAACAGGGAGAAAAACTGCCCCCCAGAGACTCTCAATCACACCCCTCCCTGGAGACCCTCAGAGATTGTTTGTCTAATCTAGAGATAGACTTCACCCTCTTCAGAGAACAATATCAAAGAAGCCAAGGTGTGAAAAATGCAAATGACCAAGTGAGAGAAGAACTAGCCAGGCTGAAATCTGAGCACACTGCAGCCCTGTGTGAAATCAAAGCATCTCTTCAACAACTGCAGGAGGAGAACTCACAGCTTAAGGAGGAGATCCGGAAAATACAGATATTAAATCAGTCAAAAGAAGAGGTGACAACAAAATGTACAAGGGTTCCCACAAGTCCTGCGCTGATTGAGGACTGCACTGTACACCACACACAAGAAACAGTAAACACCAAAGACCACCACAGCCAGCTGGACCCCTCCCCAAATGCTACCAACACATGCCCACCCAACACCCCAGAGCCCAGCCACTGCCAGCCAGACCCCTCCCCAAATGCTGCCAAGACTGCCCCACCCAACACTCCAGAGCTTAAGCCTAAACACCAAGCAAATGGCTCCTATAGACCTCGCAGCCCTGACATTGTGCTGATTATAGACTCTAATGGGACATACCTGGACATAAAGAGACTCTTTCCAGGGAAGAATGTCATTAAAATCACCTGCTCAACTATTGAACAAGTAGCAGGGGTCATTAATGAGCCTCATTTCACTGACCCAAAACATCTCATCCTGCACACTGGGACCAATGACATTAAACAAAACACCATAGACCAAGAAAACACTACAGACAAACTGTCACAAATTGCAAAAAGGGCACAGCTGAAATTCCCCAATACAAAGATTATCCTCTCTTCCCTGCTCCCAAGAAAAGATATCTCTCACCAGACAATCCAACAAATCAATGCAAAGCTGGCCTCCAATCTCAGATCCTCACCAGGCATACAACTGGCACAGCACCCTACAATCTCAGCTCACCATCTGTACAACAACAAGCACCTTAGCAAACAAGGAGTCAGCCTCCTTGCAAAGGAGTTTAAGGATATGGTACTTAATAGACCTCGGACACCCCAAGAAAGACCTAATCCAACACACAGATGGCAAACTCCAATAAAGCGTTACCAAAGAGAGCCCCCACAAACACAACAAATGCGGAGGAAACCGCCTGACCCACAATGGCAACACGGAGGAAGGGAGGACAGAAACACGGCGGAAATCAGGACTTTGTGTAGCACCTTATATAGTATACTGATGCGACACCCCGAAAATATTGAGTCCTATGACAATCCGTGCTCATTACAAGGTATACAGACCCAAAATGACATCACTCATTATCAGTAGCTGGAACATTCAAGGGCTGAATGCCTCAGCTTTTGGATGCAAAACAAATGATCCAGACTTTAAAAAGAGACTTGAAAACATTGATATTCAAATCCTCCTGGAGACATGGACCCGGGCAGAGGATGAATCTCTTGCACCCATGGGATACAGGGAATTCTCTGTATCTTCACAGAAAAACAAGAACATTAAACAGGGTCGTCGTTCAGGAGGCATACTAATCTGGTACAAGGAGGAGCTTACAGAGCATATTAAAGCTATCAAACGAGGAGACAGCCACATCTGGATCAAAATAAACAGCTCCATCCTCACCTCTCAGTCTGACATGTACCTCTGTGCAGCATACATCCCCCCAACAGAGTCCCCCTACTACAAACCTGATATTTATGAGGTCCTACAAAGAGAAGCCAGCCACTTCCAGTCTCAGGGCAGAGTACTCATCTATGGAGACCTTAATGCGAGAACAGGCACAGAGAAGGACTATCTGACCTCTGAGGGAAACACATACATACTTGGAGGAGAGAGCTACTACCAGGAACCAATGCAGACAGTAAGAAACAGCTATGACAAGACAGTAAACAAAAGCGGGAAAGCCCTGTTGAACCTGTGTCGGAGCCTCGGTCTATACATAATGAATGGGCGAACCAGGGGTGACTCTCTTGGGAGATTCACTATGAACTCACACGTAGGCAGCAGTGTGGTAGATTATGCTGTCACAGACACAGATCCCATAAACATCAATGCCCTCATAGTCACCCCTGAAACACACCTGTCAGACCACAGCCAAATCCTACTGTACCTGAAATCCACCGACAAACCAACCACACAGCAGCCTCATCAGACCGGTCTCTACAAGCTGCCACCACCCCTCAAATGGCCCAAACAGTCTGCCACCGAATACACCAACATGACCAAAACTGCCAAAATCCAAGAACTGCTGACAAACTTTTATAACAACCCATATGAACCAAACCAACAAGGTGTCAGCCATGCAGTGAAGGACTTCAGTAACATCCTACATACCATGGCAGTACAAGCAGGCCTCAAGCAGACCAACTTCAAGAGATCCACAAATAAACAGTCCCAAAAATGGTTTGACAGTGAATGCAAGGCTCTACGTAATTCGCTAAGGGCAGCCTCTAACCAAAAACACAGAGACCCCAACAACCGAGACCTAAGGGAAACCCATGACCACCTACAGAGACAATACAAAGACACCCTCAGGCAGAAAAAACAGAGCCACATCTCCCACAAACT
Source organism: Hyperolius riggenbachi (assembly GCF_040937935.1). Taxonomy (NCBI): domain Eukaryota; kingdom Metazoa; phylum Chordata; class Amphibia; order Anura; family Hyperoliidae; genus Hyperolius; species Hyperolius riggenbachi. The sequence continues at coordinate 293,236,732 of NC_090647.1, forward strand.
CCAACAGCTGGAGGACTCCCTCCAAGACAACTCATTCTGGGAGACCTGGAACCATATCGGTGCAAAGCCTAAAAAAAGCCCTCTTCATATCCAAAATGGCCACATCTGGCTCCACTACTTCAGGAACCTCTACAAAGACATCCCAGAAAATGCCCAAACCCTGGAGCAGAAACAAATAGCCGCAAAACTGAAGGACATGGAGGAGACAATCAAGGACTTTCAAAACCCTCTGGATACATTAATCACGGTGCTGGAAATAAGAGAAAGAACAAAGCTGATAAAATGTAAGAAGGCTAGCGGTACCGATGGCATCCTGCCAGAGATGATCAAATACAGCCCCCAGGAAATACATGAGGCACTCGCAAGACTATTCAACCTTATCCTGAGGGCGGGCTACTTTCCTCAGGCCTGGAGTGAAGGCCTCATAACACCCATCTACAAGAATGGAGACAGATATGATCCAGCAAACTACAGAGGAATATGTGTCAGCAGTACACTGGGGAAACTGTTTAACAGCATCATCAATAAGAGGATCCTCTCCTTCCTCACACAGCAGGACGTACTCAGCAAAAGCCAAGCTGGGTTCATGCCAAACCACCGCACAACCGACCACATCTACACACTGCACAGCCTCATCAAGACCCATGTCCACAGCTCACGTGGCAAAATACACGCTTGCTTTGTTGATTTTAAGAAGGCGTTTGACTCAGTGTGGCACCCAGGCCTTTTCCTAAAACTCCTAGAGAGTGGAATAGGAGGAAAAACCTATGATGTCATCAAGAGTTCATATACTGGGAACCAATGCAGTGTGAAAGTAGATGGGAAGAGAAGTGCGTTCTTCAAGCAGGGTCGAGGAGTCAGGCAGGGCTGCAGTCTGAGCCCAACACTCTTTAACATATACATTAACCAACTGGCTGTAGCCCTGGAATCCTCCCCAGCTCCAGGCCTCCTCCTGCATGACCGTGAGGTGAAGTTCCTGCTGTATGCAGATGACCTTGTGCTGCTCTCCCCAACAGAGAAAGGACTACAGGACAGCCTGTCAGTATTGGAGAGTTTCTGTACCACATGGGCACTGCCCATCAACCCAAAGAAGACAAAAGTGATGGTGTTCCAGAGGAAGAATGGAAATAAAATCCCCACCTCCTCATTTATATTAAATGGCTCCCCACTGGTGTCCACTAACAGCTACACCTACCTGGGGCTGGAGATCAACCAATCAGGAAGCTTTAAACCAGCAGTACAGGCCCTGAAAGACAAAGCCTGCAGAACATTTTATGCCATCAGAAGACAGCTTTACCACCTAAAACCACCGGTGAGAGTGTGGGCAAAGATATTCGACAGCATCATCACCCCAATCCTGCTCTATAGCAGTGAGGTATGGGGCCCGGTCACCTACCCTGACCAATCAAAATGGGACTCCAGCCCAACAGAAATCTTCCATCTAGAGTTCTGCAAGTATCTCCTCCATGTCCATCGAAGCACTTCAAACTCAGCTTGCCGGGCAGAGCTAGGCAGGTTCCCACTATGGCTTACTATCCAGCAGAGGGCACTCTCATACTGGGCGCATATACAGAGCAGCAAACCCAGCACTTACCACCATAAAGCCTCACTGAGCCAGGGGGGCGAGGCCATACCACATGCTCTCAAGCAAAGCATCAGCAGCCAGCCCAGGCCACGGCCACCAACACAGGCTGACAAAAGCCCAAATAAACAGACTATAGAAAGCTGCAAGGAACGATACATAGAGGAATGGAGAAGTGATATAAAGAATTCCAAGAAACTCGCTGTCTATCAATCACTACAGAGGGAGTACACAATGGCTCAATATCTGGGGAGGCTACATCACCACAAAGACAGACAGGTCTTGAGTTTGTACCGTCTGAGTGCCCACAGCTTGGAGATAGAGACAGGGCGGCACAGACAGACATGGAAGCCCCGGGAGGAGAGACTGTGCAGACAATGCGACCAGGAGGTCTTGGAGGATGAGGCCCACTTCCTGCTACACTGCAGCAAATATGCACCTGTGAGGACCGCCCACTTCCAGAGACTCTCCGCCCACATCCAGGATTTTACCTCCACAGATGAGGAGAGGAAACTCTACATCCTACTGGGGGAGGAGGAAACAACCGTGCAAATGGCTGCCCGATATGTCACAGCCTGCCACCAACTGAGGGGAACATGATACCACATGGACTGTATTCCCCCCCCCCCCCCCCCCAATACCCCCCTATGGACTGTATATCCCAGTCCCCCATGCTGTCCCTTACATCCTCCACACACCTATGGACTATATACCCTAACCCCCTTTATCCTTTCCTTATTCCCACAATTCCCCCCCATGTTAATGTTTTGCTTTGGCAATGCTAAATGTATTTGGTCCTGCCAATAAAGCTTTTTTGGATTTGGTGTGTGCTATGGAGAGGGGAGGGAGACGCAGCAGAGCATACTGTGCTATGGAGAGGGGAGGGAGACGCAGGAGGCTGTGCTATGCAGAGGGGAGGGAGAAGCACTGACACACTCGCTCTCACACACACCTACACTCACACCCTCTTAGGCAGCTTTCACATTAAGACATTACAGGCGCACGCTAGTGCGGCCTGTAACACAGCCTAACTCACAGCAATGAAAACTAAATGGGATGTTCACAGTGCCCATGTTGCGTTACATTGTAACGCAGTACGAAGGTGCTGCATGCTATATGTTATACGCGGTTAAGCCACGTTAGACTGTTTGCACATGCGCAGTAATGTTGGAGGAGGTCTCCCCTTTGATGGGTTAATCACAAAAACAATGTACAATACCACTGAGCTTGTACCATGTGTGGCGTGAACAAAGATTCAATAAGATTTTAGTTCTGTTCTCAAAACGCCATCAAGATTACCATTCTTTCATTAGCATTGTTTCCAGGAGTAGAGAGCACACACATACTTCCTGAAGGGACAGCTAAAATCTAATATCTGAAGTGTGCTCTGAAATCACCCTGCTTTTGTGATGTAAACACAGCTGTACTGAGTCGCACAATGATGACATAAGCCAGTTCACTTCCTAGTATACACCTCAGTGGGAGTGTCTAAAGACTCTGGGAGGAGGGCAGGTAATGAATATACAATGAGCAAGAGAAGGGAGGGAGGAAAACAGTCAGGGAGGATATTATGTCAGCTTGGCAAAATGGCCACTGCCTGGAATAGGATTTTCTGCTCCTCATTTATAAAATTCTCAGGAATCATAACGTGGACAGTGCAATACATCTGATATATAAGTTGAACTAGTATTTATCTACTTAAATATGTGTTTTTTATTTTTAGGTTAGCATGGGTGTCACTTCCTCTTTAAAAAGAACCCGAGGTGTGTTTAAAGAATGTTATCTGCATACAGAGGCTGGATCTGCCTATACAACCCAGCCTCTGTGTCTATCCCAAACCCCCCTAAGGTCCCCCTTCACTCTGCAATCCCTCATAAATCACAGCCGTGCTGTGAGGCTGTTTACATCTGTAGTGTCAGTCTAAGCTGCTCCCCACCTCCTGCATAGCTCCGGTCCCTGCCCCCGTCCCTTCCCTCCAATCAGCAGGGAGGGAAGGGATGCAGGGAGGGAAGGGATGCAGGTGGGGACTGAGGTTCTGCAGGAGGCAGGGAGAGCAGCTGACTGACACTATAGAGATAAACACAACCAGCTCTGACAAGCTGTTTGTCAGCAGTGTGGCTGAGATTTATGAGGGATTGCAGAGTGCAGAGGGACCTTGGGATAGCAACAGAGGCTGGCCTGTATAGGCAGATCCAGCCTCTGTATGCAGATAATATTCTTCAAACCCACCTCGGGTTCTCTTTAAAGTGGATCCGAGGTGAACTTTTACTCATTGCATAATTGTGTTCCTTTCCTATTGTTTATAGGGCATTCCTCAAGCCAAATACTTTGTTTTAACACTCCAATTACCTATAAAAACTAAACAAGCCCTGCCCAGTTTTTCAGAGAGCCTTGGCCGTAGCAAGGGCTCATGGGAGCTGTCTAGGCAGGAGGCATTTCTAGCCAGAGATTCCAGAGGCAGAGGGGAGGAGGGATGATTAGGTTTCAGTCTGAGTGCTGATGGTGCAGATAAGCCTGCCTGTGTAATGTTTATAAACATGGCTGCTATCACTGTATCACAGGAATAATCATTCTCTGTTTGCAGCTAGATTTGCTGCTTAATCTAAATTTTACTAAAGATATATAGACAAGTTACTTGTTATAGTTTTTTATCTTGGATCCGCTTTAACCATTCTTTACAGAACTGTTCAACCTTAGTCAAATTGGATCGTGAATGTTCCTGGACTGCACTCAAGTCATTCCACAGGGTTTAAAGTGATGCACAAACACCTGCCAATTTTACTGTTTAATGTTGGAAGAGCATCACCCATTAAACCAATGGCACCCATGATGTGCATTCTGCCATGTCACCATACAATGCACACATTAACTGGGTAATGCACCTGCCTCTATTAGGTGGCACTCCATTAGGAAAAGTGGAATTGCTGTACATGGCAATCTTACAGCTAGCTGGCATGCCAGCAGGTACAGTGCTGGCCAAAAGTTGACTGACAAAAATATTAATTTTCACAGAGTTTGCTGCTTAACTGCTTTTAGATCTTTGTGATGTACTGAATTATAAGCACTTCACACATTTCAAAGGCTTTTATTGACCATTACATGAGATTTATGCAGAGTCAGTATTTACAGTGTTGGCCCTTTTTCAGAACCTCTGCAATTTGATTGGGCATGCTCTCAACTTCTGGGCCAAATCCTGACTGATAGCAACCCATTCTTTCATAATCACTTGAGTTTCTCAGAATTAGTTGGTTTTTGTTTGTCCACCCACCTCTTGAAGAATGACTACAAGTTCTCAATGGGATTAAGATCTGGGGAGTTTCCAGGCCATGGTCCCAAAATTTCAATGTTTTGGTCCCTGAGCCACTTAGTTATCACTTTTGCCTTATGACAGTGCTCCATCATGCTGGAAAATGCATTGTTCTTCAAACTGTTGGAAGAAGTTGCTGTTGGAGGGTGTTTTGGTACTATTTATTCATGGCTGTGTTTTTTTGGCAAAATTGGACTCCGGGGTAAAATGTAATTTTGCTGCCAGCTACTGCTGGCAGCCAAGTTATACTTGTTCATAGTAATTTGGTCTTTTGACAACACCCAAAATTACTGTCTGAGCGCTGCTATAGCAATAATTCACATCACAGCATATGGCGGCGCACCCAAATCCGAGCCCTTTTTGGCCATCCCAGGAGATGACCCTACACCACTTTAGGGATAGTCAATGGGAGGGGGGAGCACAAAATTCCAAGTTTATGCAAATGTCTATTCTAGGCAACATTTGCGCTGACTGAAGATAGATGCAGCTTTGATTGGTTAATATCCAAGCTGCATACATCTCATTGACCACATCTACTGACCTAAGAAATAGTGGAAACCTTATGAGCTTGCAGCTTGACAAAGCAGCATTTAAAACAGCAGGCTATAACTGTCCAAGCCAAGTGTTCTCCCCAGGCTCTTTTAGCCGGGTGCTCCACCCGGCTAGATTTGGCGACGACCCGGCTGTCATCAGCTCACCTCCTATGCTGAGTTACCCTGCATTTTCATCTCGACCCACCCGGCTACTTTTTCATGCCGCCCGGCTACTATTCCATGCCACCCGGCTGGAAAAAAAATTCTGGGGAGAACACTGAAGCCCATTTTTGGCATGTGATTTTAATGTGTCTGAATAAAGAGATATTTCTTTGAGAGTGGTGCTACTGATCTTGGTTTCTTTCATAGTGGAAACCTCCAAATATATTTTTGCTACAAGGTCACTTTAATGCTGCAGCGCATAAAACACATTTAACTAAGCTTTGAGACAATAGTTTTGACATGTGCAAAAATGATACTATGCACTAGCTGGGATATACATTTTATTCATTTACATACAAAAAGTATACATGACTTGTCCAACTGCTCTGATAGACAGACCACAAGATGGCATACCTAAATAAAGCCATCATCTACTATTAGATATGCATTCTATAAGAAAAAAATTTTCATGTTCTTTTAAATTGTACACAAGTGCATTGAGCCTGTCGACATACATCTTGTCCTTCCTGCAAGAGAAGAGAAAAGGTTCTGATGTCATAGCAATCAAAAAAGCATTTTCCAGAGTATGGATTCAAACTGGCCTCAGTCCCATATCCGCAACTTTCATCCTAACTGTCCACAGATTTATGAACTCATCACAGACCATCAGCAGGCTATGCTGTATAAATACAAGCTCATCACAACTCACCTCACTGAGCCAAACTGGAGCACCCACATATCTGCAACAAAAAAAAAAACAAACATTGCATTACAAAGAAAGCTCCAGAAATTCTAGCATGTGCCATTTCTATGCCAAACACTAACACAAATTCTCAATTATCGCATGCAAAATGTTCAACAAATATTCACAGATTCACTCATCCAGGCACCACTGTTATCCCTACAGCCAAGTTTAAAGGGAATGTCCAAGCAAAATAAAAAAAAAAAATGAGTTTCACTTACCTGGGGCTTCTACCAGCCCCATGCAGCCATCCTGTGCCCTCGTAGTCACTCACTGCTGCTCCAGTCCCCCACTGGCAGCTTACCGACCTCGGAGGTCGGCGGGCTGCATTGCATACATTTTTATGCATTCCCGCTAGTGCAGGAACATTTAACACACATAAAACTTTACGCATTAAACCAGTAACGCGTAAAAATGTGTTGATGTTCCTGCACTAGCGGGAATGCGTAAAAATGTACGCAATGCGTCCCGCCGACCTCCGAGGTCGGCAAGCTGCCAGCGGGGGACTGGAGCAGCAGTGAGTGACTACGAGGGCACAGGATGGCTGCATGGGGCTGGGAGAAGCCCCAGGTAAGTGAAACTCATTTTTTTATTTTGCTTGGACATTCCCTTTAACCTGCTGGGCGGTCTGGACGAGCTCAGCTCGTCCAGTACCGCCGATGGCTGCCGCTCAGGCCCTGCTGGGCCGATTTGGCTGAAATAAAAAGCAGCACACGCAGCCGGCACTTTGCCAGCCGCGTGTGCTGCCTGATCGCCGCCGCTCTGCGGCGATCCGCCGTGAGCAGCGGCGAAAGAGGGTCCCCCCCAGCCGCCTGAGCCCAGCGTAGCCGGAACAAAAAGTTCCGGCCAGCGCTAAGGGCTGGATCGGAGGCGGCTGACGTCAGGACGTTGGCTGACGTCGATGACGTCACTCCGCTCGTCGCTATGGCGACGATGTAAGCAAAACAAGGAAGGCCGCTCATTGCGGCCTTCCTTGTTTATTCTGGGCGCCGGAGGCGATCGGAAGAACGCCTCCGGAGCGCCCTCTAGTGGGCTTTCATGCAGCCAACTTTCAGTTGGCTGCATGAAATAGTTTTTTTATTAAAAAACCCTCCCGCAGCCTGCCTGGCGATCTTAATAGAACGCCAGGCAGGTTAAAGATGGGGTCTTAGTTCAACAAAGGAATGCATTATTTTGCTTAGTCACCTACACTGCACAGAAGTACCCAGGTAAATGTAGGTGTCCTAACTGTGGCCCTGTAACATGCATTGTGCAGACATTGTCTCAAACCTATCTAGGGATTAGGAGCACACATCCTGATGGCCTCTCATGGGACAGAGTGCATACCAATCGCACAAGGGAACTAATGTAATGTATCCATGTGCACAATGCCATTACACCAGCATAAGCTGTGTGCATGCTGACAAAAAACAAACAGGGGAAGGAGGGAGTGCACTAGATTAAGACCCTGGATTTTAACTTCGCTGTAGAGATAACAGTGGTGCCTGGATGAGTGAATCTGTGAATGCATTGGTTTGAACATTTGCATGCGAGAGTGCGAAGGGTTACTGATTTTGCAATTTTTCTGGCCACACCCCCTTTAGCACCACCCTTTCCTTAAATTACTTATTTAAATGTCCTAACTAGAAGCGATTTGCCTGGATTTATATGGTTTCCAAATTCTCAATTAGGTCTTGCATCAAGTTAATTATTACACAAAACTCGACAGATTTAGAATTTGTGTTGCATTCAGAGGATTTCTGTAAATGCCCATTCTCACTTACAAACGCAAACCTATAGCAATCATGGCATTGAGATCACTGACATTAGCGAATATCACACTATTGTTTTAAAAAGCACTGGTAATTGCCCCAGTGTGAATGGGCTTTAAGAGTACAGTACTAACAGCTAGAGCTCAGTGTGTATGCTAAACCTACATGAAGGACACTACAGAAAGTCAATGAGAGGCAAGTTGCAGAAGCATTTCATTGGTCTGTTTGAGTCAGTGAATTTATGCAGCATGAAGGATTTGCAACTCACTGAGCACCTCTATCCCACACACACACACACACCTATCAGTGCTGAAGAGTCACCACACATGTGCAGTACAGATGTTGAACAGCAAGACCTAGGCATACAGAACAATGCTTCATTGCCACTTTGAGCCCATGTTGCCCAGCAAGAGTGTAAACTACAGGGGAGCAGCCACTGAAATAGCAGGGGGCCTAGAGCTGCAAAGGGCTCCAACTACTAATCTTCATGTCCTCTGATAAAGGGGTCAATCCTTCAGATCAAATGTTTGTGGCTACTGTTATGGGTGTGAAGATTGTGTCCACACTTTTGACCCTTGCAAGATGGCCCCCCAGGCTTCGAGACAAGGGTAGGAACATTCTCTCTTGTCTCCTGGTCAACTCTGCCCATATTCGTTCTAGTGTATGGGCACGAACTATACAGTTCTAGTGCTTCAGGCTGACAATTCCAAGCAAAAACTCCAGGCACACATTGGGCATTTGTTAATAATCCGAACATTTGTATAGCGCTTTTCTCCTGTCGGACTCAAAGCGCTCAAGAGCTGCAGCCACTGGGACGCGCTCAAGAGCTGCAGCCACTGGGACGCGCTCAAGAGCTGCAGCCACTGGGACGCGCTCAAGAGGCCACCCTGCAGTGTTAGGGTGTCTTGCCTTGAACTCCTGGTTTCGAACCCTGGTCTCCCATGTCAAAGGCAGAGCCCTTAACCAGCAGGGGGCCTAGAGCTGCGAGGGGCTCCAACTACTAATCTTCATGCCCTCTGATAAAGGGGTCAATGCTGGGCAACATGGGCTCTGAAAGTGGCAATGAAGCATTGTTCTGTATGCCTAGGTCTTGCTGTACAACATCTGTACTGCACATGTGTGGTGACTCATCAGCACTGATTGTACTGTGACAGGAGCCTAATTGTTAAACAATGAAAGACTGCAGATCAGAGTGGAATGTTGTATCATCAGTTATCGCATCTGACGGCACTTCCTATTCCAGAATCTCATCATAACAGTCTTACTGGAAAAGCAGTCAATACTGGACAATGTAACTGGTAAAGTGTAGATACTTACATCAAAAGCATGGACGTTTCTCCTGCAAGAGATGAAGGTTAAGGATCATTAAAATTGCCAAGCACGCCAGTACAATTTATTTACAAATGTATTGCTGTGATGTTGTCAGAAAACACTTCTCAACAAGAAACTTCTGCCGGTAATTCCAGCTATTTTAAGTTTGTTTTCATCATGAACATCACTAGTGCTTTAGGTAAAAAAAAAAAAAAAAAATTTAAGATTTCAGAGGTCAAAGTAGTCCCTCAATACCATTTGGTTATAGGATTGAGCACAAGAGGTCCAAAGATTGCAACTGCATAAAATCACATTGTGACAATGTAAACATGTGAGCAATTTCTGTTCTCCAGAGTGACTGTCTCCGGCTATTCAGTTTATGAGAAGGTGGGACCAAAGAATGGGTTTGGAGCAGACTCCAGAGATCCAGTCTGAAAAGGAGCGGACTAATGGTCCACTCCAAGTATAAGGGAGCCCTGAATTTGGAGGCACCTTGTAGGGGAGAAGGGGTGAAGCATTAGGTGCAGACAGTTGTGCACATATATACAGACATTCAGAACAGTTCCATGTGGAAGAAGTGTCTCAAAATAAGACCATCTTGATGTGACAGATCACCATAATAAAAAAGGGACATAAAGTACTTAGATAGTGAGTTAGCCAGCCTTTCAATCACACTGAATTAGAATGTTCAGGAGGGCAGGACTGAAATCTAGACAGAGAAGCCTCTGAACAGCCCAGAAGCTTCTAGTGTGTACTCCAACACCTGTTGCTGTTCATGGACACTAAACATACCTGACAAGAGCTTGTTGGATATGTTCTTGTGGCTAAGCTCCTTGTCATGTAGGAGCAAAGACATACAACGTTAGAATGGCCACAACTGTGTAAAATGTTGAAGTCACTTGTCAACAACCAGCTCCATGTTACTGCACTGGTGCAGTATGGCCATGTTCACACATGAAGGGATGCAAGTCCCAGCCAGTGGTGACGTTAAGGAAGATTTGGGAAACCTTTGAAAGATCGAGGCTTCCCTGTTAGGCAAGTATCTTTTTAGACACCTCAGGTTTGCATTAATGTGCAATTCAGACTAGATAGTCGTGGGTTGAATTATTTGTGCTCATGAAAATTATACCTATCCTACCAGATAAAAACTTCAGAATTAAAAAAAAAAAAAATTAAAAGTCTATACAAAATTGAAGCATTTCATTTTTCCGTAAAAAATGGCTCATGTCTTATCAGACTAGGCACCTCCCATACCTCATGCTTAATCTTGCAACAAGATGCCACTGCCTCCTTTCTGGAGAAGAGTCTAGAATGGAGCTTCAGTCTACCATTAACCGTGTGTTAGCCATCATCTGTATGCTGTGGAACAAACAGCTGTTAGAAGAAGAAAAAACAAAAACTGATGAAGACAAGGGCTGTGAGAGGGTTGAGTGACAGCTTATGGAACCATTTGAAAGACCCAAGTTGTCAAAGCCCCTCAGTTATTTTTGCATGCTGTTGGAGATCCTGCTGCTACAGAACAAGCTGCAGCCCTCGGTTTACATGCTGGATCACCTAGTTCATGTCAGGAGTATAGACCGGTTGTTCCCAACCTTATTGAAGGTGACATCATGCCAAACACTCAGATCTCTGACATCACATGTCTAGTTAGTATAGCTGCCCCAGCGTAGGTTAGGGTGGTCAGCCTGCTCGCTTCACTCCCCCCCCCCCCCTCATTCCCACAGAGGCTGCTATTGCATCCTGAGCTGGTGGCCTCTGCCTGTTCCCACCTCCTCTCCTGCATCACAGGCATCTTCTCTGCTTCTCCCCACCTCCTCTCCCTCTGTAGTTAGCTACAAGAAAATGGTCACATTTGTGGACATTGGCAGCCATTTTCTTGTACCGCTGCTTTACAGACGGAGCCGGAAGAGTGGGGCGGTGACGCATACCTGATGCTGACATGGGAAAAAGACCATTGTCATCCATTACTATCACATGATCAGTAGAGAAATAGTCTAACACGGTGTGAATAGCATTCTTAAAGTTAAGACTTTGCCGTTTTAACTTGTACTTTGAGACCCCCCCCCCCCCCCCCCCCCCCCCTGTGAAGCGACTTGCCCCACCTCCTTGCAACCAGTGCTGTGGCACTGAATCTCCAATAGTGTCACTGCATGTGGCTACAAGGGGTAAGGGCTAAGCATCAGGAGTTGCCCCACAGGGGATCTGAGGAAGTTCTATTAAAAATACCAGTCATAATTTTAGGTGAATGCCATGCACACTATGTGCATTTTAGACTTCATAGTCCCTTTTAACCACTTCCGGATTCTCGGTACGTATATACACGCCCCTGAATCCAGAAGTGTATACCATGGAAACGGCCGCTCGTATGAGCGGCCGTTCCATGTCAGCTCACGGAGGGTGTCTCCGTGAACACCCTGCGAGCCGATCGGCGGCTCGCAGGGTAAATGTAAACACACGGGGAAGATCTTCCCCGGTGTTTACATGTATACGGCGCTGCTGCGCAGCAGCGCCGTAGAGGAGATCGGCGATCCCCGGCCTCTGATTGGCCGGGGATCACCAGCATCTGATAGGCTAAAGCCTATCCCATCAGGCGCAGGACGGATTTCCGTCCTGCGCCGCTCACAGGGGGAGGGAGAGGGAGGGAAGGGGAAGGAGGCCAGGAAGCGCTGCGGAGGGGGGCTTTGAAGAGCCCCCCCCCGCAAGCGCAAGCAGCCGGCGGCGATCAGACCCCCCCAGCAGGACATCCCCCTAGTGGGGAAAAAAGGGGGGGGGGGGGGGAAGTCTGATCGCCCTGGCTGCTAGCTGATCTGTCCTGTGGGCTGGAGAGCCCACGCAGCACAGATCAGCATAAAATGTCATGGTGTGGAAGTGGTTAAATCATGGAAATTGTAGCATGAACTCACACCCATTGCCTAATACCAAGCTATAGTGCAAACATAACCAAACAATAAAATGTACGTACAAGCTGTAGTCACAAAGATGCCAATCCTGATTTGCCCTAGCCTCTTGGCTATGGAATAGTTTAATGGTCAGACGACACCATAAACCCTTAGGCTGGATTCAGCGTGGTCAGTTGCATGAAACATTAAAATGTTTGAACAGCTTAGACATTATGTAGTTCAAAACCTGCATGCAGAGTTATAATGCAGTCTATTACATTGCTATATTGTGAACAGGCCAATACAATTGTATGGGCAGAGTTTATGTGCAGAATTATTCTGCAACGCTACTGAGCACTGAACTAGACCTTAGGCTAAAGCTTGTACACACTTTCAATTATGATTGGCCAACCACTGACCAATATTTCCATGTAGTGTAATGAGTCAAATGACAGGCCTGTAGGTTGCACCCTCAAACTCAGGCAGTTAACTTGTCTTTTGTACTAAGGATATCCTTTGTACAAAACATTCAGTAAATCTGGACTGCATTTGACCTGGGTCACATTGGCCAACAAGGGCTGCTGAACAGGCAGAGTACACAGGATAGAGACAGACAGCCATTAACCATTTTACCCCCGCGGTACGGATTTCTCCGTCCCTTTTTCCACCCTGTCACCACCAAGGGACGGAGAAATCCGTACCAGACACCGCTCCCGCCGCTGTCCATGCGCCCACGCCCTCCGGGAGATCAATGAACGGAAAAACCTTTCCCGTTCGTTGATCTTTGCCCCCCCGCAATGATCAGCTGCTTCTACGAGAAGGAGTGCGATCATTGTGAATAAAAAGTTGCCCAGCCTCCCTGAACTTCCTGCAAGCGCACTTCCTGTAAGCTTGCAGGGTCACAAACAAACACTCACTCAAATTAGTCAAACTACACCCTAAAGCATTTTTCATATACAAATACCTTAGTTAAACATTAAAAATTAACCCATTAGCTCTCACACTCCAATTTTTTTGTAATTAAAAAAACATACAATTAAAAAAAAAAATGCATAAATAGGGACTGAACTTTTTAAATATTTATGTCAAAAGGGTATAACTTACTTTATAAACTATGGGCTTGTAATTAGGGATGGACGCAAAACTGAAAAAAATGCACCTTTATTTCCAAATGGCGCCAAACATTGTGATAGGGACATAATTTAAACGGTTTTATAACCAGGACAAAAGGGCAAATACATTATGGGTTTTAATTACAGTAGCCTGCATTATTTAAAAACTATAAAGGCCAAAAACTGAAAAATAATTTTCCCACATTTTCCCATTAAAACACATGTAGAATAAAATTCTTGGCATAATGTCCCACCTAAAGAAAGCCTAATTGGTGGCAAAACAAAAGATAGTTCATTTCATTGTGAAAAGTAATGATCAAGTTATAGACCAATGAATGGAAGGAGCGCTGAAAGGTGAAAATTGCTCTGGTGCTCAAGGGGTAAAACCCCTCAGTGGTGAAGTGGTTAAAAGGACGTCCGAGTTTAAAGAGACTGAAAGAAGCGCTCATAGTTAGCAGGGGCATGTGTGCCCCTGCTAAAACGCTGCTATCCCACGGCTAAACAGGGGTCCCTTCACCCCCAAACCCACCCCCGCAAAAGTTGGTCGTATATTTTTCCTTCCTGGAGGCAGGGCTAACTGCTGCAGCCCTGCCTCCAGTCATGTCTATCAGACGCACATCGCCGCCTCTCCCCCGCCCCTCAGTGAAGGAAGACTGAGAGGGGCGGGGGAGAGGCGGAGATATGTGCTGACAGATGCGCGTGGGGCAGGGCTGCGGTGGTTAGCCCTGCCCCAACCAGGAAGAGATCCCGGGCTGCTCAGAGGGGATTTGTGAGGTGGGTACCCCCGTTTAGTGGCGCAATAGCGGCGGTTTAGCAGGGGCACACATGCCCCTGCTATCTATGAGGTCTGAAGCGAGATTTATTCTCGCTTCAGACTCTTTAAGGGGGAAGTTAAGGTTGATTTACCCAAGGCTTATGGCCCATACTCACGAGGGACTTTTGTCGCCTCAACACGCGGTGCGCGCGTGTTGCGGCGACAGGTCGCCCGTGAGTATGGGCCGTCGCACACGCGCGCACCCCGAACTGTCGCCCGTCGCTCTTGTCGCCATGCGATTGAAAGTTTCAATCGCATGGCAACAGTCGCCGCCGCACCTCCGCCGCTAGTCCGCGCGAGTACGCGGACTAGCGACAGCAACCTCCATAGAGGTGAATGAAGCTTCCGGCGGGGGAGGGGGGGGGGGGGGGGGGTTTAGGGGGGGGGGGGGTGAGTAGGAACGTCGGCGACAGCTTCCGTCTCGCCGCTGGTCCCTCTTCCGCGTGTGTACGCGGAGGGACCTGGAGAGAAGCTGTCGCCGGCCTGTCGCTAGCACGCTCACGTGTGCTGGCGACAGGCCACTTCTGCAGCCCGTGAGTACGGACCATTATATCAGCTCCTAGCAGTCTCTGGTCCCTCACTGCAATTAAATTGCCAGCCCCTCCCAAAGAAATTCCCAACTACAGCCAAGTTTATGGGCTTCTGCACATCCTTTTGATTGCACTCCCATGGCCTGGAGCATTCTGTACAATCAGTGTACAGTAGTACTGTGCAGGGATAAAAAAACGCAAGACTATGGAAACAGCAGGCCCAACTCCACGACTGGCCAGATTTGCAAGGGCTATTGCAAGTGAATGTAGGAGTCAGTGAGGGACCCCCTGCAGATCGTGGGGCTAGAGGAAACCTTAGGCAAGTATAAATATGCCATTTGACTCCATCTCAGGTACCCTTTAACTGCTAAAGATACAGAACGCCCTGAGCCATGGGAATGGCATGGAGGTACGTGACCCAGGCCACATGTGCAGTAGTCAAACTACCAGGACTGAAAGCCAGAGAACACCAAATGAACCCAAAGTGTGCTGACAGACTACAGATGGCTGGAAGAAGCCCTAAGTATAAACACCAAGTTTTATTTTAAAGATTAGGTCTGACGGAGGGCGAATAAATCTACTTAACTGGGGCTTCCTCCATCCCCTGGCAGCAGTCTGGTGCCCTCACTGCAGCTCCACTGAGCCAGTGGACCTCCTCCATTACAGATGCCAACCAGCATCTACTACACGAGCAATCAATGCCAACATTGTCTGGAGGGTTCTGCACCTGAACAGAACATGTGAGCATGATCGGCACTGACACATCTGTAAAGGAGGGGACCCCAGGCCACTGGCTAGAAGTGCAACTACATTAAGGGACATCAGTTGCCAGGAGCTGGAGGAAGCCTCGGGTAAGTAGAGTTTTTTTTAAACTTCAAATCTGTCCTTTAAAGAGAACCCGAGGTGGTTTCTAATCCTAATAGCACTCGGAGGCTGGGTCTGCATATAATGCCAAGCCTCTGTTGCTATACTGCTCCCCCTGCGCACTGCTGTGACCCCATAAGTCACAGCTGCGCATCACAGCCAGCTGTTTACCTTTGCCAGTGTCACTCTCGCTGCTCCCCTGCCACCTCTTTAGCGCCACTCCATGCCTCCAATCAGCAGGGAGGGAAGGGACACAGGCAAAGGTAAACAGCCGCCGACTGCAACACTGCATGTAGTGTGGCTTTGTGGTTTATGGGTTTACAGCAGTGCGCAAGGGGGGGGAGCAGTATAGCAACAGAGGCTGGGCATTATATGCAGACCTAGCCTCTGTGTGCTGTTCAGATTATTAGAAACCACCTTGGATTCTCTTTAAAGACCCTGTTAGCCGAGAATATAGAAGGCATATTGGACACCAGATTACAGGCTACAAAGACTTCCTACAGAGCAGAGACAAGAGAACATTGTAGCTAAACTTAACACAAAATCCCTGCACTGGTAGTTCTATATGCAATACTTTGATTATCTTTTGGAAACAAAAGCAAAAGGTTTTTGTAATTGCTGCATTTAGGAACAGTTACCTCAGGTGGAGCCATCATTAGCAGCCAGCTTTGGAGCCAAGCACCTACAAAGAAAACATTGATAAAGGTTTGTAAGCAGGGTCTTTAAATATTTCAACCAGTAAACAGCACATGTACATGGTATAAAATGCAAGATAAATGCATTAACACCACATTCACAATATCACTCTAAAGGTGGCCAATATCAATATAACTATCAAATGATCAAAGATCCAGTCAGCGCATGCACAGTCCAGCCAGGTACACTCCCATTCTGCACAACAGTAATGCAGAGGCACTGCAGTCAGAGAACTCACCAGGAATGGCAGGCTAAAGTAGGAGCAGGACACAGGGAGGAACCAAGGGTTACAAAGGCAGCAGGACTTACCAGGAATGGCAGGCAGCAGAGACATGGTATGGTACACTAGTGGCAGCTATGCAGGCAAAGCACATATAATGCAGGACACAGCGACAGAGCATAGGGGACAGAGCCACAGCTGATCAGTCTAATCAGCAGTGGCGATCAGTCTCCAGAGGCGAATGTTCTAACTACCCAAGAGGTCAATCCAGCAGAAAGGGGAAAAGTTCAGAACACTGGAGACACAGCTGCAGGGCACAATAAATCCAAACACGTTGCCTCCAGAAGCCATTCTCAGCAGGAAGCAGAAAGGTAGCTATTAACCCTCCCCCTCCATTGAAGAGCTGATGGATGTGCCCACGCCCAGTGCATAAAGAAGCTTTTGCAGACGGGTAGTCTGATGCGACAGGACACCGGATCTCTGATTTATACTCCGCTACAACTCTGCACTATAGATGTATTTCCAGTTAATGTTGCTGATCTCCAACACAGTGCAGTCAGAGCAGCGACCGTCATAGGAAAGCATCACTATTGGCCTCTGTTTGACCGCGTTAGGTACACCAGCCACTAACCCGGCTTCGATCAGGGCCTCTACAGAAGAAATACCACAACAAAACCACTGCAGTGTTAATCACCTGTAATAGCGGCTTGCCCATCTGCATGCATGAAGCTTCAGGGCGAAGGATGGAGACAGATTCCACCACACAGCAAACACCACCATGGCTGAAGAACGAGAGAAAGAGGAAGCGATGTGCAGCAAGTTATATAGTGGGGCACGCCTCTTGCTGCCTGCACTACTTCCGCTCTGATTGGCTATGAGTCTGTAGTGCACAAGAGCAGCTTGGGAAATGTAGTAGGCAGCTCCTGATCTAGAGATGGGAAGTCCAGATCTTTTCAAGGATTCGGATGATTCGAATCGGATCGTTGAAAAGATCCGGATCTTTGAACCGAATCATTTGAATCATTTTACTGGGGAAGCAGACTGAGGGTGAAATGAGCAGGACAAGACTTTCCCTGCACTGTACATTCTGTTCATGCCTGGTTGCTAGTATAGCAAGCTATGTGTCAACTTCACTGATATATTTTACTTTTAGTTCTGTTTTAAGACATGATATGTAGACTCGTGCAGGATAAGATAACCTTTCCCCACCTAAAGAGAGGTTTAGCAAGCAAGTGGCCTTATCCCCTTCTTAAAGGAGTTATCAGGGCAAATCTATAAAAAAAGAGTGGTACTTACCAGGGGCTTCCTCCAGCCCTAAGCTCCCAGGACCTCCCTTGCCGCAGCTCTGAAGTCAACCGTTCGCCGGAGCTCCGACCCGGTCCCCGGCGATGACGTCAGAGCGACCTCCAGGTCGCTCTGTACTGCTCCTGCGCGATCGGCGCTGTCAAACACCACCACGTGGGCCTGAGCGGACTGCGCAGGCGCAATAGCTCTGTGCCAACAGTCCTGTGCCATAGTTCTGCGCAATAGTTCTGCGCAATAGTTCTGCGCCAATAGTCCTGCTGGCCATGTGTCCTCACACAGCCACTATCACTGCTGGCAAGGTATTTGGAGGCTGCCATATTTATTTGCTTTTATAATTTGATCCGGATCTTTTTTGTGAGTCGAATCAGCCGAATCATCACAATGAAGTTAATGAACGATTCGGTTCACAGTGGATGTCTGCTGGAAGAAACAGGAACTGCAGCTTCTGCTGAGCTGTGAAGAGTTAGGGACTCGGGAGTGAGAGAAGCAACTCCTCCCAGCTCACTTAAGGTGGCCACTAACGGTCCAATTTCTAGCGAAAAATCGTTCGAGCGATCAAAAATTCTGATAGGACGAAAAATCGTTCACTACGCCATCAACTAACCAATCATTGCTTCCTATCTATCACGACCAACAAGAAAATCCAAATTTTGGTTCAACGAAAATTCAATCGGACGATTGTTTTTATAATCGTTCATTATCGATTGTGCCCATCAACTGAGATTATTTACAACCAATCCGATCAGAATTTCTGATCGCTCGAACGATTTTTCGCTAGAAATTGGACCGTTAGTGGCCAGCTTTAGGCCTCCTTTCCAAGAACTGTTGATAGGCAGTGAAATGCCTCTCAAACTCTCTCAACTGCTCACTGCTGCCTGGTAACTGCTTCTTGCTGCATGATAACTGCTTACTTCTGCCTGGTAACTGCTTGCTGAGCACACAGCTCAACAGTTCAACAGTTCGTGGAAAGGAGGCCTGAGGGTGAGGGATCACATTACAGCAGGGCAGTTTCTAGGCTAAAATGCACCCAGGTTGAGGGTGTTAAAATTGCACCCAACGATTGCACTCCATAAAATAACAATGTAAGGCCTCTTTTCCACTAACTGTTTACAGGCAGTGAAATACCTTTCAAACTCTCACAACTGCTTGCTGCTGCCTGGTAACTGCTCGCTGCTGCCTGGCAACTGCTTGCTGAGCACACAGCTCAACAGTTCGTGGAAAAGAGGCCTAAAAGTACAAAAATGCAAAAACTGTTTTTTCTTCAACGTGAACATACTATTCTATAAAGGGAACCTAAACTGAGAAGGATATGGATTTCTCCTTTTAAAATTACGGAAAATTGATACTTACCTGACGGTCATTTTCCTTTCCCGTTGCTTACATATCGTCACACCTGGGTAATGTCCCGCCCACTTTACCCCATTAGGACCTTTGATATTATAAATTTACCTGCCTGTCCAGCCCCCCTCAGTCTATGTAACCTCGGTTCACCGAAGCCCACAGAAGGGAGGGTCCGGTGTGACGATATGTAAGCAACGGGAAAGGAAAATGACCGTCAGGTAAGTATCAATTTTCGGTATTCCCTTTGCTTACATCTCGTCACACCTGGGAATTAACTAGGAAAACAGAAGGGTGGGAGACATAATGCTGTGCAATGAACCAAACTTTACTTGATTAAGATACATGTGCTGACAAAACCGTTTTTCCAAACAAGAGAGCAGATTGTGCAGTCATATCTACTTTATAATGTTTCATAAACGTATGAATAGTAGTCCAATTGGCGGCCTGGCATATCTTTTCTGCCGGAACCTTGTTGCAGGCCGCCCAAGAGGTGGATATACTTCTAGTGGAGTGTGCCCGGATCTGCTCCGGTGGTACTAAGCCAAGTGTTCTATAGGCTAACTGAATAGACTTGACTAGCCAGGTGGCTAAAGTTCGCTTTGAGGCATGCTGCCCCTTTCTGTAGCCACTAGGAATCACCCATAATCTGTCCGTTTTCCTAAACTGTTCTGTAGAGGCTAAATAGTCTCTTAGTGATTTCACCACATCTAAAGGATGCTTTAATTGTGTATGTTCTTGATAGAAGGCCGGTAGGGTCCAGTCTTGATTTAGATGGTAGTCCGAGTTTACTTTTGGTAGAAACTGTTCTACTGGTCTAAGTACCACTCTGTCCGTAAACATTGTTGGGTAGGGCTCCTTGCAGCCCAGGGCCTGCAGTTCAGAGATCCTTCTGGCTGAGGCTATGGCCACCAGGAATAACGTCTTTAACGTCTTATTCCATATGGAACAGGATTGTATTGGATGAAAAGGCTCTTTAGAGAACACAACTAGAACAAGCGGTAGATCCCACTTTGGAAACATGTTCTTTTTAGGTGGGTTGACATTGAATGCTCCCCTCATGAATTTTTTCAACAGAGCGTGATGTGCCCAAGCCGTTCCTGTTAACGCTGAGAGTGCAGAAATCTGAACTTTCAAAGTATGAAAAGCTAAACCCATCGTTAGACCATTCTGTAGAAAATCCAGAATATGCTGAGGTCCCGGCTCCATATAATTAAAGTTGTTTACTGTTGCAAACTCTGTAAATCTGTTCCAAATCCTTTGGTAGGTGGCGTTGGTCGTAGGTTTCCTCGATTTTAGCATGGTGTCAATGACTTCCTCCGAACATCCAATCTTTCTCAGCCTTTTCCCTTCAACTTCCATGCATTCAAACGTAACCTCTGAGGATTTGGATGATGTAAAGCCCCCTGGTGTAGCAGATCCAGACTGTCCAGTAAGGGAAGTGGAGATCTCAACCTCATTTCCCACAACAGGGGGAACTAGGGTCTCCTGGGCCAGAAAGGAATGATCGCTAGGATAGTCACCGACTCCCTGAGTAATCTTAACAACACCTGGTGTATCATCGCTGTTGGCGGGAATACATAACCTATGTGAAAATTCCATGGTGCAGAAATCGCGTCTGTCACCACTGCCCCCTTGCAATGGAATCTGGACATGAACTTCTCGCACTTGGTGTTGTCCGGAGTGGCCATGAGGTCGATCTCCGGAGTACCCAGTTGGTCGCATATCTACCTGAATACCTCCGTCGACAGACTCCATTCTTTGTGGTCGATCGTATGTCTGCTCAGGTAGTCCGCTGTCGTATTGAGACGACCCGGAATGTAGATCGCTTTGAGATCCCATAGATTCTCTTCCGCGAAGTGGAATATTGCTGCTGTTTCCTGCAATAGTTGTAAACTCCGAGTGCCCCCTTGCCGTCTGAGATAAGCTACCGCAGTTTGGTTGTCCATGCGCATTAGCACTGTTCTTCCTCGGATTAGGTGATGGAAATAAGTAAGGGCTTTGTAGGCTGCTCTTATCTCCAGGACATTCGCAGGGATGTGTTTCAGATCTTCCTCCCATCGCCCCTGCGCTGTGTATCGATTGCAATGTGCCCCCCATCCAGTTAGATTGGCATCCGATGTAATCATGATCGGTAACATGTGTTGGATTAAATGATATTTGGACCGGTGCACTCTGTTCTCCCACCATTGCAGACTGTTCGACATTAACGGCGTTATCCTGATCTGTTGGGATAGGTTCTTTTTGTCCCACTGTTGTAGGAAGCACCATTGAAATGGCCGGCTATGCCAGAGTGCCCAACGAATCATGGGTATTGACGATGTCAATGTGCCTATTAGACTTAGACATTGGGATGCTGAGATTGTTGATAGTGACCGGGTCAGTCTGACTTTCGCGATCAATTGTTCCATCTTTTCTGGCGGAAGACTGAGAGAATTCTCTCTGGTATTGAATAACGCTCCCAGGAATATCATAGTCTGTGTAGGTTCCAGTCTGCTCTTGTTGTAATTTATTTTCCAACCAAATCGTACCAATGAGTCTATGAGTATCTGTGTTGAAGTATCTCGTTGCGGTCTTGAGACAGTAGCAACAGATCGTCTAAGTACTGGAAGATTCTCAGGCCCTGAATCCGAAGCAGAGCTATCACTGACAGAAGCACTTTGGTGAAGGTGCGGGGGGCTGTACAAATGCCGAATGGTAGGCATGTAAACTAATAATGACTTTCTGCAATTGCAAATCTGATGTACTTCTGGAAGTTTTGGTGAATAGGTATATGTAGGTACGCGTCTTCTAAGTCTAGTTAAAGCATCCAATCGGATACTCTGACTGATTGCGCGATGGTTTGCAGAGATTCCATCTTTAACCTTCCCAACTCTATATGTCTGTTCAGATAGCGTAGATCCATCAGAGGTCTCAGATCTCCCGTTTTCTTTGTTACAAAGAAGAGAGAAGAATAAAGTCCTTCTCCCTTCTGGTGTTCTGTAATTGCTTTCTTTAGAAGTAGCGTTTGCACATATTCCTCCAGAATCTGTAATTTGTCTCCTGATGCAGGAACCCGTGTCGGCACGAATTTGCTGTGCGGTGGTTTCTTGGAAAACTTCCAACGGTGGCCCTGACTTATGGTTTTTATCACCCACTGATTGTCTATTTCTTCCGCCCAGATCTGCTGGAACTGAGAAAGTCTGCCTCCGACCGCGCAGATCTGAGCGGGTAGAGCGTCAGAAAGACTTCTGCTGCAACGACGTGGATGGTGTGGCCTTCTGTCTAGTCATCCTTTGCTGGCTAGTCAGAGAACCCTCCAATTTCTTCGAAATTCTCTCCCTGGTCTGTAATTCTTTGCTGACCTAAACCTCTATGGTCTGTTCACAGCTCCGAGAATACCAGAAAGGACAGGTGCTGAATAGGTGGAGCTAAAGATCTTTCTTTAACCCTAAAAAGGCCCCAAGAAGAGATAAGCCTCTGGATCCTGTAGATGTACAGGATCCAGAGGCTTCCTTTCTGGTATTCTCGGAGCTGTGAACAGACCATAGAGGAGACGTTCGCCAAGCTTCGGGATGCCCTCCAAGCCTTAGCCAGGAAGCGCCACTGCTGCCTTCACTGCCATTGGGACGGAGCCACTGTTGGAGCGCAAGGAAGCCAGTAACAGGAAGTTCGGGCATCAGCTGATCAGGGGATCACATGGTCAGTTCTCATCCACGCTGAGCGGAGCATTATCGCGCTCCTGGATATCGGGATTACAGCAAGATTGTATTTTGCACAGAGAGAGGTACTAACCACACGCACGGCTGGAAGAGGTACTGTATTGCTCCTTATTCTCATTACATCGGCTGGCCTGGTCTGTTGAGGTGGCAGCACAGTTGCAGGAAAAGCCATTTCACATTTACTGTCACCGGTGCGCTGAGGTATTACTGTTTTTTATCACCACGTTTTGGGGCTTGGGACTCGCCCCCACCTCTTAGCAGCACACAATTCTCATATTTTTGCGCTGTGTCTTATTGTCACGATGATGCCTGTGTGATGAACTTCTCCTTCTAGACCGGGATCTTGACCTCGACCTTGAACTTTTTTTAGCGTGTTTCCTAGGACTAAAAAGAAAAAAAGGTCGTAATAAATGCGCTCTGTAGTTGTGGGCAAGAACCTACCTGGACCACCCCTACCTGTCGGCCCGATGCTGGTCTGGTTTAGGCGCGGCCGCAGTGTCCATAGGAACAGCCAAATCAGCTGTAAGAAAGAAAAGAAGAAACTAAGAACAGTTCCCTAACCAAGTTATAAGAAGATCTGAAGTAAACTGATTACTTACAGCCCGCAGGCTGAATATCTGCACCAGCAGCGCTCCCCTCCTCCATCCTGCACTTCTGACAGTCAGCAAGATCTGGAGGGAGCGCTGGACATTTAAGCTGGGCGGTCTTCACAGACCACCCCCTGATTATGCCTGTTTCCTCCGCCCAGACCTGCTGGCCGGATCCTTACGCTGAGAGCGGCAGCGCTGCACCGCCCATTACTCTGCCTCCAACTAGTGGTGACGTCACTTCCCGGAAACTCCTCGATCCGGAAGTTCGGGTGGAACGCACACCAACTCCCCACGTGCACGCGAGCAAGGAAAGGAAGGACACTGCGGCGCAACAGCTCCACACTGTAAGTAATGCATTTAGCATATGGATACTTGTGCGTACTGCGGCCATCGAGGCAATTTATACATATCGGCCTGAGCAGACAGCAGCCCCCTACAGACCAGCAGAAAGGGGGTCCCCTTTTGGCCAATTTATAGCCTAATCGGGCATCACTGGCAGAGGCACCCAGTGGAAGCGCTGCAGGAAACAGCGGTAGGGGTGTAAAAAGAAAAAGCTCTATACCTTAAAAGGCAGCCAGAGTACGTAGGTCCCAGGGGCAACGTGAAGCGAGGACAAAAGACTGGGGGGGGGGGGGGGGGGGGGGGCGGGACAGGCAGGTAAATTTATAATATCAAAGGTCCTAATGGGGTAAAGTGGGCGGGACATTACCCAGGTGTGACGAGATGTAAGCAAAGGGAAAATACCAGTTGCCTGACTCTCCTGCTGCGCCTGTGTCTCTAATGCTGGGCATACACGGGTCGACACTGCCTTATCAATCGAGCCGCTGATGGCTCGATTGATAATATCCGACAGATCCGATCACCGCGAGGATCGATTCCCCGCTTGATACCCGCGGGCGGACAATAGCGGAAATTGAGCAGAAGATAAGGAAGCGCCCGCGGGGACGGGCGGGAATCGATCCGGGCGCCCGCGGGGACGCGGCGGGAGTCGATCCGGCAGCTAATCGAGCCGCCGGGTTGACTCGTGTATTCCCAGCATTGGGCTACATACACACTTGAGATAAAAGTCTTTGGAAAAGGCAAGACCACAGACCAATTTTACCCCATTCCATGAATTATGAGAACCATACTCTACACAGTCTATTCTATTGTGCTGAACTCCCCATCAGATAAAAATCTTTGCAAGATGCTGGACACAAAGATGCTGTACACATTCAACAGATCAGTGTCTGCAAAAGATCCGTTCCTGCAAAATGCATCCATAGGGCCTGATTCACAAAGCGGTGATAACTCAGTTATCACGCCTAAAATACTTTAGGCGTGATAAGCTTTGCACCGCTGAGTTAGCACCGCTTTGTGCACTTTATCGCGTGGAAAGTTTTGCGCCCGCAAACGCGCAATTCCGCGTGCAGCGCCAATAGGGTTTAATGGGCGCATCGCGCGCACTGCACCGCACGCCGCGCAATTGCGCGCACAAAACTTTGCGCGCAGGATTTCGCGCGAGTTTCATTTTATCACGCCTAAACTGAGATTAGGCGTGATAAAGGGCTTTTCACAGGCGTGCAAACACTTTGCACCGCTTTGTGAATCAGGCCCATAGTCTATGATATCTGCAGATCCTCATACACACCTTGTTTAACAGACGTTCATCTGCAGATCAGATCCACCAGGATGGATCTTCAGATCTGCAGATGATTGTCAGATATGCAGATGAATGTCTGTTAAACAAGGTGTGTGGCCTGGTGCACACCGAGCAGTTTCTGTAGCGCTTTCCAAACCGCTTCTGCCTGTGAAAACGCTTGGCTAATGTATTTTAATGGGATGGTGGACACCAGCGGTTTGAGGTTTTTAGCAAACCGCAAACGTGGATCCTGCAGCACTTTTGCGGTTTGCAGAAGCGTTTCTGCCTCAATGTAAAGTATATATATCAAGAGGTGACGCTCAGCCCAATTAGTTAAAATAGGGCCCTCATATATACAGAACCAAAATAGCACATGTAAATAAGCAGCTCAGACTGATGTAAAATTATAGCATAAAAGTCATAAGACCCATAAAAATCCTCTAAAAGTCCTAGTATCAATCCGGTTGATAGTCCATGTACATGTGTCCTAATTCCTCAGATTGTTGCTACTAAGTTGTTATTTTTCCAGGAGGTCATAGATTACTCAAAACGCTGGATTTCCTAGCTGGACAGTGTATCAGACCTCCACCAACACCCTTTGTGATCCACTCACCGCTATCCTAGACCAACCAATGGTCTATATACGCCTTGGGACCGTTCCCGGGTCGTCCCCCACCTCTCCAGCACTGTGGTTCCACAGATCACACCAGACCTCTTCATATATGCTCAAAACTTCTTTGTTTCACAACCTCATTAAGAGAAAACCCCACATAGCGTAATACTGCTCAAATGTATTTATTGATAAAAAGCAATTGCACTCACATGTGTCCTCATAAAATCATCGCATAGAGTGATTTCTTAAACGGGCTCTCCCCCGTTCAGGTGGCCAGGCTGGCAGGCTCGTCTAGACGTGTTTCCCCCGCTCTTCCGCTGCGCACACAGAGATCAGAGACGCCACACGTGTCCTCCTGTCGCCGCTCACCCTAGGCGTATACAATTCCGCTTCCGCATCAGACTCCGCCCGATCGATTTCGTCACTCAGTGATTCATCAGGGGCATGGAGTCCGATGCGTATAGCGGACATTTTTATACTATGACGCGCCTTCTGCGCACGCTCCCTCAAGCCTCCTTGGAGCCTGCAAGTCTGCCGCCATCTAGAGTATTGTTACAGAAATGCAGGTATCAGCCATAATTCCCCATGGTCTGTGCAAACCATTCCTGATACATTGAAAATTTCAAATATTATAAAATTCTTACATATACATGCCAAACAATTTTAAAAAAGCTGCATCAAGAAAACAAATCTACAGGCCATATGTCCATTTAACATATAATACATTTTGGAAACCATCTCAGATGTCCGTATCTTATATATGTATTATGTAGTCCCACTCATCATACCTTCGTAATAAGTGAAAACCCCATTCCTAACATACCCCCCCCCTTCCCCCCCCCTTAGGGACATCAATACACATACCCCATCCCCAGCTATATTAATGTACCAGAGCCAGACTACATGCCACACATTTACAATTGAATAGTGGTTAGGGGAATTGTAAATGTGTGGCATGTAGTCTGGCTCTGGTACATTAATATAGCTGGGGATGGGGTATGTGTATTGATGTCCCTAAGGAGGGGGAAGGGGGGGGGGGTATGTTAGGAATGGGGTTTTCACTTATTACGAAGGTATGATGAGTGGGACTACATGATACATATATAAGAATACGGACATCTGAGATTGGAACTAGGGAGGGAGGTGAGTTGCGCTAATGCGCTCTGTACACAGCGCTTCCTGTGCAGTCAGACTCGGAAGGGGGAGCACGGAGGGCGCCCGGAGAGGAGAGGGAGGGAGAGGTCTTGCTGCCCTCCCCGCGGCTGCGGCTCCCCCCTCCGTTACTGCGCCCACAGTCCTTCGGCGCCCAGGGCGCCCGCACGGGCCGCACTGCCCTGGAAACGGGCCTGTGCACACCAAAAACCCCTAGCAGATCTGCAAAACGGTAGAGGTTTTTGAAGCAGATTTCACAGCGATTCTAGGCATGTTTTCTACACATGCCTAGCGTTTTCTGGAGCGTTTTTGTGTAGCAGATTACAAATATTGTACAGTAAGGGCCCGTTCACACCTATAATCGCGAAACGCCTTGCAGGAGTGATTTTCCCCTCGATTAACGCGGAAAAAAATCACTGGACACTGCAGCGTTTTGGGAGCAATCACGATTAGCTTGCTTTGCATGCTAATCACGATCGCTAAACGCTAACCGCAAAACACTCCATGCAATGCTTTTGCAGTTAACGCTAACTGCAAATGCAGCAGTGAGAACACTGCCATTTGTTACATGTAGCAGCGGTTATTTACAAAACCGCTAGCGTTTTGACTAAAGCGGGTATCGCGCGATTCCTGCTCAAGTGTGAATGGGCCCTAAAGCTGTTACTGAACAGCTTCTGTAACAAAAACGACTTGAAAACCGCTCTGATCTAGCGTTTTTCAGAGCTGTTTTCCACTTTCCTATACTTTAACATTGAGGCAGAAACGCCTCAGAAATCTAAAAAATGCTGCAGCCCCCGAGTTTGCGTTTGTGGAAAAAACGAACTGCTCTGGTGTGCACCATCCCATTCACTTTCATTAGCCAAGCAGTTTTCCCCCTGCAAGCGTTTTAAAAAACGCTCCAGAACCGCTCTAGTGTGCACCAGCCCAAAGAGTAGGTTGAGGGCTGAGCTCGTCATTACCGCCAAGGAAGTTAAAGGGCTGGTGCACACCAGAGCGGTTCTGGAGCGTTTTTTAAAACGCTTGCAGGGGGAAACCGCTTGGCTTTTGAAAGTGAATGGGATAATGCACACCAGAGCAGGTCGTTTTTTCCACAAACGCAAACTCGTTAAAGTATAGCAAAGTGGAAAACAGCTCTGAAAAATGCTACATCAGAGCGGTTTTGCAGGCGTTTTTGTTACAGTAGCTGTTCAGTAACAGCTTTACTGTAACAATATATGACATCTGCTACACAAAAACGCTCTAGAAAACGCTAGGCATATTTAGAAAACGTCTCTAAACATGCCTAGAATTGCTCTGAAATCTGCTTCAAAAACCTCTAGCTTTTTGCGGATCTGCTAGAGGTTTGTGGTGTGCACTGGGCCTCATGCTTTGTTCACACTACAAATCGCTAAACGCAAAAGCAAACTCTGAGCGTTTTCTGGCGTTTTTCTCAATAGTATTTTGAGCGTTTTTTCACTGTATGGGATAGCGTTTTTTAGCGTTTTACAGGAGATGGCCGCTAGCCAGGAGATGGCCACTAGCCAGGAAACAGAGGTGTTTTATGAGTAATCTGCTCTGTTTTGTGGCTAATCTGCTATATTTACGGAGTAAAAGCGCTGGAAAAACGCTGATTATTGTGAACAGCCCAGCGCTTTTGGGCGATTTTGAAGTGCTCCTATCTAACATTGAAGCGCTAATTGCTCAAAATCGCTCAGAAATGGTGCAGGTTACGAGTTTGCGTTTCAGCTAATCGCTGAAAAACACAACACACAGAACAGCCACATACACTTAACATTGACCAAGCGCTTTTCATAACGCTAGTGATTTCCAGCGATGCTGAAATCAACTAAAAAGCGCTCTAGTGTGAATGGGGCCTTAGATCGATTCCTAGGCGTGTTTAGAGAGGTTTTCTAAACATGCCTAGCATTTTTGGAGAGTTTTTGTGTAGCAGATTTCATATATTGTTACAGTAAAGCTGTTACTGAACAGCTCCTGTAACAAAAACGCCTGGAAAACCGCTCTGATCTAGCGTTTTTCAGAGCCGTTTTCCACTTTCCTATACTTTAACATTGAGGCAGAAACGCCTCAGAAATCTAAAAAATGCTGCAGCCCCCGAGTTTGGTTTTGAGGGAAAAACTAACCGCTCTGGTGTGCACCATCCCATTCACTTTCATTAGCCAAGCGGTTTCCCCCCTGCAAGCATTTTAAAAAATGCTCCAGAACCGCTCTAGTGTGCACCAGCCCTGACTATTAGCTTTTCATCCAGAATCATCCCCAGGTTTCGTACAGAGTCTTTATACTGCATGGTATTCCCTCCAATTTCTAGTGTGAAGAGGGGAGTTCAGCTTTAACCAGCTATTGTTCATCCAGTTTTGTAATTCCATTAGACAGACACTGATGGATGCTAATGGGTCTTGTGTGCTGGGCTTGAAGGACTGATACAGTTGTTTGTTGCCTGCATAAGGCCTCTTTTCCACAGGCATTTGAACTGTGTGCTCAGCAAGCAGTTGACAGGCAGCAGTGAGCAGTTGACAGGCAGCAGCAAGCAGTTGTGAGAGTTTGAGAGACATTTCACTGCCTATCAACTTCCAGTGGAAAAGAGGCCTGACAAAGGTATCCTAGGCAATAGCTTTAGGCCTCTTTTCCACAGACAGTTGAACTGTGTGCTCCGCAAGCAGTTACTAGACAGCAGTGAGCAGTTGCCAGGCAGCAGCAAGCAGTTGTGAGAGTTTGAGAAGCATTTCACTGCCTATCAACAGTCCGTGGAAAAGAGGCCTAAGACTATTTTGGCCACTGGGAGCATGTACACTACAAAGGGTAATGGAGATAAAAAAAAAACTATTAAAGGGGAACTTCAGCCTAAACAAACATACTGTTATTAAGTTACATTAGTTATGTTAATCAGAATAGATAGGTAATATAATCTTTTACCCACCCTGTTTTAAAAGAACAGGCAAATGTTTGTGATTCATGGGGGCTGCCATCTTTGTCATGGGGCAGCCATCTTTTTGGTTGAAAGGAGGTGACAAGGAGCAGGAGACACAGTTCCAACTGTCCTGTGTCCTGATTACCCCTCCAAGCTGCACACGCTAGGCTTCAAATGTCAAATTCAAAATGTAAAAAAAAAAAAAAAAAAAATTGCACCAAAACAGCAGAACGAGAACAACAAAATCAGAAATCCCATCATGCTTTGCACAGCATAAGGGGAAAACTGCCCGGGCAGTTTTCTTCTGTGCAGCTAAAAATGAGGCTTGTATAAGAGAAACAAAGTTCTGATGCTGTGCAACTGTTAAAGAAACACCAAGCCTTTTCAGTGCTGCTGAGTCGATTTTTAGTCCGGAGGTTCACTTTAAGAGGGAAATGGGAGGGGAAGAGGAAAGGGCTGGACAACGAGAAGGTACTACAAAGACATCCTATTGCAGGACCGGGCAGAGGCAGAGAGGTTCCAGCCTCAGGGCGCAGTGTAGGAGGGGGGCACACAACTCACTCAGTTATCATTCCCCAATTGTGTTTGAAGCAGAGAGAAATAAGAAAAGGGGAACATGGCAGTGACTGCAAGCCAGATAACTAGAGATTAAGGTGTCGGAGGGGTTGGGGGCCCTGGGGCACCTCTTAGTCTAATAGCAATCGGCGTGTGGCGGCTGGGGTGGGAGGGATGGAGGGGCGCACTTTGGCGGCTCTGTCCTATTGCATATGAATATAGAAGACCTTTGATTACATAAATAGTCACAAAACATATTTAAAGTGGACCTGAACTCAGAACTTCCTCTCTGCTCTAAAAGATAAGCAACAGCATAATAACCTTTAAAGAAAAAACATTTATTTGTTACAGCCGATACAAATCCTGCAATAAATAGAAGCAGAAATATGGTTAACATTCTGTGTTTACAAATTAGCTGGTCTGCCAAGGCAGCCAGCTGACACAGCTGAGAGATCGAATTACAGTTTTAGTCACAGATGAGGAATTCGAGAGGCTACATCTCTAAATACATCTCTTTCTGTCTTGTGCAAGATTTCAGGTCCACTTTAAAACCAATATTGCATATAGCATACATGTATATATACAGCAACTATAGGGCAGGTATACATGGATAGAGATGTCCCGAACGGTTCGCCCGCCAACGGGTTCCAGGCGAACTTTAGGTGGTTCGCGTTCGCCGTCGAAGGGCGAACTTTTGCGGAAGTGCGATTCGCCCCATAATGCTCTATTGAGCAGAAGTTTGACCCTCTACATCACAGTCAGCAGGCACATTGTCACCAATCAGCAGGCCCGCCATCAGGGGGGTACAACTGTGATTTCCGTCACGGGCCCAGGGCCCGCAGCCTCGGGCCCCCCCAGGCATTAACCTCCTGAGTGTCCTCTTCCCGCCCCCTCTCCCCCAGCGGCCACCGCCGCTGTTAATACCTTAGCAGCGGCCGCTCTCCCCTCTTCGGCGTGTGTACTTATTCTAGCAGCATCTCCCGGCTGCTGTGTGTGATGCGGCAGGAAGCAGGGCTCGGTTCCCATAGTAATGGCGATACACTACAGGAAGCCGAGCCCTGCTTCCTGCTGCATCACACACAGCAGCCGGGAGATGCTGCTGGAATAAGTACACGCGCCGGAGAGGGGAGAGCGGCCGCTGTCAAGGTAACAACAGCAGCGGGGACAAGCGGGGGGCACCACCTACCCATACTGGGGCACTATACTGGCTATACTGGGGCACTATACTGGCGCGCTATACTGGCTATACTGGGGCACTATAATGTCTATACTGAGGCACTGTACTGGCTATACTGGGGCACTATACTGGCTATACTGGTGCACTGTACTGGCTATACTGGGGTGGCTAGAGGGCGTGCACAGCAGTCTGTAGGGGGGCCCAGGCTTGATGTTGTGTGAGAAGCCCCAAAATTTCTGATGGCGGCCCTGCCAATCAGACTGCACTCACTCCTGGGTCCCCCCCTCCCCTCCCCTCCCCTCCCCTCCTTTATAAAAGGCAAGGTTCTCCTGTCGTTTTACTCACTCATCTGCCTACAGTAATTAGTTAAGGGACAGCTGCTGACAGACTCTGCTAGGGAGAGTTTAGTTAGGCTCTTGTAGGCTTGTTCCTAGCTGATTGTTATTCCTTATATTACCCTCTCTCCCTCCTCCCGGAGGGAAGAGGGTCTCATCTTCCGGGGAATTGTAGTATTTCAAAAGCCAGCTTACATACCGTGGCTGGGAATTGAACCCAGGTTGCAGTGTGTGGTAGATAACTCACTTAACCACTATACCACCAACAACACTACATGCTGAAGCCAGCCTAGCATGTACCATTATGATCAATCCAAGAGAAAAAATAGCTTGCTTAACGATTTGTAGCATGTCAAAAGCCAACTTACATTGGCTGGGAATAGAACCCAGGCCTACCACTCTGTAGGCTGCTATCCTAACCATTATACCACCAACACTACATGCTGAAACTTCTTGGAGCAGACTTACTTCCTCCCTCCAAAAGACACACATACATCCCCATAAAATCATTCAACAGCAACTGCATGCACAGTCTTTGTGGTACAGAGTCTGTGTGGCACAATTGGTTAGTGCGTTTGGCTGTTAACTGCAAGGTTGGTGGTTCAAGCCCACCCAGGCATGGCCTGGCCTGGCCTTTTGTGTTCAACAGTTGTCCGAAGAAAACCCCACATAGCCAGGTAGATTCATCTCTCTCTCTCTCTAGTAGGGATGGTCACCGCTTTTCGCGGAATTGTATTTTCTGCAATTTTAGGCGGAAATTGGTCATTCCGTTCCGTTTGGTCGGAATGGAATTGCTTTTTCAATCTGGCGGAATTCCGAAATTGCCTGTGAAATTCTGCCGGTATCCGTTGATGGTTTTAAGCTGAAAATTCACTTCAATGGCATCAAGTCCTAGAGAGAGAGAGAGCTCATTTTTCTCTTGGGTATATCACAATGGTACATGCTAGGCTGGCTTCAGCATGTAGTGTTGTTGGTGGTATGGTGGTTAAGTCAGTTACCAACCACACATTAAGTCCTGGGTTCAATTCCCAGCCAATGTGAGTTGGCTTTTGACATGCTACAAATCGTTAAGCAAGCTAATTTTTCTCTTGGATTGATCATAATGGTACACGCTAGGCTGGCTTCAGCATGTAGTGTTGTTGGTGGTTAAGTGAGTAACCTACCACACACTGTGACCTGGGTTCAATTCTAAGCCATGGTATGTAAGCTGGCTTTTGAAATACTACAATTCCCTGGAAGATGAGACTCTCCGGGAGGAGGGAGAGAGGGATTCCTGATGTCATAAAGCAGTGTAGACCTGCAATTAAACATTCAATGAGATTTCTGACCTTAAAACACTGCTTTGTAGTAAATACAGAATTTTTTCTGGGACTTTTGATGTGTATTTTATTCAACCATGTCTTCCTCCAGGTATTAGACCCCTTGAAACATCTTTTCTATCATTTTTCCAGTCAGCAGAAATTTTTCAAAATTTTTATTGAAGTGAATTGCAGTTCGCGGAAGTTCGCGAACCGAAAATCGGAGGTTCGCGATATGTCTATACATGGATTGCACTACTCCAACAGCCACCTGTTCATGATATGTTCCTTTGCCATAACAACCCCTAGAGGTATAAGACACCGTCCTTATGCAGTTCACAGGTCATAGGAACAGATGACCAGATCAACAGCCCCATATAGCAAGCAGCATGTGAACAGCATGGCCTAGTTTGCAAGCTCTTGTAAGCAAGTGCCAGTCAGAGACCACAGAGCATTAAGTCATATGGTCAAATGAACGTAGCAGCACACAGTCAGGACCACAGAGCCACAAAGTTTTTGAAGCAGCATGCATACGCAGTAGGAAAATAGCCAGTCATGTGTTTGGTAGAGAAGCATACTTGCATTTGTGCGGTCTGAAGGCTTGCTGATTTTGCAGCACCTGGTCAACATAACTAATAAACATAAGCAGGATAGCTGGATACTGGAGGAGGCACAGCTAGAAGACAGGCATGCTGTATTGTAGTTGCAAGGACTGTGGAGGGTTTACGTTTCATTGTGATACACCCAGCGTTTCAGGGAGCCACGAAGAAGCATGTATCAAAACTGGCATGGCATACAGAGCTCATGATGGCAGCAGCCACACCCCCAAAGAGGAGAAACCACCCAGCAAGCCTCACTGATTGTAGATTATGCTGCCCTCGATATACAGTATATGGGGGCCTGGCATTTGATTGTTTCTATGATCTGTAAACTGCATAAGGATGGTGCCTTATACCTTTAAGGGTTGTGGCAAAGGAACATATCATGCACAGGTGGCTGATGGAGTTGCACAATCTATGTACAGTATGGCTGCCCTGTAGTGGCTGTATGCTATATGCAATATTGGTTTTAAATATATTTTGAGACTTTATGGTTTGGATCTGCCGTCTCGATAACTTTTCACAGAAATGGTAAGTTCACCACAGGTCTGTAATTGGCCACAGAATGATTGCTTTCTTTAGTGCCTCTGGGTATAATCCACTTTGCAAGGAGCACTTGCAGGAGTTATTTTGTGTAGTGCTGGTCTGATTAGCTCTGGGCACTGCATTAAGGGCCCGTTCTCACCTGAGCGGGAATCACGCGATTCCCGCTCATGGCAAACCGCTAGCAGTTTTACAAAAACCGCTACACATAGTAGCAAGTGGCAGTGTTCTGACTGCCGCGTTTGCGGTTAGCGATAACTGCAAACGCGATGCATGCAGCAGTTTGGCGGCGATTTGCGATTCGCAATCGTGATAGCACGCTAATCACGATCGCTCTAAAACCGCCACAGTGTCCAGTGATTTTTCCGCGTTAATCGCAGGAAAATCACTCCCGCAAAACTTGCGGATTATAGGTGTGAACGGGCCTTCAGGGATCAGTTGGGCCAGGGTCCAGGAACTCACAGTGTCCAAGACTTGCTATGGTCGTACGGCGATAGGCACATGCAAAGTCCTAGAATCCATTGGGGTTGTTGGTATAATGCTGGCACAGGCTGCAGACACGTTGTTAGTAAAGAAGGTAGAGAATTCTTCACATCTCTTCCTGGAGAGTGTGGTTCATGGTTTGGTGCTAGGTACACACCATACAATTGTCTGTTAGATTTACCTGCCAGATCGTTTTGCCAACATGTTGGAAAAAATCTGTCTGGCAGGTAAATCTAACAGAAAATTGTATGGTGTATACCTAGCATTAGACATGAAGGATTGCCAAGAGTTGAGCTGCTCTGTTCTTGGCTGTCAATATGTTGTGCGTGATGACCTCTTGTCCTGGTTAATGCTTCTTGGTATTATTTGAGGTGATGGACTAGGCTGAATTTGTGCTCCTCAGACCCCAATTTATGCCACTGTCCTTTGTTTTGTCTACATCCTTTATTTATTTTTTTAAATCCTTGATGGTTTTATCTAGTTATTTGCCGCTGATTTGAACCACAGTGGGTCGATTTTGTTGAAGGTTTCACATACCATGTTGTTGTACTGGGTTACTATGATATTGAGGTCCATTGGACTATGGAGCATATTTGTAAAATCCTGGTTGGTAGTTATCCTCTCCGGTGTTTTATTTTGGGGGCAATATCTCGTTTCCTTAGGGTGCTGTTCAATAGTAAACTGTATTATGTGATGGTCTGACAATACCACTGGAGTTACTGTTATGTTGCTAATGTCCATCCCCAGATGGAACAGCAAGTCTATTATTATTAAGTATTTATATAGTACCAACATCTTCTGCAGCCCCTAAAGGTACGTATACACGCCTGATTCCTTGAAACGTCGGGTCGTCAGACGGCCGTTCTGACGACAGCCCTTGTGTACAGTCTCTCGGCAGGCTGATTAAGAACCAGCCTTATCAGCCTGCCGACAGACTGTACACACAGGCAAACTGTCGTCAGAATGGCCGTCCTGCAGGAGAGTCTGACGACCCGTCGTCTGAAGGAATCAGGCGTGTGTACGCACCTTTACAGAGTATATATAGTCTTGTCACTAACTGTCCCTCAGAGGAACTCACAATCTAATCCCTACCATAGTCATATGTTTATTGTAGTCTAATGCTGGGAATACACGTTTCGTTTTTGCCTTCGTTTTAGCCTTCGTTTCGATTGTGCTTTTTGTCCTTTTCGATCCCGAAATAATCGATCGTACGGTTAATATCACCACCCACGGTTTCGTTTTTTTTTTCGATTCTGATGGTTTCGTTTTTCCAATGATCGAAGGCTGCAAAGAAACGAAACGTAGTACAGGGACGGACGGCATAAACGAACATATAATCGATCTGAACAGCCATCAAGCCTACCAATGGTTCGATTAGATGGATAAAGAGAGATAATATCAAACATGTTCGATCACTAGTCGTTCGTTTTTGGGGTCTATTAATCGAAACTATAATGAGATTATGACTATTTTCACATACGTTTTCAACACTCGATTCGTTTACCAAATGAATCGAAGGCAAAAACGAAACGTGTATTCCCAGCATTAGGCCAATTTTAGGCAGTAAGCCAATTAACTTAATCTGTATGTTTCTGGGATGTGGGAAGAAACAGGAGTGCCTGGAGGAGGGCAGGGGGAGATAAAATATGTGAACTGTTGACCTTTTTCTAACTTAGGGGACACTTAATAGGCTGCCACCGATTAGAGACAGTGAAACATTTAGCGTACTTTGTAAATGTTCAACGTGGACCTGAATTCTTGTGCAGGGCAGAAGGAAAGCATAGAGAAATGTACCCTGCATGCATTTAGAGAATTTAGCACATCGAATTCCCCCATCTGTGACCAAGCACAAGTTGTAATTCGATCCCTCAGCTAACTGCCATGGCAGAGATGGAATAGTTAAACAGACGTTAACAATATGTGTGGTTCAGTAAAAGCAGGAAGTAGCCATACTGCAGATTTATTGCAGGATTTGTATCAGCTGTAACAAAAGTGTTTCTTTAAAAGGTGGTTATGCTGTCACTTATCCTTTATGGCAGAGAGGAAGTTCTGAGTTCATATCCATTTAAAATATAAAAGAAAACCCTGGGATACTTTAAAAATAATTTTTTTTTAGGAGTAGGGCAATAAATACAGTTGTTTATTAATATAAAACACTTGTTTTGGGGAAACATGGGTAGGTGTGTGTTTTCACTAAAAACATTAGGCTACGGTGTTTCAATTACAAAAGGGTCTTGAATTTAATACAGTATCTTGTTATAATAAACTCTGATATAGCAAAACATTCAGGTATAGTTAACTAAATGTCCAAGTCCCAACCAAGCACCATTGTAAGTATTTGGGAGTACCACCTGGTATAGTAAACCCGGATATAATAGAACTGTTATAATAAACCTGTTTTTTGGCCCCTACTTTATTCTGTATCCGGTTATAGTGGAAAGTGGGCGGGCACATGTCAGTTGAAGACCCATGAACCGTGGTCGGTGGGCAGGCTGTCACCAAATTGTCTTCTCGCTATATGCACACTACTCTGGGCCTGTGTAGATTACCTCAAAAGCACCAGCCGGTGAGACCTATACTTTCTGTGTAAGCGGCTGCCTGATTACTGAAGGGATTAGCCTGTCATCTGTGACTTGCTTGTGCATGGCTGCAACACTACAATAACATCCAGGCTGCACAGGAATGTGGACAGAGGAGTACAGTATAAGTACTGTACCTGCATTAACTGGTGAGATCTATGCTGCCTGTGCAAGCCGTTATGTGATTATTGCATGCAAATTGCCGCATACTGAGCACTGTGCATTCTAATCTAGACAGTTCTCCCTTGCTGAAGCATTGAAAAAATAATGACCAATTATTGACTGAATTAAGATACAGTACTACGGTATACTTTCTGTGCTCCAATATGACAATTTCTGATATAGTATACCACTTTGCCGGTTCCTTGGAGTTTACTATACAGGGATTCTACTGTAATGAATTTGCAGCCATTTCCTTCTTCCATTTCTGGAGTATGGTTTATGGCAGTTCTAAAGCTATTAGCACGCTGTATCTTGCAGGACAGGTCTGAGGCACTTTCCAACACTAGCAGCTGTGGTAAACATGTCACAGACTTGGCTATCCACCCTGGATATTAAACTATAGAGGGAAAAAAAAAAAAAGTCTACTTCAATGCTTCTCAGTAACACATCAAAACCGCTTTGCAGAGTAAACACTACTATATCACTATAACTGCTTTCCCACAAGTCAAGCACACCTGCTGCCCTTAGACTAAAGCTACGTACACACATACGTCAACTATTGTTCGTTGTGAACGACGAACTTTTAATTGACGAAAGAATGACCTAAGTATTTTTTTACGCATTCCAAAACCACCTGTTGGAAACTGAACAATTTATTTTATTTACATATAAATGGTGAAAGAGAAAATAAAAGCAGACTTTTTTATAAACAACTTTAATATAAAAATACTTGATCAGACAGTTACTACACAAGTTAAACAAACAAACTGAGGTGGTAAACAAGGAGAGAGAGAAAACAAAAAACAAACAAAAAAAAAAACAAAAACAAATTTGCCAAAGTAACTTTTTTTTTTTTTTTAAACATTATGGCAAAATGTTGGGTGCAACATGTAGCTACAGAGCTAGATAGTAGCAGTCATGAGCTATGGGACAAGAGTAAAGGGCAGAGATACACTGCAGTGCGCTTTTTGATATATTTTTTTTTTAAACATGCCTCCATTCACTTGCATTAAAATTGTGGCAAAATTGCCACAATTGCAGTTTTTGGGGAAAATTGTGATTTTAATGCAAGTCAATAGGAGCATGTTTTTAAAAACAAAAAGTGATCAAAAAGCGCTCTGCAGGGTGGTCTCTGCTCTAATACCAGGATTTGATGTCTGTACAAAATAGCTGGAAGTAACAAATCCATTAATACTTCAGTGAACAGCCTGGTTTGCAATCCTTCAGCAGCCATAAATATGTGTTTACAGAGAGAGATACAGTCCAGCAAGTCTTTCCACAGTGATTTACATGGGTGGTGCAGGCCCCCCCGGGGTTGCCTGACGAGGTATATTATACATAACGCCTAGGAACTGATCAGCAATGCGGCCAGCTTCTCTCAAACCACTCAAAAGGGCTCCATGAACAGTAGCAGGATAATTTCGAATAGTATGTTCACCAGCAAAGAACAAACGAGGAATGGGCTAGAATTTAGAAATAGAAAGAAAAAAAAAATGTAATCAGGCCACTCTGATGGTAGTTTATCAACAATAAGAAAGTCAATGTCACAAATATAAGTACAGAAAATCTTCACATACATTGTCCATTACAAACCACCTTTAAAATTGTACCTGAGGCAAACCTCGCATATGAAAAAACACATACGGTACTTCCCTATAGGTGCTTCCTCTGCCACCAAGCGCCACTAACCATTTCAGCCGCCCAGATGTGATCCTCACGTCCAGGCGGCTGCTCTGCTGCAGTGCCGCGCTTCGGCGCGTGATCGCGCCCCTGTGCTGTTCCCCGGTAGCCCTGTGATCAGTAAACAGGAACATGGTTCCCGATCACCGATCAAAATCCCCGGCAGAAAAACCAATGGTCTCTTACCAGAGGCCGCAGTCTTTCTGCAAAAAAATAAGAAAAAAAAAAAGTTTCTCTGTTGTCCTTGCGCTTCCGGTAAGGCCCCGTTTCCACTATCGCGAATCCGCATGCGTCTTGCGTATGCGGATTTGCATAGACAATATAAGTGAATGGGCCTGTTTCCACTTATGAGTCTGCGGGAGCGTTTTATTGTGCAGAGAAAATCTGCACGGAACACCCTGCAGAATTCGCCTGCGTGTGGAATGCAGGCGAATCGCACACAATGTATTTAATAAGGAAATCTCATGCGTTTTCCCCATGCGTTTTTTGCCGCGAATTCGCATAGGTACCAATAGTAAATTCACACAGGCAATGACATGGTTAAAATCGCATATACCCTCACCTATGCGAATTCGCATGCGAATTCGCGGCAAAAACCGCATGCGGAATCGCATCCGCATGCGATTTCATCAGCGGTGGAATCCAGGCGATTCCACACCGCAATAGTGGAAACGAGCCCTTAGCGAGAAGCACAAGATAAAAAAAAACTCAAGGTGGCCATCTTGTGGCCAAATAGTAAAAGCTACAGCTACAAACATTTTTAAAGGGAATTCACACATTTTAACATTTAAAAATTAACTGCTTATTTCCCACACCAAAAAATTGCCCAAATAAAATTTTTAATGGAAAAAAAAAGTTACAATAAAAAAACAGTTACCTAAGGGTCAACTTTTTAAATATGCATTTAACCTCTTGAGGACTGCAGGGCTAAACCCCCCTAGTGACCAGGCAATTTTTAGTTTAAAAGGCCACTGCAGCTTTAAGGCCAAGCTGCAGGGCCGCACAAAATAGCACACGAGTGATTCCCCCCCCCCCTTTTCTCCCCACCAACAGAGCTCTCTGTTGGTGGGGTCTGATCGCTCCCCCCATGTTTATTTTTGTTTTAATAAATATTATTGTTGCCTTTTTTTTTAAAAAAAACCCTCTTCCTTTAAACCCCTTCCCTCCCTCGCTCCCTCCCTCCCTCCCCACAGCCGGCCAATTACGGCGATCGGCTGTCATAGGCTTCTGCCTATGAGAGCCGATCGCTCTCTTGTCCCCCAGGGGGACAGCCGTGTCACACGGCTGTCCCCAGTGCAGCGCTGCTGCTGATCACAGCGCTGCACAAAGTAAATAGACGGCGATCACGCCGTCTACCGGTCTCCCGAGCGGCAAGAGCCGCTCGGAGACTGAAGGCGGGGCGGAGCTCCGCCCCCAAGCAGGAGATGCGCACGCAGCCTGCGCGCGATCTCCTGCAAAACAGAGCCCCAGGACTTTACGCCAATTGGCGTTAGGCGGTCCTGGGGCTGCCGCCGCGGCCACGCCTACTGGCGTGACGCGGTCGGCAAGAGGTTAAAGGGGGTACACTACGAACATTTTTTACATTATAAGCTTGTAAATAGTAATGGACGCAAAATGGAAAAAATGCACCTTTATTTCCAAATAAAATATTGGCGCCATACATTGTGATAGGTACAAAATTTAAATGGTGTATTAACCCGAGACAAATGGGCTAATAAAATATAGGAAATTTAAATGGTGTATTAACCGAGACAAATGGGCAAATAAAATATAGGTTTTAATTATGGTAACATGGATTATTTTAAAGCTATAATGGACGAAAACTGAGAAATGATTTTTTTTCCATTTTTTTCTTTTTAATCCTGTTAAAATGCATTTATAAAAAAAATAATTCTTAGCAAAATGTA
Organism: Hyperolius riggenbachi; assembly: GCF_040937935.1. Lineage (NCBI taxonomy): Eukaryota > Metazoa > Chordata > Amphibia > Anura > Hyperoliidae > Hyperolius > Hyperolius riggenbachi. The sequence goes on from NC_090647.1 coordinate 293,277,778, forward strand.
CCACCCAAAGAAAGCCTAATTAGTGGCGGAAAAACAAGATCTAGATCAATAACTTGTGATAAGTAGTGATGAAGTTATTAGCAAATGAATGGGAGGTGAAAATTGCTCTGATGCATAAGGTGAAAAATCCCTGCGGGCTGAAATGTTTAAAGGGAACCTTAACTGTGAGGGATATGAATGTTTCCTTTTAAACAATACCAGTTGCTTGGCAGTCCTGCTGATCTCTGTGGCTGCAGTGGTGGCTGAATCACACCTGAAACAAGCATGCAGCCAATCCAGTCTGACTTCAGTCAGAGCACCTGATCTGCATGCTTGTCGCAGGACTGTGGCTTAAAGTATTAGAGACACAGGATCAGCAGGAGAGTCAGGCAACTGGTATTATTTTAAAAGGAAAAATCCATATCCTCAGTTTAGGTTCCCTTTAAAGCCTCTACAACATCCAGAGGCTTTTCTCTTCTTAGTAAGTTTATTTTACCTATCCAAACAGCGAGGCTTCGTTAACATTATAAATCGCCAGCGCTATCGCAAGCGCTGAGCGATTTATAGAGTGCTTTTCAAAGCGATTTTCCTTGCACTTTGCACTTAGAAAAGTGCTTTTCTAAACACTTTTGCTGAGCTATTAATTCAGACACTTCCTGACGTCAGTCAGGAAGTGAACTCTGACTAGGAAATTAATAAATACAATGCATTTATTCATTAACCACTTGAGGACCCAGCCTTTACCCCCCCCCCCCCCTTAAGGACCAGCGCTGTATTTTCAGATCTGTGCTGGGTGGGCTCTACAGCCCCCAGCACAGATCAGCTGGCATGCAGAGCGATCAGATCGCCCCCCTTTTTTCCCCCCTATGGGGATGATGTACTGGGGGGGTCTGATCGCTTCTGCATGCTGTGGGTGGCACCTCAAAGCCCCCCTCCGCGGCGACATTCTCCCCCTCCCTCTTCTCCCTCCCTGCCCGAGAGATCGGAGGCTGCACAGGAACGGATCTGTCCTGTGCAGCCTCTAATAGGCTCCCCGCTGTCATGTGACAGCGATCCCCGGCCGCTGATTGGCCGGGGATCGTTGATCTACCACAACGCAGCTACAGTAGCAGCGTTGTAAATATGTAAACAAAGCGGATTATTTCCGCTTGTGTTTACATTTAGCCTGCGAGCCGCGATTGGCGGACCGCAGGCTATTCACGGAGCCCCCCCGCCGTGAATTGACAGGAAGCAGCCGCTCGCGCGAGCGGCTGCTTCCTGATTAATTAGCCTGCAGCAACTGCGTCGCTGGTCCTGCAGCTGTCACTTTGCCGACGCGCGGTATGAGTGCGCGGTCGGCAAGTGGTTAAAGTGCTCTGGAAATCGCTATACAAAGCACTTCAAGCGCTTTGCAATTTCCCTATACCTTCCATTGAGTCAAAACGCTCAGAAAATGGTACATGTAGCACGTTTGTGATTTAAAAAAAATAAAAAAATACAAAAAAAAAAAAAAAATACAAAAAAAAAAATCGAAATGCTCAGATGTGAAGAGTCTCATAGGAAATTACTACATCAGCGCTTTTAGAGCTATTTCTAAAATCGCCAGCGCTAAAAAAAAAAAAAAAAAAAAAAAATCGAAAATGCTCATAGTGTGAACAAGCCCTTATACAATATTTTCTCCTGTATGTGAAAAAAAGGCTGGCTTCCAGGGTCATTTTCTAAACACTGGATGCACGGTCCCACGCCTCCTCCAACACATTCCCGTAGCGCCCTGTGCATTAAGCAAAAATTGCTACTGCATACATGCAGAACGCTTCCAGCCACAGGAGGAGGCAAGCTTCCAGCGCCGTGCATCCAGAGTTACGAAGGGGGGCAGCAGAGGGCCAGCGGAGCGTGGAATCATGGCGAGGGAGCAGGAGGACTTCAGGTTTCTTCTCTCTCTCTCTCTCTCCCTCCCCCTCCCCCCCTCTCTCTCTCTCTCTCCCTCCCCCTCCCTCCCTCCCTCCCTCCCTATATATAGATATATAGATATATAGATACATACACACACACACACACATACAATCACTCTACTCAACTCCCTATGCTTGTGCTTTGCAGACACAGACACCCATGTACTGAACACAGCCATTTCACTTAGGCCAAGTTCACAGTGGTGCGTTACGGTGTAAACGGCCGCTTTGTAACGCGGCTTACCGCACTGCAATACCCAGGCAGCGTTTGCAGTGCAGGAGGCATAATGGATTTCAGCATCACAATGCTACCGCTAAACTCTTGCGTTAACAGTATAAGTGAAGCATAATTTTCAATGACTGTATGCTTCAGTATACCTGACAACACAAGCATAACGTGCAGTGCCACTGTCCCCATCTGTTGCGTTCCTGCTGTCACAGGGAAAGCAACAGGCACCGGGAGCTTAGCCTTTGCCTTTCCTAGAAGCCCTCTAATTTTTATGGGTCAAAGAGCTTTCATATTATAAAAAAGCAAAGACAGAGAGTGAACAATATAGCAAAAGGTCATATGAAAAAAGAAGCAAAAGCAGTTATGATAACACACCTGGGGTGCTCCAGGAATGGCAGGACCAGGAGTTATTGGCTGAGCCATTAGGTCATAGTCGTTCCCAGAAGAACCAGCAGCAACATACGAGTAGGATCCACGGGCCCATGGGTCAGCCCGCCAACGGCTCACAACTGTTTCTTTTGGCTGAAGGAAAATAAAGAGAAACCATGACCAAGGGTTGAACTTCATCCCATTCAGTAGCTGAAACCCCTCCCACAGTGTGATGTCAGGACCATGGTGCTGACATCACACTGTCGGAGCCTTGTTCCATTGTGGGAAATGACAGCTGTTTCCAACTGCCAGAAAAGCAAGCAACATCTCCCTCCACTGGCATCACCTGCCAGCAGTAAAAACGTCACCATGTAAATCAGGGAGCAGAAAGATTTTACAATGGGCAAACACTGACTAAATCAATTATACATAATTATAGTAACAATTAAGTACTTTTGTTCATTATGTTATTTTCACTGGAGTTCCTCTTTAGGCGGGGGGATGTGTTTAAACCATATCTCCAATTAAAGCAGAGGGGATAAAAATGGCTACATGTAGCCTTGTACAGTGAACACCTATATATTTAAATGTTTCAGGTTTCTGCAAAAGTGAAAAGTACAGATGAACTTAAATTTGACGTCCGGTTAAGTTTTCCTCTACACAGTGATAAGAATTACAACAGGCAGAACCAGAGATCTTTGCACGTGGCTAAATGGATTCTGAAACGAAAGATTACCTGACAGCTGATTAATCAGTCAAACACACAGATCTCATTCAATAGCCTTCTGATCAGTCTCGTGTAAAGATCGGCTTCTGCTCACAAAAGTTCCATTCGTGGAGGGGAAAAAAAAATAAAAAAACTGGAGAATATCCCTTCAAATCTCTATACATATTCTGCATGACCTAAATTCCTGCTTGCACAGAAGTGGACAACTCGTAAGCAGGGATGGTCAATGAGATGTAAATTTCAAGTTGATGCATGGCTGTGCAAATAATTGATCAAATTATACCTCGGCGAAATTTGATTTTCAAGCTGCATAAATTATTAATTTGCAGCTCATTGACAATTCCTACTCATAAAAACCCCTCTAGATCTCCCTACGATTGCTCTGTCCTTTCTACATAATTGTCTCTGCGTCTCATCTCCTGGGCTTGTGGAAAGTCTTCTAAACGAGTTTACCCAATAGTTGCATTTTACCCATTTTCCTTATTCAAGTTAATGGGCCCAGTAGTGGGCTGCTGTCTCCCTATATGACAGTAAGCTGTGTAACTCAGTCTTACTACCTCACCAACATTGGCTGGCTGCTTTGCCAAACAGGCTCTGCTGAGTCACTATAAATGCCAGAAATGTGCCTGGCAGACAAGTACAGAATCCAAGGCACACACCTCAGGCATGCAATCACTTGGCCTCTGTACAAATATGAGGGAGGAAAGGGGAAGAGAGGATTGCTAGCCAATAGGGATGGTCAGATGCAAATAAGTCCAGGTTCATGCAGAAGTTGAAATATTGATGAATAGAATTCCATCGTGGCTTCATCTCAGTCTACTGTTAAGCCGTTTAAATTATAATTCTGTATTAAGTCAGAATTATTTGCATCTCATGGACATCAGACCTATTGGAAATAGTCGATCTGGCAGTATATCTGCCAGGAAAATTGTATGGTGTATACCTAGCATTAGCCGTACTACAAATACAATTCTTTACCTCATAAGTTTATTTTCGCTTCAGGTCTGCTTGAAGTGAGCAGCAGCTGTACACTGTCCCAAAGTGCAACGAGAACAACAGTGTTCCAGTACTGCACAATAGTACTAACACCACCCTTAATTGAAATTAATGTTAGCTGCATTACACAACACAGCCAAAAGCATGGTAACGAGTTTGTGGTGAACTAGTCCTGACATGAGCTGCAAAGGTATTCTTGTATTGTGAAAGACCTACCTGTGGGACAGCTGTGCTTCCAAATATCCCTTTCAGAATGGCTAAACAGCGACCAACTATAACATCATCACTGATATTTTCCATAATCCCGGCTGCTTCTCCTGCTACAAGGGCCAGGAGTATTGGTGCTGTGAAACAAAACAGATTACCATCATATGGCTGAGGGTAACACACAGATTTGCTTGTTTATTTGTGTTATTGACAAGTAATGCAGAACTCTGGATGAACATTTTACTTGTCAAAATCTTACACCACAAAACAAATTTTATAATTAAAGTAAAAAAATAAAATAAATGCCTCTAAGAGAACTGCATACAGCTCCATTTCCCAAAAAATTAGGATGCTGAATAAAATGTAAATGAAAATGTTATGCTTTGCAAAGTGATGTAAACCCTATATTTAAATCAAATGTGAAGGGAGAGTAAAATAAAAAAGTCAAATACTTACCTATGGAGAGGGAAGGCTCAGGATCTAATGGGGCCTCTCCATTCCTCTCACAGTCCCCTCATTCCAGCGTGGTCACCCCCGTTCAAATCTGGCAGAAACAAAGGTTATCAGCACACCAATTTGCAATTTATAGTTTGCTTTTTTATTGTGCCAGAATCCACAGTTTAGGTCACAATGGATATGGGAGCCATGCAGGGCCTCCCTTTATCAAGGCGTTTGTCAAATACCACAGGACTGCATAAAGGGAGACCCTGCATGGCTCCTGAAACAATTGTTAGGACTAAACTGTGGATTCCGGCACAATAAAAAAAAGCAAACTATAAACTGCAAATTGGTGTGCTGAAAACCTTTGTTTCTGCACTGACCAGTGATATTGCGTACATCAACATATCAAGCACTCAGCAACATCGATGGTGTGCCTACTCTACCTATTATTAACTATACCCCGTTCAAATCTGCCGCCATGGGAGGCTTTGGAAGCCCGAGTGCTCCCAAAGATGGGCGGCTTCATACTGAATGCACTCCACAGCGAGCTCACGCATGCATAGTTTTAAGCGGTCTGTCTTTGGGAGCACTCAGGCTCCCAAAGCCTTCAAAGGATACTCAGAGCTGTATTAAACCAATTGGTAAAAAAAGCTCTTGCAAAGGTGTGAACGGTGCAACGAGGAGATCGTGAGAGGAACAGGAAGGTTCTATATGACCCACAGACTCACCTCTGTATAGGTTTTTTTAAATCTTAAAGCAGAACTGAAGATTTTATAAAAAAAAAAAAAAAAAAAAAAAACAGTTTCACTTACCTGGGACTTCTCCAAGCCCCCTGCAGCCATCCTGTCTCAGTCCTCTGTTCTCCCGCCGCTGTGCAGTCGACAGCAACTTCGTCTGTGCAACCCAGACCAGGCGCGTGGGTCGTGCAGGCGCAGTTGCTGTTAACTTACAAGTCGGCGGTAGCGAAACTGCACTGCATCGGGAAAATGGAGAATAAGAGTACCAGCGTGGGACAGGGCAGCTGCAGGGGGCTTGGGGAAGCCCCAGGTAAGTGAACCTTTTTATAGAATCTTCAGTTACGCTTTAATTTCACATTAACTTTAATTTAAAAATAATACAATTATGCTCAATACTAATTTGATGCCAGGACCATGGTTCAAAAAAAAAAAAAGACGGAGAGCGGGCGTGCGTGCCACTGTATAAGTGGTAAGACTGGGGAACCAGTCGCTGTAGTTCTGAAAAGGGAACATTGTGCCCATTATAAGATTTCCCCTGTTGCCTTGCTGAAATGAGCAATGCTTTACCTGGAAGGTGTCATCTAGATTGCAGGATATTGTTGCACCACAACCTGTATATCATTCAGTATAAATGAAGTTTCCCAGATGTGCAAGTGGCCCAAGTCATGCGCACTAATGCCTGGTACACATTATGCAACTTCCCTTCAGGATTTTGGGTAAAATAGTTCATTTCCGACAGGTTCGATCTGATTTCCGATCAGTTTTGTACAGCTGTGATTGGAATATCGTTCAGAAATCAGGTCGTATATTCTTGATTGGACCCAAAATATGATGGGAAATTGCATGGTGTATACCAGGCATAGTGCGCTCTCTCTCCTTATCCTATCACAAACACTATGGGCAACAGCCCGCTTTCCTCTGCGGGTGCACAATGCATGGAATAGCAGCGCCGACATGCAGAGGGAGAGATGAATGGCCGGGACGCTGTCACTCAGTGCACCCCTGTAAAGAGGGTGCCAGATATTACAGCAGCAGCACTCTCCCCCTGCATCTCCAGCCTGGCAATAACAGAAAGCTCTGGACACCGCCAACCCAGAAGCTGCCCCCCCCCCCCCCAGACAGAATTACATAACCCCCCCACCCCCGAACAACCAATTTCCTCCCAAACTAGACAGCCACATCCACCATGCAGCCTTCAGCCCCGTGAATACGGTAGTCTTACAGAGAAGGGCAGCCGCAGTGGGGGAAAATGACGGCACCAGATGACTCGCATTCACCTATTGCGATCCCAGCAATAGAGGTCCCATCATCCGGAGCCCATCTGTCTCCACTAGAGTGTCGCTCCTCTGTTACTACTACCATTACTACTTCCTACTTCCTGTCTGATCTGAGACTCAGGAAGTTCAGAGCAAACGGCAGCACCGTAGAGGAGACAGATGGGTTTCGGATGATGGGACCTCTATCGCTTGTATCACGGATAGGTGAGTGGGCGTTTGTCATCTGCTGCTATCATTCCTGCCCGCTGCAGCTGTGGTTCTCTGTGGGAAGGGAGGGAGGAGCGGGCAGCGGCAGAGCACACAGTAGCATGAGGGAGACCCAGGAGGAGAGCCCGGCTCTGAAGACAGTCAGCAGCGGGCGGTGTCCTTTGACAGGATGGCGAGGGAAGAATTATGTGCTGATGGGGCCCCCTTGACTCTGAATGGGGGCCCCAAGCGACTGCTTCTGTTGCCTGGTCGGTAATCCGACCCTGGGCTTATTGAATCACCTGTGCGTGGATAGCAAGCTGGACGGTCCTTTTCCACTATAGCACAGCGTCCAAGGTTTACAAAAATAATTTTAATTGTTTTTGTCAGACCACAAGACTATTCATTAATAACTTGATTGTGAGATGAAACCTCATATTCTTTAGCAGTCCACAACTCTTTTCAGTCTTTTGTTGCCTGTCCCAAATACAGGATGTTCTTGCATAAAAAATGTAATGCAAAGTGAATGCAACTTGAATTGGACTAGTTAAATTTTGAGCTGTATTTGATTTGGCCCAATTCTAGGGTGCATACAATTTGTATGCAAGCCGCCTGTATTAGAAAGTTATTGGTCATCTTATGCCTGGTACACACGTAGCAATTTCACAGTTTTCTGACATGTCCTATTTGCTGTAGACCGAAATAGTGACGGAAATTATCGAGTCGAGCGGGAAATTGATTCATGCGTACCAGACATTAAACTTGCTGCTGACTTCAAATAAAAAAATGTGCAAGAACAAAGTTTCTCAGTTTTAACATTTACTATATTTACGTATTCTATTTTTGGTTAATACAGGTTTTAAATGACTTGCAAATCATCACATTCTATATCTATAGTATCGATATCACAACTAATATCTACATTGCAGTAGTAACAGAGAAAATAATAAAATCACCTTTATACAGGTTCCAAAACAGAAAAAGTTCCCCTCTGCTGGCAGTGGTACTGCCTACGTGACCAAATAAATTCACAGTTTGGTCCCAAAATACCCTGTCGAAACAGAGTACCACCTGAAAATAAAACAATATTAAATTAAATAATAACAATCAACAGTAAATTCAACACGTTAAATAAGTGAATTCCCACAGTTCACCACAGGAAGTGCTGGCTGGTCTGTGGTTCATGTTATCATGCGAATTAACATACCATGCAAGCTCACCAACGATTCACCAAAGAGATTCCTTATCTGCCGAATCCTACTCTACCTGGAAATATGCTTAGGTACCTGTAAAAAGTATCATGCTCACAGAGAGCAGCAATGGAGTATGGCAAACTGTTGGTGTGGACTTGAGGGGTTGGTGAGCTTATGCAGTTTCTGCAGTAAATGTAACTAAAAATGCCTGTTTTGGAAATAGGTTGACATGGTGCTTGTTTTATGCAAAGGCAGCTATATAGCCAACACTACCAATGTGTTTTCGGGATGTGGGGGAAAACCCACATAAATACAGGGAAAACATTCAATACACGTGAATTCCATGAGGCTATTATTGCTACCAACTTTCTTGGGACATACCTTGTTTAGATTTCCAAAGCCCATTCTTTGAACAGCAGAAGTCTTCCACTCTGGAAGGGGAGGAACAAACTGCACAGCAGGAGGCTGCTGCTTCAATACACCAAGAGGTAGGGTACAAAGGACAGCATCACACTTATAAATGAAGGTCTGACTGGTAGAGCGAGTGTTCACAGCTATCACTTCACATCCTACAATGCAAAAGAGTAAGAAAAGCTTATGAGCCATCTCCCTTCATGCTCATCACAATACATGCTTCATAGAAATATTTAGAAACAAAATTATTAAAGGAGGCAAAAATAAACGAATGAAAATGACTGTATCCATTTTCCTTCTCCTAAAAATGACTTTTTAAGTTATCCCCCAGTTTTATTTTATGTTTAAATCTACTTTTTAAGTTTCAACGGTTATTGTTTATGCTCAATGACACATTCATTGAAGTATGCCAGAGCTAAAATTTATTAACTATTGACCCTTTTTATCTATTTCCTGTTCTCAGAAGCCATTTTCTGCTATGACAGTGTTTTATAGTTGGAATTTCTTATCAGTGAGGGTCACACTGTAGTCACTTCCTGTCAAGTCAGGACTGAGTCAGCCACTTACATACCTAATATTTAACTCTCAGGCAGAGAAAGAAAAAATATAAATAAAAGGAAGACAGCATAGTTATTTGTGTGCTAGGCACTGTACATACCCATTTCTATCTTATGTCACATGTCACCTTGGGTATCCTTTAAAGGGACTCTGACCTCTAAAAAGAAACAAAATTGGTACTCACCTGGGGCTTTCTGCAGCCCACCGTAGGTCAGGTCCCCCCGGCGTGGTCCTGGCTCCTTTCCCGGTCCCTCAGCCGCATACCGCACCGGGGACACCCACGCTGGGTGTCAGGCTGCCACTTTCTGCACTGGGACGCTTTTCATCATTACGCCGGCCGCTGCATTTCATGACAGCGGCTGACTTGACAGTACTGTGCATGCACGATTTAACCGCGCATGCGCAGTACTGTCACGCCGGCCGCCACGATGACACGCAGCGGCCGGCGTAATGACGAAGAGTGTCCATTCAGGAAGTGGGAGCCCAAAACCTGGCCCGGGTGTCGGCGGTGTGATATGCGGCGGAGGGACCAGGAGAGGAGCCAGGACAACGCCGGGGGACCTCCCGACCTACGGTGGGCTGCAGAAAGCCGCAGGTGAGTACCAATTTTGTTTCTTTTTAGACCTCGGAGTCCCTTTAAGGCCCAGTGTGAATGAATCACACAAAAATGGGGACTAGAAATTTGGCATGATCGTTAAAGAAAAGCTAAAGGGGAAAAAAATGCCCAATTTGGGTACTTACCTCAGGAGAGAGAAGCGTCTGGATCCTCCAGAGGCTTCCCCCGTCTTCCACCAGGTGTTCCAGTGATGTACCCACATGAAAACTGTGGACAAGGGCTTGTCAACGTCTCAAACGCGCAGTAGCACGAACCCGCTTTGCCTTCGGGGGAAAAAGCCAGATCGGGGCCATTCTACTGCCCATGTGCGGTAGTGATAATCAGAAAATTCCCCTAAAAAGTGAACCATTTTGTATTTGGCAGCTGGAGACCGATGTTGCAACAGGATTGAATTTAGGTGGGAGGTCAGTTTCTTTTATAATTTCATGTGATGATTGGATCTTGTTTTTTTTCTCCCCCGCCTCCCATCACAGTAGAATCTCGTTATAGTAAACCTCTGGATATAGTACACTCGGTCCTCAGGTCCTAGCAAATGTATCTGTATAAATATACAATCTATGACCAGTCCTCTATAATAATACCCTAATGTCTCTGCGTCCCGTGTCCCTGTGTGTGTTTTTGTTGTGCGCATGTGCAGGGAGGGATGCTGGGGAAATGATGCTGCAGGGGGCCAGGAGGGGCGGGCGTCTGCGGGCACGAGATACTGGTGATTGACCTAGCCAGTTTTTAAATGGGCTAAGGTCACTAGTTCTGAAATAAACTGCTGATATAATAAACTACTTTTCCTGGTCCCTTGGAGTTTACTATAATTATTCTACATATACCACTCTCTTATTCTATATATTCTACTGTATTTTAATTTACTGCACTTTGCAATTTTTTCATAGATTGCCAAACTTGTTCACTTTTCAGGTCAATCACTTTTTGTATTTTCTGTGCACAGTTTTGTACTCTGCATCTTTAAATGGTTTGCAAACTTTTAGGCGTTGACATGTGCCTTTAAATTGTGGCTCCTGAGAAAGCACTTTTAGCTATGACTAAAGGTGGGTACACACGTCAGATAAAAGTCTTTGGAAAATGAAAGATCACAGACCAATTTTACCCCATTCCATGTAGCATGAGAGCCATACCTACACAGTCTATTCTATGGAGCTGAACTCCCCATCAGGTAAAAATCTTTGCAAGATGCTGCACACAAAGATGCTGTACACATGCAACAGATCAATATCTGCAAAAGATCAATCCCTGCAAAAGATCCATTCCTGCAAAATGCATTCATAGGCTATGACATCTGCAGATCCTCATACACATCTTGTTTAATGGACATTCATCTGCAGATCAGACAATTATCTGCCGATCTGAAGATCCAACCTGGTGGATCTGATCTACAGATAATTGTCCGTAAAACAAGGTGTGTATGAGATCTGCAGATATCCTAGACTATGAATGCATTTTGCAGGAATGGATCTTTTGCAGGAACAGATCTTTTGCAGATACTGATCTGTTGCATGTGTACAGCATCTGTGTGTGCAGCATCTTGCAAAGATTTTTATCTGATGGGGAGTTCAGCTCCATAGAATAGACTGTGTAGAGTATGGCTCTCATACTACATGAAAGGGGGTAAAATTGGTCTGTGATCTTTCATTTTCCAAAGACTTTTATCTAACGTGTGTACCCACCTTAAGGAGCGATTGCAGCTCTGATACGTGTGAGCTTACGGTCTCTGTCGATAACCACGTTGAATGAAAGTTTGGACCTTCTTAACCTTGCAGTTGGATCAGATTTTTGTACAAGTTCTTATCTGGCCTGGCTGAGCTTCTATCCTGCTCCTGGTTGGTTCTAGCAGAGTGATGCCATCCTTCTTATCTAAGCGAGCTGCATGCACCTGCGCAGCAGCATGGACACAAACTGGCATCAGCTTTTTCAACCAAAGCCCAAGCAGGTCTGTGCTATTGCGTAGGCGCAGTGCTGCCATACTTTGTGGGTCTCAGTGCTGAAATGAGCTGGTGGAGGATGTCGGGGGTAGCCTCAAGGACCCAGAGGATTCCCTTTCCCGAAGGAACTTACTTTGTGCATCTCAAACCTCGCAGGTTTATTTTAAATATAGGTTACTGAAATGGCAATAAAAATTGCTTCTGATCAAAATGAAGTCTGATCAGTTTATACGCACATTATTTCTAGTTTCATACACAGCAAAAAGCCAAGAGACATACCAGATGCAGTGTATCGTACTTGTCGGACTGCTGTGTTCAGTTTAATATCCAGCCCTTCAGCTAGTGCCACAGGAACACAGGAATAACCATTCCTAACTGTTAAATGGCTGCCAGTGAATTCAAAGTCATCATCCTGGTTAAAAAAAGAAAGTAGTTAAATCAGATGTTCAGGTGAGATTATTATTATTATTATTTTTAAAATAAAAGTATAGAATAAAGACTCCTGATGAATTACCTGGTCCCAATGCTTCAAGGAAAGTGTAGACAAAGGTGTTGCGTTAGCAAACTCTAAATTTGCAAAGTGCCAATCAAGTATCTGTCTGTCCCGTGAAGAAAGGTAAACATCACTGAAAGATACAAATAAATAAATGCAATAAAACAGTACCAACACTAGTGACTGAGAAAAGAGGATAAGATGAAATCTTACTGTAGGTACCCTACACCACACAGAGCACTTTTTTGTGGTATACATGTTACAGCATGTGAGGTTTATAATTGCTTTCTGTATCCCTGTTAAAAAGAACCGCCTCACTTTATGGCCAGTAATATGATTGTCAAGAAAAGCCAATGAAGAGAAATCTTTTAAAGAGAACCCGAGGCTCATGTATTAAATCTTAATAGAACACAGAGGCATGTTCTGTGCACAATGACATGCCTCTTTGTCCTTGTATTGCCGCTGTCAGATTTTTGCCAGAAACATCTGACCTGCATGCTCGTCAATGGCTATTGTTTAAAAGGAAACAAATATGGCAGCCTCCATATATATCTTGCTTCAGGTTCCCTTTATGATTTTCAGTCAGCCAGGATGTGGCTGAAAAGTCAGCACAAAAATGCTAAGCAGATAAACTAAAAGTCATGAGTGGGGTTATCTTATGACTTCTAAAACCTCAGGACGCTACAAGCAATCCTTTGAATCCAGATGGATAAATGCAACATAACTGTCCATTGTGCTGCTTCCTGGAACCTGGACACATGCACATTTGCTGGATTGGATACAATGTTTACTGTACGGCCAATTTTGCCCACTTTAGTAGCCAACTGTAATAGACTAAGCATAAACATTTCAACACATCCCTACTTTGTAACAGCACACCTGACATAGCAGTTCATGACCACTGCAGGCCACTTACAGGTATCCCCCGATATTATGTAAATACATGCCTCCAGACTTCCCATAACTATTGCCACTGTCAGAAATATTGCACTATTTTTTATGATTTTTGTTTCAGCTTGGCTGCGCTCGTCTCCCCTCACTCCTCATCTCCCTCCCTCCGATAAATGTGTCATGTGATGCCGGGAGGTCCGGGTTACTGTCACTCACCCCCGCAGTCCATGTCCGTGGAGCGGCTGTACACATTATGCACCAGCAGATGTTCTTTTGTAGTGTAGCTTTAAGGGTCCCTCCCTTGATGACCTCATCAAGCAAGGGACTCAAAGCTACACTAACAAAAGAACATCTGCCGGTGCATAATGCATACTGATAGAAGCCCCAGGTAAGTGTCAGATTTTATTTTCAAAACCCCCTGGAGAACCCCTTTAAAGATTCTGGTGTTTTATTTCAATGAGGGGTAACTGTAACAAATATACAGGATCTTCTCAAAAAATTAGCATATTGTGATAAAGTTCGTTATTTTCTGTAATGTACTGATAAACATTAGACTTTCATATATTTTAGATTCATTACACACAACTGAAGTAGTTCCAAGCCTTTTATTGTTTTAATATTGATGATTTTGGCATACAGCTCATGAAAACCCAAAATTCCTATCTCAAAAAATTTGCATATTTCATCTGACCAATAAAAGAAAAGTGTTTTTAAAACAAAAAAAGTCAACCTTCAAATAATTATGTTCAGTTATGCGCTCAATACTTGGTCGGGAATCCTTTTGCAGAAACGACTGCTTCAATGCGGCGTGGCATGGAGGCAATCAGCATGTGGCACTGCTCAGGTGTTATGGAGGCCCAGGATGCTTCGATAGCGGCCTTAAGCTCATCCAGAGTGTTGGGTCTTGCGTCTCTCAACTTTCTCTTCACAATATCCCACAGATTCTCTACGGGGTTCAGGTCAGGAGAGTTGGCAGGCCAATTGAGCACAGTAATACCATGGTCAGTAAACCATTTACCAGTGGTTTTGGCACTGTGAGCAGGTGCCAGGTCGTGCTGAAAAATTAAATCTTCATCTCCATAAAGCTTTTCAGCAGATGGAAGCATGAAGTGCTCCAAAATCTCCTGATGGCTAGCTGCATTGACCCTGCCCTTGATAAAACACAGTGGACCAACACCAGCAGCTGACATGGCATCCCAGACCATCACTGACTGTGGGTACTTGACACTGGACTTCAGGCATTTTGGCATTTCCCTCTCCCCAGCCTTCCTCCAGACTCTGGCACCTTGATTTCTGAATGACATGTAAAAGTTGCTTTCATCCAAAAAAAAGTACTTTAGACCACTGAGCAACAGTCCAGTGCTGCTTCTCTGTAGCCCAGGTCAGGGGCCTCTGCCACTGTTTCTGGTTCAAAAGTGGGTTCATGCTTCCATCTGCTGAAAAGCTGTATGGAGGTGAAGATTTCCTTTTTCAGCATGACCTGGCACCTGCTCACAGTGCCAAAACCACTGGTAAATGGTTTACTGACCATGGTATTACTGTGCTCAATTGGCCTGCCAACTCTCCTGACCTGAACCCCATAGAGAATCTGTGGGATATTGTGAAGAGAAAGTTGAGAGACAAGACCCAACACTCTGGATGAGCTTAAAGAGAGACTGAAGCGAGAATAAATCTCGCTTCAGACCTCGGAGTTAGCAGGGGCATGTGTGCCCCTGCTAAAACGCTGCTATAGCGCGGCTTAACGGGGGTCCCTTCACCCCCAAATCCCCCTCCGTAATGCGGGGGAGCGCTTCCTGGTTGGGGCAGGGCTAACCGCTGCAGCCCTGCCCCACGCGCGTCTGCCAGTGCGCATCTCCGCCTCTCCCCCGCCCCTCTCAGTCTTCCTTCACTAAGAGGGGCGGGGGAGAGGCGGCAATGCGCCGCTGACAGACGCGACTGGAGGCAGGGCTGCAGCCGTTAGCCCTGCCTCCAGGAGCGACCAAATGCACGACCAAGTCGTGCTGGGGCGGGTTTGGGGGTGAAGGGACCCCCTTTGTGCGGCACGATAGCGGCCACATGCCCCTGCTAACTTCGAGCTCTGAAGCGAGATTTATTCTCGCTTCAGAGTCTCTTTAAGGCCGCTATCGAAGCATCCTGGGCCTCCATAACACCTGAGCAGTGCCACAGGCTGATTGCCTCCATGCCACGCCGCATTGAAGCAGTCATTTCTGCAAAAGGATTCCCGACCAAGTATTGAGCGCATAACTGAACATAATTATTTGAAGATTGACTTTTTTTGTTTTAAAAACACTTTTCTTTTATTGGTCGGATAAAATATGCTAATTTTTTGAGATAGGAATTTTGGGTTTTCATGAGCTGTATGCCAAAATCATCAATATTAAAACAATAAAAGGCTTGGAACTACTTCAGTTGTGTGTAATGAATCTAAAATATATGAACGTCTAATGTTTATCAGTACATTACAGAAAATAATGAACTTTATCACAATATGCTAATTTTTTGAGAAGATCCTGTATATTGCAGCTAACAGTGGTCTTGTAACCCAAATGACTGGCAGAAGTAATGCTTTATTGATTTAAAGGAATACTGTAGGGGGTGGGGGGAAAGTTGAACTTACCTGGGACTTCTAATGGTCCCCCGCAGATGTCCTGTGCCCGCGCAGCCACTCACCGATGCTCCGGCCCCGCCTCCGGTTCACTTCTAGAATTTCAGACTTTGAAGTCTGAAAACCACTGCGCCTGCATTGCCGTGCCCTCATTCCCGCTGAGGTCACCAGGAGCGTACTGTGCAGGCCCAGTATCAGCTCCCGCTGATGTCACCAGGAGCGTAGTGCGCAGGCACAGACCATACTGGGCCTGCACAGTACGCTCCTGGTGACCTCAGCGGGAATGAGGGCACGGCAACGCAGGCGCAGTGGTTTTCAGACTTCAAAGTCTGAAATTCCAGAAGTGAACCAGAGGCGGGGCCGGAGCATCGGTGAGTGGCTGCGCGGGCACAGGACATCTGCGGGGGGCCATTAGAAGTCCCAGGTAAGTTCAACTCATTTTCCCCTGACCCCCTACAGTATTCCTTTAAGCTCCCTAAATAAGTTGGTTACCCTATATTGTATAGGAGCCATCACCACGTCCTCCCACAAGTATTGCCACGCCCCCTCAGTAGGTTATGAAAATGCAGCATTCCATACACACACCCGGCCATACCTTGGAGGATTGGCTTCAAGTTCTTGTAGTTTTTCTTCAAGCTTTGCCTGTGCCTCTGCTAACTGATCATAGTCCTAGTGTGAAGAGACAGTCCTAAGTTATTGAATTCAGCCTGTCAAATGGAAATAAAGCAACACTTGGATAATGTGCAGTCCTACCTTACAGAGGGCTGTCAGATCTCTGTGCTTGCTCTTCACCAAGAACTCTGCGGTGATGTCTCGAGGAGGCTTTACTTCTGATGCCTCCTTGTACTGCTGATGAAGCTCCCTGATTTTCTCTTTTAAATTAACCATCTGTTGAGATGATAAACCATCATGTAACCTGGGTTGTAGTACATGCCAGTCTACAGAGACATAACAGGTGATTTGGTTAAGGGAAAGAACTGGCATGGAAGCAGACTGTTCACAGAGGCGGCTGTTTTGGATGTTTAAAGCCATTCTTGGCTCCTCTCTCTACAGCACATCAGGACAACAGTCAGACGAGCTATGAACTACCAAATAACTACTAATTGAGGGGTTTGGAGTTAGGTGTGTGAAAAGGGACCATACATCGGAAAAAAAGATCACGGGTGAGGCCAACAGTACAGTATCAACACTACTGTCTATATTTTAATATTGCTTTACCTAACCAACCTCTCAAGCGAACCCTCCTATTTGCTCCTAACCACTAACCCTACCTCATAGCTACTTCTCAAACTAACACTCCCCCTTAACCTAAACTACTTATTCCACTGTTGGAAGCTGCAGGATTCATAGAAGACTTTTTAACAGAAGTTATTTCTGCACTTCAAATCCCAAAAGTTCTGACCCCGTTATCCCCCTCAGCCATGCCGGTTAGCTGAGGCTCCAGATAATGGGTACTCCTGTTGTAAACACTGAGCGCCACTATAGCTGAAATTAACATTGCAGTCGGTGGCTGTACCTAAAGGAATAGGGGTCCCAAAAACTACCGTACACTACCATTTGTGGTGGTGGGCGCTGAAGGTGATTGGGAGGAGGAAGGGGGCCTAATGGTTACCTAGTACTAATATCTGAGGGGGAGAAGGCACAAAGGCTACTTTATACTACTATATGAGGGGATGATGGGACACAAAAATTACACAATCTGTGAAAATGCAAAGCTATTGCCACTATCCAAAACAAGCAAAGTGCTTACCTTATTTAACAATTCTTTTAATTCTTCCTGAGTTTTAACAATTTTTTTCCAATGTTCAATCTGTTCATCTTTTACGTGTTTTTCTTGAAGTCTGACAGAAACAAGACAGTGAATTAAACCACGTAGACACACACACTTTCAAGATCAACTTGCTTAAACACACATAGTGAATATCAACCAAAAGCATCAAATCCTCGTTCACACTATATAAACACACACACACACAGATCTCGCGTTTTGCACACCATACGGGTTGCCAAAATGTGCACAGCAACATGTATTGTGTGCAACATGCAAAGAAATCAGGAATGTATAGACTGCACTGTCTGACGTTCAGACTACATGTGGTGTGCAGCAATGCAACATCGCACTGCTACATGCATTTTCAGTCAGCAAAACCCAATGCTGACCCAATGACTGTAATGAGTGGAATCAACAGCGCAACGCATGGCAGTGCCGATAGTGTGCGAATGCATACATTGCAATAAAAGCCATTTGCATTTTCTATTGTGAATGTGTGAGGCCTAAGAAAGGTTTATTCCCACTTAATCAAAAAAGCACAAATAAATGTATGAAAAGCATTGCGCAGCTCAGGCTCCGGTGGAAATAGCTGAGGCCAATCGGTCCACTCTACTGCCCAGGTGACTCAGGCAGTGCAGCATTCGTCTCATCTTTGATTCCAGCAACCGCTGATGTGAGGTCTGACTCTGAGATAACATGCGAGTGGACACTACTGGGGGCAACATGCAGATCATTCTAGTCAGCGTATGTGGGTAGGCAGGCGCATGAATGGACAAGCGGACGGAAAGGTGGGTGAACGGACAGCGAGCGTGAGCTGCCGTCTTAGCCTTTCCAGCGCCCTATGCACCGGTCTTTCCTCAAATCTGGCTACGCATGTGGAAGAAAGCTTTCTCGCCTCTGCAGTTAAAGCGTATGTAAAGCCTTGCTCTTCCGTCCTGGGTGGCAATACTTTTTGGATAGACTGCAAAACTAGATAAGAGCAAACACTGAGTCTCTAGTCTACTACCGTTCTGCTTATTCAAACAGGGGGCATATTATCAGCCTGTCAAAATGAGGTTATAATACATATTTTAACTTACTGTATTACCACTTCCAGAGCTTGTCCTAATGAGACAGGTTTGTTATTAAGAACATTAAAGTCTAGCTGATGGCTAAGGTATGAGGTAGCTTCCAACAAACGGTTAAATTCTTGTTCCACCATCTCATCTTTCTCTTTTGGTACCTGAAAAATTGCAAATGTAAATAAATACATCAGCAAATTGATGTGACCAGCAGGGGCCAGCTGTTAGCTATGAAAGAACCACTACAGCACAAAAATATATGTGTACACATACTTATAAAAAGTACATTTCTGCTAGAGTAAAATGCACAATAAACCACTTTTTTCCTATGGGCAGCACGGTGGCGTAGTGGTTAGCGCTCTCACCTTTCAGCGCTGGGTTCCCAGTTTGTAACCCAGCCAGGGATCTACAAGAAGTTCGTATATTCTCCCAATGTCTGCGTGGGTTTCCTCAAGGCACTGAGGTTTCCTCTCGCATTCCAAAAACATACAGAAAAGTGAATTGCTTCCCCCACCCAAAAAAAATTAAAATAAATGGCCCTAGACTACGATACATACACTTCGCGATACATACATACATATACAGATATATGACTATGGTAGGGACTAGATTGTGAACCCCTCTGAGGGACAGTTAGTGACGAGACAATATACTCTGTACAGCGCTGTGTAATAGGTCGGTGCTATATACCATAATAATGTTGCTTTCGCTTACAATAAATAGTAAAAATCTGATCGATCTGACAGGTTTTGCAGAAGTTCAAATTTTTGAAGCCGATTGTGACGTAGGAAAAAGGGAATTTACAGTGCATCTTACTCTGGAACAAAATGGACATCTTATACATATGCATATATTTTAGTTTTTCACAATAGTGGTCCTTTAAAGTGGACCTGAACTCTTGAACTGAACAGAAAGAAAAACGTAGAGAAATGCACCCTGTATGTATTCAGAGTTTAGCCTGTTTAATTCCTCTCATTACGACTAATCACAACTGTAATTTGACCTCAGCTGTGTCAGCACAGGAATCTTGACAGAGCAACCGATTTGTAAACACAAGATGTTAACCCCATGTCTGCTTCCAGGAAAGCAGGAAGTACACACTTCAGATTTATTGCAGGATTTGCATCCCCTGTAACAAATGTTTGTCTTTAAAGAAACACTGAAGTGTCCGAAAATACAGCTTTCTATTGCAAAAAGCTGTTCAACATGATTGCCCTAACTAAAACTCTGCATCCCCGTGGCTGAAATCTAACTAAATCCCCCCAAACTCCCCTTGCAAAATCCCTGACTTTCTTGATCGTGGATTTCGCTGCCCTGTGCGCTTCCGTGAGAGGCAGAGCTTTCAGCTGCAGCTCTGCCTCTACATGCGTCTATCAGTGCTCATCTCCGCCTCTCCCCCACCCCTCTCAATGAAGGAAGACAGAGGGGCAGCGGAGAGGCGGCGATACGCGCTGATAGACGCGTGTAGAAGGCAGAGCTGCTGCTGAAAGCTCTGCCTCTCACGGAAGCGCACAGGGCAGCAAAATCCATGACCAAAAAAGTTGTGGATTTTGCAAGGGGAGTTTGGGGGGATTTAGTTAGATTTCAGCCGCGAGGATGCAGCGTTTTAGTTAGGGCAATCATGTTGAACAGGTTTTTGCAATAAAAACCAGAATTTTCGGAGATTTTAGAGTCTCTTTAAAGATTGTTATGCTGTTGCTTATCTTTTAGAGCAGAGAGGAAGTTCTGAGTTCAGGTCCACTTTAAGGTAGCTATATATTCACAGAGTTCAAATATATCGATAGAACGACCAATATTTTTGTTTGATAGAAAAAAGTTACGTCAATTGAGAAGACATCGATCAAATTGGATCACTGGGATAAAAAAAAAAATCACTAAAGCTGCAAAGAAGAGATGTTATTAGCACCAGCCCAAAATTCTGCGCAAGTACTCCCCATCCTCCATTTTTGCGGATTGTCCACACAGAAGTGGAAGTTTGCACCACAATTCTGGTGATACAACAGCACTGTGGGACATGTCTGAAACTTGCACTGCCTTCTGCTCTGAGAACGCAGTGGCCTATGCAAAAAAATAAAAGGCACATTTATTTTTGGGGGTCTGTCAACTGTTCAGGAAACTATGCAAACCTCTTCTCCCAACAACCAAGTGCAGTTTGGGTGGTGATGCAAATGGTCAGAAACCGTAAACTGTTCTACAGTTGATCGAAAGTGATCTAAAATTACAGCAGATGCCTGTGCAAGCGACTGAAAATTTTCCATCCTGCTCGATTGAGAGGATTTTTATTTTTTAGCTTGATAATCACTGTTCATCAAACAGCCAAAAGGGTATTTAATTCACGCTCTATTTGATATAAAGATCAAATATATAGGTCAAACACAAAAATCAATTAGGTGTATGGCTAGCTTTATACTACGACAGATTAAAGTGGAACTTAAAATATGTTCAATGGTCTGCAACGTCAAGAATACACGATCAATGACAAGATGTTCATTTTAACAACTTCATGCAAACTTATTGCAGTTTGCATGGATCAATCCAATTTGCTGCCAATTTAGATTAGTCCAGTACCAATCTGCATTCAAACTGCAAAAAGTGAGAACAATTTACGATTAAAGGGAACCTAAACTGAGAAGGATATGGATTTTTCCTTTTAAAATAATACCAGTTGTCTGATTCTCCTGCTGATCATGTGTCTAAGGGTACGTACAGACATACGATAACGATCGTTCGTTCTGAACGACGAACGATGTTAAAGGAGGTATCGGCCGATGATCGTTTGAAGAAAGGCTACTTTGAACATCGTTCGTGTACGAACGATCTTGGAACGAGCGTTGCGTGCGCAACATGATGTATAAACTGATTTCAAACACAAGTGTCAAAAAGAACCGTTTGAGCATGTGCAAAGCTTTGAGAACGAACGATCAACGACCGATCGTTGTACAGACATTACTTTTTGAACGATGGTCGTTGGAAAAGATCTGGCAGAATGGATCGTTCTTTACCAACGACATATCTCGTTGGTCGGTCGTTTTAATGATCGTTTGTGCACTTTTTACGAACGATCGTCGGGCAATGCCGTCAGTAACGATCGTTTCAAACGACTATAGTCGCATGTCTGTACGCACCCTAATACTTTTAGCCACAGCCCCTCAACAAGCATGCAGATCAGGTGCTCTGACTGAAGTCAGACTGGATTAGCTGCATGCTTGTTTCAGGTGTGTGATTCAGCCACTACTGCAGTCAATGAGATCAGCAGGACTGCCAGGCAACTGGTATTGTTTAAAAGGAAACATCCATATCCCTCTCAGTTTAGGTTCCTTTTAAACACCATCTCTGTCTTCTGGATAACACCTCTACCACATATTTATCCTCTTAAAGCATAACTGAAGTCAGTTTTAATAAATAAAATTAGCAATACAGGTTTGTGCCTTTATGTCACACATACCTCTGTAGCCAGTCCTTTAACCTTTGCTGTCGTCCCCAGTAACCGAAATCGACCACACAAAAAAAAGTGTGTCAAAATTGTTTAATATTTTAGGGATAGGAAGAAGCTGACCTCCTCTGTGTGTCCCTCCCTAACCGCCCTCTTGCCAGCCACATCCCTGCTCAGAGTGCCGTGAACGAGCTGGGACGCATGTAAAACATCCACAGTGAGTTAATCCTGAATCTAAACCTGGGGTCGGCACTATAATTAAAATGCTCTAAACTACAAGCAACTAAGACCAGGGAGAGCGGCGATTTTAAAAAGGTAAAGACTAGGGAGGGGCAAGTAATTGAATTATAGGTGTTATTTCAAGAGGGGCACCTGACCTCAGGTTTGCTGTCAGGAGGTGGAATGAGTGCCTCCCCTACCCCACACTCACACCCCATCACCAAGGGCAGGAGGGAGAATGAGTGGCTGTAATACCCAAGCCCCCCCAAAAGAGAACAAAAATATAAAGGAAGGGCAAGCTCCAGAAAAAAGGAAATCAAAAAAGTATATCAAAGATGTAAAAAACATTTTATTCGGTGTGTGCAAAACCATTGCAATGCAAGCGAAAAGCCGTGTCACAAGTTGGGTGTACGGTGTAACAAGTGCAGTGTGCCTGCAGAAAATAAAAATTCCAATCATCCCTTTTA
Organism: Hyperolius riggenbachi; assembly: GCF_040937935.1. Taxonomy (NCBI): domain Eukaryota; kingdom Metazoa; phylum Chordata; class Amphibia; order Anura; family Hyperoliidae; genus Hyperolius; species Hyperolius riggenbachi. Next base: position 293,300,512 of record NC_090647.1, read on the forward strand.
AAAAGAACAGCTTTCATAAGGAAAATAAGCAGGCTACAACTACGGACCTCCATTGATTAAAATGCCAAAGGCTGTAATGATGACCATCTGGCTATAAGCTCTAAACCAGGGGTCATTAAACTTTTTCGGTCAAGGGCCGGGTCAGAATACTTCATACTGCTGGGGGGCCGGAGAGTACATAAAATGATGTAGAAAAACATTACATTGAACCTAGGTATTGCAGACAGCGCCAACTAACAAGTGCAGCCTCATGTCTCAGCATGTCAGCATGTTGAGATAGTATCCCCAATGGATTTGTAAAAGGACATTTGATCACTTTTTTTTTTGCTGGGGGGAGGTGTGTGTGTTGGGGGAGAGGGGGGGGGGGGAATTTACATTTTTCTGTACAACTTTGTACTATAATGAGTGGCAATCTTCACTGTCAGACAAATCACATTATCAGGAAGAGCTCAAAGTTTATTTCAAGACTGGCAAACAGGGATGGTGAATGATACGCAAAATGATGCCAATTTATGCATCTTGAAAATGACCAATGAAATGAAGCCGAGTTGGAATTAGATTGGTCTATTTTTAAGCTACATACATTTGCATTTAATAATGAAAAGATAAAATAAAAAGGCTCATAACGTAAGGAGCTATAAAAGCTTATATCAGTATAAATAAAATTACTGCATGGAGGGGAAACAATACTAATATATGGAATAGAATTAAATAGTCAAACTTACAGTATAGCAATGTGAACTTACAGCTTGTCCATTTGCTTCATAAAGTGGACATTTTTGCTTTATTTTTGCCAGCTCCATATTTACTTGCTTGCTTATCACAGCCATTGGATTTCCACCTATACCAAACATACATAAAGTAGGTAAGGTGACATCTCATAGACACATAGACCAATAATAAAACATTATAGCTGCATCCATGTGCATCAATTTGCATTCAAATTATAGATTAGGACTAGTACATGATTTGCATTCAAGGCATGTATTTAGCCCTGTGGGGCTCTGCATGCCTCTGTTGGTCTACAATTCAGTTGCAGCCTATGAGCGCTGTCATTTGTTTGATGTCAATAATAAAACATTACCGTTAATTCATTGCACTAATCAAATACAAAACTTGAAGTGGGCTGGAACTGCAAATGTAAAAGTCTTGTATCTAACCTAATTGCTAGGTACAAATAGTGTAAGCTAGTTTTTCCAAACAATTATCTTTTTAAATGGATAAATTCATCCTTTACTTGTCCCCCTGCGCTGCCTGTATTATAGAGCAGTGCCAAACCATTCAAGTTCACTCCCCCGCTGCCCTCCTTGCAGACGCATCCTGAATGTGCAGCTTTTCGCTGGCCTGATACTGCTGATGTCACTGTGACCAACAGCGGCATCAGGCCAGTGGAAAGCCTTAGCCTTTCACTGCGTTACCAGTTTTTAACGCAGGGTAACACTAAAGTAATGAAAGTCAGTGGAACATTTCATAACTGATGCGGTGCAATGCACCATATCGCATCTGACGCAAAAGCATCAGCGCATTATGGGTCAACTTCCACGCCAAAGTGTGTTGATCAATGGCACCATAACTATTTAAAAAAGGTTTGCGTTGCAGTGCACATGCCAGTAGCAAGTATTGTCAATACACAAGCTTACAATGCTTGTTATTTCCACCACAGGAAGTGAGCGCTAGAGAGCCTCACCTCAGATGCGAATCGCCACCAGGAATTAAATGAAGGCTCATTACCATAGGTGATGAGACACTCCAAGGGTGAGTTGAATTTCATACACCACCAAAGTCAGTATAACTTTGTAGTAGAACCGCATACATAACACCTTTAGTTTTGACATCATAGCCTAAGTAAATCTCGGCAGGCAGCAGAGACTCATTTCACAAACAGTTGAAGGGCTAAGCCATGCTGGCATTGCCAACCTCTTCCCATGACAATACTAGCACAATATAATGGCTTGTTGCAAAGCAACTCACATAACCCATCTGCTACAACAACAGAATTTATACAGACAAAAGAGGGCGCAAACAAAGCCAAAAACAGACTAGTTAATTATTTACAGAAAAATGTTTGAATCAGGATGATAACATTTACAATAAATTGAAAATTGGTTGATCTAATTTTTCGCCACCAATTAGGCTTTCTTTGGGTGGTACACTTTGCCAACAATTATTTTGGTTTAAAGATTAACTGTCGGGCATAAAATAAAAAATCAATTCCTTATTTTTATCTGGTAAACAAGTAATAAGGATGCTAACCAGGCAATCCAAAAGTTAAGACCACCATTACTTTTCTTGTTGATAAATTAACATTCCGCAGTTTACATGACTTATTTGGTACACAGAAAATTTGGTACACAAAAGAGAAGTTGCAGGGCATGCTGGGTTGTCTTTTTTGCTTCCCTACTTCCCCTCAAAGAGACTTAACTAATGCAGCCTGATTGGCTGAAGCCTCTTTCCCTCCTGTTTTCGCCTTCCACACCTCTGTTCCTCTCTGATTGGCCAAAATTTCTATAGTGAAGGGCAGGCAAATCAGGCAGAGGAGACTAAAGGCAGATATTACATCACGACTGTCTTCAAAATAGCCACAGTAAATATGGAAACTGTCTAGAATAGGATTCTCTACTTTTCCCTAATAAAATTCACAGGAATCATAATGTGGACAGTGCAATACATATGTTATGTAAGTAGAGCACGTATTTATCTGCTTATATATTTGTTTTTTTTTTCCCTGAGATAGTATGGCTGACAGCTCCTCAAATGCATTTTAATCGGAAAAATAAGAAAAAAAATGGAAAAAATTATTTCTTCTCAGTTTTCGGTCATTAAAGTTTTATAATACATGCTACCGTAATTAAAACCCACATATTTTATTAGCCTATTTGTCCTGGTTATTAAAACATTAAAAATATTTCCCTAGTACAATGTATGCCGCCAAAATTTTATTTGGAAATGAAAGGCCATCATTCCATAAATCACATTAACATAACCTTTTGACATGCATATTGAAAAAGTTCAGTCCCAAAGTTAACTATTTATGTATGTCATTTTTTTATATGCATATTATTTATTTTTTAGGCAACTATGGGAGAGGGTGGGAGGTAAGGGGTTTATTTTAAATGTAAAGGTAGCCATACACTGGTCGATGTGCCATTAGATCGACCAGCTGACAGATCCCTATCTGATCGAATCTGATCAGAGAGGGATCGTATGGCTGCCTTTACTGCAAACAGATTGTGAATCGATTTCAGCCTGAAACCGATTCACCATCTGCTGAGCTGCTCCTGCCGCCTGTCCCCCCCCGTATACATTACCTGATGCTGGCTCCGGGTCCTCTTCTCCGCATTGCACGGCTCTGTTCCGGATCCATTACGGCGCTTCCTGTGTTACTCCGTGACCAGGAAGTTCAAATAGAGCTCCCTCTATTAAAACTTCCTGGTCACTGCAGTGACACAGGAAGCGCCGGGATGGATGGAGCCGGAACAGAGCCGTGCAGCACGGAGAAGACGCCCGGGAGCCAGCCTCAGGTAATGTATACCTGATCGGATCGCCCGCCGCTAGCGACGCGCACTTTACCGGCGGGCGATCGAGGGTAATTTCCCGCACGGCGCGACCGACGGACCGATCCGATTCCGGGAGGGAATCGGATCGGCGGCTGCGTTTACCGCGAACGATTGGCAGCAGATTCGATCCCAGGATCGAATCTGCTGTCGAAACGGCCGGGAATCGAGCCAGTGTATGGCTACCTTAATAGTTGGTCTTTTTAACCTAAAATGACCACAAATTAACATTTGATGACTATGATCTATAGCATGTGTAAGACTCTGCAATGTGCTGCCACATGCAGTCAATAGTGGACCTCAACAATGTATTAGTATAAGCTTATAACTCACTGATCATACAGCTATAACCCAAAAGGTCTGAAACCTGCCTAAACACCAATAACAATTTCCACTGTGCTGTTAGGGAGTAATCTGAAGGGACAAGCAGCAAAAGCCAAGGCTCCTGGACTGGCTTTGTGAAAGGAAAATAATAGGCCATTATCAGTAACTGTTACAGCTACTCCAGTGTCCGGTATTCACATGTAAAGGCCAATATATCACCATCAGCTGCTTTCAATACATACTGTGAAGCATGTAAAAAGTACTGCTATATTTTTTGTGTTTCCCTACAAACAAGTCAAACAGTGTATATGTTACGGCCAGAACCCGAAGTGTGGCCACTTCGCGTTCTGGACAGCCACTTCGTGTTCTGGTTGGCCAATGTGCGAAGTGGCCGCAGCGCAGCGGCCAATGTTAGAAATGTTATGTTTATGCCGTCTCGCTGCGGCCAAATTGATGACAACTTGCTTAATTGAATTAAATATAGCCGGCGGCAATGTGAAGCCGCCGGCTTTCGCACTGCCTCTCTCCTCTCCCCCCCAGCCTCCCATACAATAAGTAGCAGCCGGCGGGGACAGTCGTTCGTCGCGACAGGGGAATCCTGCCGTTCCTGCAGAGCGGGTGCTGGCAGAAGCAATGTCTGCAGCCTCCCCACTCTGCTGCTGCCCCTGCCGCGACGAACGACTCTCCGGCTGCATGTCCCCGCCGGCTGCTACTTATTGTATGGGAGGCGAGGAGAGAGGTGGGGGGGGTGAGAGGAGAGGCAGTGCGAAAGCCGGCGGCTTCATCTATTACATTGCTTAATTTAATGAAATATAGCCGGCGGCAAAGTTGTCATAAATTTGGCCGCAGCGAGACGGCGTAAACATTACATTTCTAACATTGGCCGCTGCGCTGCGGCCACTTCGCACATTGGCCGGCCAGAACGCGAAGTGGCCACACTACGGGTTCTGGCCGTAACATTCAAATAATATACATTTTGGGGGGGGACACGACATACACTGGCGGGACAGGTGAGAGCTGCCAACACTCCGCTAGTCATCCCCAGATCAAACATTGCTAGCAACGCACTCCTGACTCATGTCCAATCTAGCAAAATTTTGTGTCCTGCGCAAATGACAGAGCAGATTGGGCATCAATTTCTATCAGTTTTGAGCACAGTGCTTTTGCCAGATAGACAGGTAAAATGGTCTAGTGTATGAGCAACTTTAAAGGGAACCTGGAGTAAGAGTATTTAAGATAAACACATGACGTAGCTGCAAATTAATATTACATACTAACCTCACTGTTAATTGCTCTCAGAAGCTCAACATTTTCTTCTTACAGTGATCCCTTCCAGTTCTGACAAGATTTTGTCGGAACTGAAATATACCAGTTGCTGTCAGTTATGTGTCAGCAACTGTCAGTTACAACTGGATGTGCAAGGTAATGTCCATGTTTCCCTATGGCTCAGGTGGGTGATATTACAGTTTAAAAGTCTGATGACCAGGAGGCTGTTCGGGGGTAATGATCATCTTTAAAATGGAAGATGGAGAATTCCATTGATCACAGTATACAAATGGGACACGGGAGAGGAGAAAGACTAAAGAGGAGGTAAGTATGACCTGTGTATAGTTATTTTGACCTTTTATTTTCAGTTCAGGTTCTCTTTAAGTGGCCATTCATACGCACAATGATAGACAATGTAAATGCAAACTTACCAAGTCCTGTGACCACCATTGCACCTAAATCTGCAACATAGTTTCCCTTACGGAATGTGGCAACTCTTCCTCCTACCCGGTCCTGTGTAATGCAATGTTACAGTTTTACTTCATGCAATGCTACATTCTAACTATCACATGACATTTGGTAACAGCTAAAGTAGCAAATATCTAGTTGTGCCACAAACCATTTAGGCTGGCCAATGTTAATACAATCTGATTGTATAAAAGTTGCAAAACAACTACATAATATGGAGACCAACATACTGAATGGAATTTAGATGCATTTTTAAAGGACTTACGAGCCCAAAATGTCTAAAAAAGCAAAGTACCTGTAAGCTGTTTAAATGCACGGAGGACGCCGTCCGCGCCCTCCGTGCAGTTCCGCCGGGTCCCCTTCCTGAGATCGCCCCCCGCGCCGACCCCGACCCCCCAGGCCGGGTCGGGCTCTCGTGCCGCTCTCAATATGGCCGCTTCCATTGGCCGCGGCTGCGCAGTCCGCCTGGCCGCGAGTGCGGCTGCGCAGCTCTACGGCCAACCCCCCGAACCACGCACTGTAGCGTGGATCGGAGGGGTTGGCCGTAGAGCTGCGCAGCCGCACTCGCGGCCAGGCGGACTGCGCAGCCGCGGCCAATGGAAGCGGCCATATTGAGAGCGGCACGAGAGCCCGACCCGGCCTGGGGGGTCGGGGTCGGCGCGGGGGGCGATCTCAGGAAGGGGACCCGGCGGAACTGCACGGAGGGCGCGGACGGCGTCCTCCGTGCATTTAAACAGCTTACAGGTACTTTGCTTTTTTAGACATTTTGGGCTCGTAAGTCCTTTAAGCTCAATCACTACAGATGTAAGAATATATAATCACTCTAAAGGGTATAGCCAGCATTAGAATTTACATCACATTTCTGCAATCAAGACTAAGTGAAGTACAGCATGTGCTCAGTTAAGTCAGGGACTGTAGGTTCGTTCTAAGCCTGAATCTGCCCATAAGTCGAAACACTTTTCCATCTATGTCCTCGGTGCCTCTATGCTGCCCAGGGGTTAGTTCATTTAAAAAATAAAAAAAAAATTGAACACACACTTATTTTACACAGACTTTAATTTGCTAGCAGCACTCATGATCGTGGCGGATTTTAGTGCTGGACATAAGCCTCATGTCCAGGAACCTACAGTGTAACAAATTTGGATGCGAGACTTTCGTCTAGGACAGGCATGGGCAAACTCGGCCTTCCAGCTGTTACGGAACTACAAGTCCCACAATGCATTTGACTTTTTGAGTCATGACTGTGGCTGTCAGACTCCTGCAATGCATGGTGGGACTTGTAGTTCCAGCTGGAGGGCCAAGTGGTTCAAAAAACAAAACAAAAACAAAACAAAACACCTTGTTAAGTTTTGGCTTGGTTGCGCTACAGAGAAATCCGCTATGAATAAATTGACCACTTAGTTACTAATTCCTTCTCAAGTAGTTATCAGGTGTAGCCTGTCAAACCTCATATGTATAGGGCAAAAAAAAAAAATACTTACCCGTGCCTCTAAAACAGTAACATCCATTCCAAAGCTTTGCAGTTGACGAGCAGCAGCCAATCCAGATACTCCAGAGCCAATTATTATCACTTTTCCCGTTTTCTTAGCTAAAAATGAAAAAGCAATAGCCACAATTCAGATAAAACAAGCCTTAGCATGAGATCTTCCAAACACCGTGTTCTCCCCAAGGTTATTTACCAAGTGCTTTGCCCAGCTGATTACACATCTCTATGTTGCTTTGGCTTATGGAAGAAATGCTTTTCCTAGTCAAATCTTGAAACACTGGGACTACACACAGTATGTAAAGGCGGCCATAGACCCGAAATGTTGGTCTGCAAATAGACATACCATTTGCAAACCATGGACACTACAAAAGGTATTTCATGCAGCGTATCATGTATACAACATTGGATGACTCACAGGAAAATTGGTCTTGTATTTGATGATATTTCTGTGAGTTTGGTATTTGTATTTGGCTTGTGCACAAGATTTAAGGGCAGGTCTCACACCTTGTGTTGTTGCAGGGTAATGTGCCTGGATGTTCTGGTGTAGATAATGCACTTCTGATAATTATATGTCAGAAATTGGGAGGTTGAAAGCAAGCAGTGGTAAATCAGGAAAAACATCCTTCAGGCATTTGTCTTTGTGGAGTATTGGTTGCAGGGCTTTCGATCGCTTCCTCAGCATCTTTAACCACTTGATGACCCACCCTTTACCCCCCCTTAAAGGGAACCTTAACTGAACGGGGGGTAAAGAGTTTTACTTACCTGGGGCTATTAACAGCCCCCTGCAGCAGTCCTGTGCCCTCGGCGCTGCTCTGGAATCCTCTGGTCCCCCACTGTCACTTAGTTTCGTTTTTGACGACTCACCAGTCGCCGGCCGCCATGCGTATTATTGGACGCATTCTCCAATGCAATTAGCGCTATTGCGGACCGCAACGCGTACAAAAATATGCATTGCCGCATATCTACGTGTGCGGAATGCGGCAACGCGTATTTTTGTACGTGTTGCGGTCCGCAATAGCGCTAATTGCATTGGTGAATGCGTCCAATAATACGCATGGCGGCCGGCGACTGGTGAGTCGTCAAAAACGTAACTAAGTGACAGCGGGGGACCAGAGAATTCCAGAGCGGCGCCGAGGGCACAGGACTGCTGCAGGGGGCTGGTAATAGTCCCAGGTAAGTAAAACTCTTTACCCCCCGTTCAGTTAAGGTTCCCTTTAAGGACCAGCGCTGTGTTGAGTGATCTGTGCTGGGTGGGCTCTGCAGCCCCCAGCACAGATCAGGTTGCAGGCAGAGAGATCAGGTTGCAGGCAGAGAGATCAGATTGCCCCCCTTTTTCCCCCCCCTATGGGGATGATGTGCAGGGGGGGGGGGGGGGGGGGGGGGGGAGTCTGATCTCTCCTGCCTGCCTGGGTGTTGCGGGGGGGGCACCTCAAAGACCCCCTCCGCGGCGAAATCCTCCCCCTCCCACCTGGCCCCCCCGGCGATCGAGGCTGCACAGGACGCTATCCGTCCTGTGCAGCCAGTGACGGGACGTCCCCTGTCACATGGCGGCGATCCCCGGCCGCTGATTGGCCGGGGATCGCCGATCTGCCTTACGGCGCTGCTGCGCAGCAGCGCCGTACAATGTAAACAAAGCGGATTATTTCCGCTTGTGTTTACATTTAGCCTGCGAGCCGCCATCGGCGGCCCGCAGGCTATTCACGGAGCCCCCCGCCGTGATTTGACAGGAAGCAGCCGCTCGCGCGAGCGGCTGCTTCCTGATTAATCAGCCTGCAGCTGGCGACGCAGTACTGCGTCGCTGGTCCTGCAGCTGCCACTTTGCCGACGCACGGTATAAGCGTGCGGTCGGCAAGTGGTTAATCTTGGATTGTAGGTGACCACTATTGGGATTCTGTTTTCAGTCTTTGGGGTGTGCATCAATAGTTCCTCTCTAGATTTTAAAGTTGCTCTGTGTATTTGATCGTCAACAATATGTGGATGATATCCCTGATCTATGAATATATTACATAGCGACATAAGTTGTCTGTCTCTGTTCTCTGAATTTTCCTGCGAGTCATCCAATGTTGTATACATGATACGCATGAAATGCCCCTCAAGAGGAATCTATATAGGAGAAACAGGACTGGGCACAAGAATGAACCATCACCACTTTAAAATTAATGAGGGTAAAATGGACACACCGGTTGGCCAACACTTCTGTGAACCAGGACATAGCATGCAAGATCTCAAAGTACTTATTCTTAAGGGCAACTTCAAACATGAACAGGCAAGAAAGATTTCTGAGTACAAATTTATGAAGATGTTTAAGACATTAACAGAGGGTTTAAAGTGACTCTGTAACAAAAATTACAACGTTTTTTCTACCATCCTACAAGTTCCTAAACCTATTCTAATCTGTTCTGGCTCACTGCAGCACTTTGTACTATCACGGTCTCTGTAATAAATCAATGTATCTTTCCCCTGTCAGACTTGTCGGCCTGTGTCTGGAAGGCTGCCAAACTCTTCCGTGCTGGTCTGTTCCTCTATGCACACTTCAGTGTGTGTTTTATTTACATAAGCCAGCAGCTTCTCTGCTATCTTATCAATGATAGAAGAGAGCTGGATAAAAATCCTCCTCTGTTATGCTGGGAATACACGTTTCGTTTTTGCCTTCGTTTAAACCTTCGTTTCGATTGTGCCTTTTGTCCTTTTCGATCCCGAAATAATCGACCGTACGGTTAATATCACCACCCACGGTTTCGGGTTTTTTTTTCGATTCTGATGGTTTCGTTTTTCCAATGATCGAAGGCTGCAAAGAAACAAAACGTAGTACAGGGACGGACGGCATAAACGAATATATAATCGATCTGAACAGCCATCAAGCCTACCAATGGCTCGATTAGGTGGATAAAGAGAGATAATATCAAACATGTTCGATCACTAGTCGTTCGTTTTTGGGGTCTATTAATCGAAACTATAATGAGATTATGACTATTTTCACATACGTTTTCAACACTCGATCCGTTTACCGAACGAATCGAAGGCTAAAACGAAGGCAAAAACGAAACGTGTATTCCCAGCATTAGGCTGTGAAAGTAGCTGGCTGACACATACTGAGGAATTACAAACACAGGCACAGGCAGAGCTGTCTGCAGGGAGCCTGTAATGTTCAGTGCATGAGAGAAGAAGGGGACAGAAGGTAAACACACAAATGATCTTTTGAGATTCAAAAGGAAAGCTGTATACAGCCTGCTTGTGTATGGATGTATTTTCTATGTGTGGACATATTGTACATCAATCTACTTCCTGTTTTGGTGGCCATTTTGTTTGTTTATAAACAAACTTTTTAAAACTGTTTTTGACTACTTTTAATGCAGCGGGGAGCGGCGAAATTGTGACAGAGGGTAATAGGAGATGTCCCCTAACACACTGGTATGTTTACTTTTGTGCGATTTTAACAATACAGATTCTCTTTAAATTGTGGAATGGGATTCATGACTCCTTATGTAACATGATTTACTTGGCTTCATGATCTTCAGAAACCTGCTAGATTTCATGTGTGCTTGCATGAGCTCACTGGCTCCAGCCTGCTGATCACCTGACATCTAACTGCTAACCAGTAACCAGCACAACTGTCATATTTGTGTTTACTATTTACCTACATCAGTGTTTTACTTCAGCTTACATCTGGAAATATGCCAGAAGAAGGGGGACTAGATCCCAGAAAGCTTGCATTATTTCACTTTATCAGTTAGCCATTAAAAGTTATTACTTTTACAAGACTTTTTTTCTACCTACATAATTTGTTTGGCTAACATGGTACAGAAACATTTTTACTTGAATCTTCTTAAAACTCCTGTAAACCAGTCTCCATTCACATGATATTAAAAATTAGACATTAAATAGTATGCAGGATCAGGAGCAACAGGCAACGTTTCAGACAGGTCCTTTTTCAAGCTCAGGACATACTGTGCAATACAAATAAACCAACCTCCTATTTAAAATCAAATGGTCCACCTCTCGCTCTTCACCAATTAGCAGCCCACAAAACACTGCAAACCTGATGGGGAACTTCAAATACTAAGTATCTGACCATATAGTTGGAGTTAAGCTTGATCCGATTCTCTTCCACCCCCCAAAACACAATGACGTAGCCATCCCCAGACAGGCACATCAGGCCTGATGGAGAAGTGTGTCTGTATTACAGCAGCCAATTACAACGCAAGAGGTGTGCCTCCTATCATTACTCCCATGAGTTCACACTCAATGTGGAACAGCTATTCAATAGTGTGCCCACAACCCAGAAAACACCCCACACACACAAAGAGCAACCAATCAGTGGGTTCCCTCATTTTAAAGTAGTGATTGGATGGACAGAGTATAGGAAATGGATAAAGAATGCGCTTTATAGTTTTCACTACTTACCAGGCAAAGGCTTCAGTCGTTTGTAAATACCAAAGTTGATTAACCCATGCCTTTCCAGATAGCAGTGTATTCTGTGAACCAGCACAGAGTCACCTACAAAATAAAAACAATTAACAGCCTACTGTAGAAATATCAGTATTTTAGCCAACAGCCGCTGCATTTTATTTTTTATAAGAGCATTCAAGTAAACTCCAACTTACTGTTATAGGGAGCTTCCAGCTGCTGAAGAGTTGCCTCAAATGTCAGTTGGATCTTTGGATTGTCTAACCACAACTGCAGCTTTAATGATAGAATAGAAGAAATTTAGTTTAGTTGTGCAACTACTAAAAAGAAAAAAAAAAATGTTATCCATGGACTAATTTCATGAGATCTCCAAGCACACTTACTGTGCGATTCCGAATGTACAGGAAGACCTTCTGAGTTGGCTGTGGGCCGCTGATGATATCTGGAAAGCATGCAGCCTCTTGGGAAGTCATTCTGTCATGCGGAAGTCTGCTCTGGAAGGCTGCCCCCTCCACACCTAGGTATTCACAAGACAGTTTGGAGATTTTGAATCCCATCCATAACAAAAATAATGCTTTGCTAGACCCAAAGAACTTAAAGTGGACCCCCCTCTAGCACCGAATATAATAAAAAGTCTTTACTTCACATATAGTTGCTGAATAAATTCACTGGACAGTGCTTGTTTAGCTAGATCAGAGCATCAATTAGCTCTCATCGGCAGCTGTGAATGTGAGCTGTGCCTTGGCAGCTCTCTGCCCTACAGAAAACACAGGTTTGACCCTTCCAGTACTTCCAGCGAAGTGAATCCAAGTAAAACTTAAGGGTTTGTTTGTTTTTAGCGTTTCCATACACTGTAATTAAGAGGTTTTCCCCTTAAAGCAGGATTCAACTTATTAAAATGTATGTTCGTTTTGGAAATGTGCGAAAACGCTTTCGAACAGCCAATGAAAGTCTCTGGAGAATTGCACTTCTGCTTAAATTTGCATTCATGGGGGGAAAAAAAAACCCCACATACTTCTTGCATCATAAATTGGCACATCACATACGAATTACCAACAACTTCTACTAGCTGTATTGAAGAAAAAAAAAAGTGAAAATTTGCATACAAAAAGGGGAATTAAATGCAAAAAAGAAAGTTTTTCCACAATGGTAATCCTGCCATGGCTAATATTTTAGAGCAGATAAGTTCTGAGTTTAGTTCCACTGGGCACTGCCCCTACTGGGTGGGGTACTTCGGGAGGGGATAAGCCTCTGGATCATGAAGAGGCTTCTCCGTCCATCTGTTCCAGCGCCGGGTCCCCCAAAAGTACGCAGACAAAGGCCGGTGTCTTGTGCAGACGCAGTAGTCATCGGGCTCCACAGCAAAACAATGCTGTGCCTCGCGCAAATGCACTAGTGGATTAACGCTTGAGCTTCGGCGGAAATAGTTGCACCTGATCGGATCTGCTCTACAGCTCAGATGCGAGCCGCTCTACCGCATGGTAGAGCAGACCGATTAGGCCTAGATAGTTCCGCCCGAGTCTAAGCAGTACTCCACTAGTGCGCCCATGAGAGGCGCATCACAGCATTGTTTTGCTTGGAGACAGTTTGGGGGTCTCTGCGCTGGTGGAGGAGGAAGGAGGAAACCTCATTAGGATCCAGGTTCCCCCTCCCAAAGTAAGTACCCACCACAGGCACTCCCCCCCCCCCCCCCCCACAGGCACTCCCCCCAACCCCCCCACACACACACACAGGTTTCCTTTTAGCCAACATTATCGGTAGAGTAAAAGCTAGAGCTATATTTTTTCTAAAATGAAAGTGGAACTAAAGTCGGGAGATAGTCACTGCCAGCTCACAGTACCTCCAGCCAATCATCTGCTAGTTCTATTGCACTGCAATAAAGCAATATTTAGGCTTTTCCTTTACTCAAAAAAAGTGTAAATGCACAAAAGTATTAAAGGGAAACCAGTGATTTATAAAGTTCGACAGAACATGTGGTATGAACTTTAAAAATGGACAGTCTAACTGAACACATATGTGCCTACTAGGGATGATCAATGAGATGCTAATTTTTAAGTTATTTAAAATCTAGCTGGTATGTATGCAGATTGAAAATGGACGTAATCAGCAGCATTTTCAATCTGAGTGCAAACTGCTATGAAATCTCCATCAATTCGGAAAGGGAGCAATTCATTAAACGGCTCTAGCCCTCACACACACCAGATGAAACCCGGCTGGGACAGCTGATAAAGTCCCCCCCCCCCCCCCCCCGTTTGATAATGTCCAATCTGCTACTGATTAAAGAACTGATGGGAGCGAAGCAGTGCTTTTCGGCACTGCTAGATTTGGGCGCAGCCGGCGACACCATAGACTATAAAAGGAATCACAACTGAGCAGCGCTCAGTAACATCAGCGCAGTCAGAAGACGGAGTCGAGGTTGCTTAAAAAACACAATAATTCGCAATCGCTGGAAGCAGAATTATATCATTCCCCCACTATCCATGGCGGCCTGGAGGGGGGGGGGATTAGTAAATAAAAACGGCTCGGACTTGTGCAGAAGCAGGATCAGCCATATACCGGCTGTATCCTGCACCCAAGTCTACCGCCGCCAATTTATGTACCAGCTCTTATGCTAGGTACACCCCATGCAATTTCATGTCAAATTGACGGGTTGAACTACTAATTTCCAGCATAGCCGATCTGCTCCCGATCGATAACAGGATCTCAAAATCAATTCTGTTAACGATCAGGAGCAGATCAGATGTGTCGAAAAAGGATTGGTTCGACCCATCGCTCTGACAGGAAATTGAATGGGGTGTACGTAGCATTAGGCTGGGCTAGGCCAAGATTAAACAATGTTTATCAGATCTTACCCCAAATCTATGTAGCACACAAGGCTGTGGTGTCGGTACTAAAATCATCCAACTCAGTTTATGAATCCTCTGACTCAGAATACCCAAATATTGTTCCGACTCCACAGCCCTTGAAACACAATGGTCTTCCTGAACTATATATCCAAATTCCAACCTTTACATTCATATTTAGATCGATATTAGTAAGATTGTATGGTGTATAGTTACGGTTTCAATTCTAAAATCTGTATTTGTAACGAGAGTGAAAATTCCATTTTTGGACAACTTTTCCTTTAAACACATTAATCATAAAACCCAACATTCATCAGTGTGTGTTAGGAAACAGCAGTAAAATGCAGCTACACCCAACCTGAGGGCTCTTCAGGTTCGCTGTCATTTTCTTCCTCTGGAGGGGCCTGAGGGGGAGGTGGGGGAACCTTCTTCTCCCTCTCAGCTTTTGCATTCCTCTCCTCTTCTGAATAATACTCGTCTTCAGAGAGATTGGCAAGGCTTTCATCCATCTCTCTGTACTCCACCTGCAGAAAGAAAGGCAATTATAGTTCTATTGGCCTTCTCCAGTTCTTGCTTTCACCTAGAGCCATGAGCATCTGTGGTATGTACAGCAGATTGAGAGTTCCTTATGAGTTGAGGACAGAGATTATTCTCCTTATGTACTCTGTTACGCCTGGCACACACCATTCATTTACTGGCACACAGGTCAAATTGATTATTTCCAACAGGTTTATTTTATTTACGATCGTTTTTCCTAAAGGATTTTCCATTTGTTTCTGTACAAAAATCAATCAGAAAAATGATCAGGAATCAAATTGGACCTGGAGGAAATCATTAATTCAAACTACAATCTGAAAGGAAATTGCAGGGTTTGTACCAGGCATTAGGCGTTAATTTTATGCCATTTTTAAAGTGTAAAAGATCAAAGATTAGCCTGTATTTATATTTATCTGGGGCTTCCTCCAGACCCCTGAGGTGCCTCGCCGTCCTCTCTGGTGGCTCCTTTCAGCCAATATCTGGCCCGTCTTGCCCTTCAAGACATGTGCAACTCGGGCATGCGTGTGCCCCCGTCACGCTCTGGGAGCTTTCTGCACCTGCGCTCCCAGCAGCAGGAGTCCAACTGGAGGCGCACGTATGGCTGAGCATGCGCTGAAGAGCTTTCCCGGTCCAATTATGGCAGAATGGAGCCACTAGATGATGGCGAGGGACTCCACAGACCTTATAGGTCTGGAGGAAACCCCAGGTAAGTGTAAATACAGGCTAATCTTCAATCACAGGTTCCCTTTAATGCTTCAGACTATAGATAAAAAGGAAAACTTCCTACACTGCCATCTAGTGGTCAATACATTTTACTACACTAACATATTTACTGTATTCTTCCTATAGGGTACTATACATGGCTCGGGAAAAAAAAATCCTCCAATTGTAATTTGGTGCCTCTGGTGTGAATGCAGGGTGTGCATGTTGTCTGTTAGTAGGCTCTGCACACTCATACAGCTAGTCATTTATATGCAGTTTGCCTTAAAGGGAACCTGAGACGAGAAGAGTCTCAGGAGTTCCATACTTACCTGGAGCTTCCTTAAAGAGAATCTGTATTGTTAAAATCGCACAAAAGTAAACATACCAGTGCGTTAGGGGACATCTATTACCCTCTGACACAATTTTGCCGCTCCTCGCCGCATTAAAAGTGGTTAAAAACAGTTTTTAAAAGTTTGTTTATAAACAAACAAAATGGCCACCAAAACAGGAAGTAGGTTGATGTACAGTATGTCCACACATAGAAA
The DNA here is from genome assembly GCF_040937935.1 of Hyperolius riggenbachi. Taxonomy (NCBI): domain Eukaryota; kingdom Metazoa; phylum Chordata; class Amphibia; order Anura; family Hyperoliidae; genus Hyperolius; species Hyperolius riggenbachi. The sequence goes on from NC_090647.1 coordinate 293,316,644, forward strand.
ATACATCCATACACAAGCAGGCTGTATACAGCCTTCCTTTTGAATCTCAAGAGATCATTTGTGTGTTTCTTTCCCCCTGTTCTCATGCACTGAAGTTTCAGGCTGCTTGTTTCTTCCTGCAAACAGCTTTGCCCTTGTCTGTAATTCTTCAGTATGTGAAAGCCCAGCCAACTCAGAGGATGATTTATCCAGCTTGTAAATGTGGTGGTAAAAATACAAAGTGCATGGTAACCAATGCTCGGAGCCTTGCAAATAAAATAGACGAACTAGAGTTCATTCTGAATGACAAAGGCTATGACATTGTGGGAATAACCGAGACATGGATGGATGAAAGCCATGACTGGATAGCTAATTTAAAAGGATACAATGTGTTTAGGAGGGATAGAACAGGGAAAAAAGGTGGAGGGGTTTGTCTCTTTGTTAAGAATTCTCTTACAGCTGTCCTCAACGATGAGATGGAGGAAGATTGCGAAGATGTGGAGTCCGTTTGGGTAAATATTCATGGTGGAAATAAAAGTTGCCAATTGCTTATTGGGGTATGCTACAGGCCACCTCTTATTAATGAAGCTGCAGAACTGCGATTACTACAGCAGATTGAAAAAGCTGCAGGTAAAAATGAGGTCATAATTATGGGCGACTTCAACTTTCCAGACATTGGCCTCAATTCACTAAACTTTCTCAAACACTTTATCAAACGTTTGATAATTTACCTCATGGGTAAAATCTAATTTTGAATTCACTGAGGTGTTATATATTTATCGAATGTTTTATCGATAAAACGTTCAATAAATCTAGAACACCATAGTGAATTCAAAATTAGATTTTACCCATCAGGTAAATTATCAAACATTTGATAAAGTGTTTGATAAAGCTTAGTGAATTGAGGCCATTGACTGGAGAATTGAGGCTACCCATTCTGGTAAAAGCAGAAGATTTCTGGCAGCACTACAGGACAATTACTTGACTCAAATGGTAACTGAACCAACTAGGGGGAATGCGTTACTGGATCTGATCATTTCTAATAGACCAGATAATGTATCAAATGTGCAGGTTCAAGAACATTTGGGAAATAGTGATCACAACATGATAACGTTTGAGCTGGTGACTGATAGGCCACGGGGCAGCGGGACCACTAAAACTATGAACTTTAGAAAAGCAAAGTTCACTCAAATTAGGCAGGCACTAAGTTTGGTGAACTGGGATAATGTATTACAAGGGGAAGACACTGAAGGGAAATGGCAAGCTTTTAAACTTATACTCAATCAATACTGTAGTATGTATATCCCATATGGAAACAAAATGTCTAGGAATAAAAAAAGGCCTCTATGGATGAATAGAAAGGTTAAAGATAAAATGAAGAGGAAAAAGAATGCCTTTAAGGTCTTAAAACAGGAGGGGACAGAGGCTGCACTAAGCAATTATAAGGAGTGCAATAAAAATTGTAAAAAAGAAATTAGGCAGGCAAAGATTGAAGCTGAAAAACAAATCGCTAAGGATATCAAATCTAACCCAAAAAAGTTTTACAAGTACATTAACTCTAAAAAAAGAAAGGTTGACTGTATAGGACTCCTAAAGGATGAGGATGGGAACTCAATGGTGGATGACTAAGGTAAGGCAGAGTTATTAAATGCTTTCTTTGCTTCTGTCTTCACAAAAGAAACAGCACTGTTGCAAACTACAGAGGCGGAAGAGTCTCAATCTTCTAACTGTAATATTAAATACTTAACGCAGGAAGAAGTGAAGGCAAGACTAAATAAATTAAAAATAGACAAGGCACCTGGCCCGGATGGCATGCATCCTCGGGTCCTAAGGGAATTAAGTTCAGTTATAGATAAACCCTTTTATCTTATCTTTTGTGACTCTCTTGCAACTGGCAGAGTCCCAGTGGATTGGCGTACAGCCCACGTTTTCCCATTATTTAAGAAGGGCAAAAAATCTGATCCAGGAAATTATAGACCTGTAAGTTTAACATCAGTTGTATGCAAACTATTTGAGGGGTTACTAAGATACTATACATGACTTCATAGTAGAAAATAATCTTATTTCTCAGCATCAACATGGGTTTACTAAAGACAGGTCCTGTTTGACTAACATGCTCAGCTTTTATGAGGTAGTGAATGCTAATATGGATATTGGGAATGCTGTAGATGTGATATACTTGGACTTTGCAAAGGCCTTCGACACTGTTCCCCACAAAAGTCTGGTGCAAAAGTTGAGGATGCAAGGACTGGGGAAGAGTCTGTGTTCATGGATAGGGAACTGGCTAATGGACAGAAAACAAAGAGTTGTGGTCAATGGATCATACTCAAAATGGGAGACTGTTAGCAGTGAGGTCCCACAGGGGTCTGTTCTGGGTCCAGTGCTCTTCAATTTATTTATTAATGACCTAGTAGATGCAGTAGTGAGCAATGTTGCTATTTTTGCAGATGATACAAAATTGTGCAGAATCATTAACTCTCAGGAAGATAGTGTCATATTGCAACAGGATCTGGATAGGATGGCTATATGGGCACATACATGGCAGATGAAATTCAATGTTGACAAATGTAAGGTCATGCATTTTGGACGTACTAATGGTCTAGCACCATACAAAATAAATGGGATACAGTTGGGGACATCAAACTTGGAGAAGGACTTAGGAGTACTCATTGACAACAAGTTAAATAATCGTACTCAATGCCAAGCAGCTGCAGCTAAAGCTAACAAAATTTTGGGATGCATTAAAAGGGAAATAAAAACTCGAGATGCTAGCATAATATTGCCCCTGTTTAACTCTCTAGTAAGGCCACATCTGGAATATGGAATTCAGTTCTGGGCACCACATTACAAAAAAGATATTGCAGTTTTAGAGCAGGTGCAGAGACGAGCAACAAAATTGATGCGTGGGATGGAAGGTCTCACTTATCGAGAAAGGTTAGATAAACTGGGTTTATTTAGTCTAGAGAAAAGACGCCTTAGAGGGGATCTAATTAACATGTATAAATACATCAGAGGGCAATATAATACCTTGGCGGATGAGCTTTTTGTCCCTAGGCCTTCTCAAAGGACTAGAGGACATGATCTGCGCATGGAGGAAAAATGTTTTAGCCATTTATTTAGGAAAGGGTTCTTTACAGTAAGAGTGATTAAGATGTGGAATGCATTGCCACAGGAAGTCGTTATGGCAAACTCTATACCTGCATTTAAAGGGGGCTTAGATGCTTTCCTTGCGTTGAAAGACATCCATGGCTACAATTACTAGGTAATGCCTAATGATGTTGATCCAGGGATTTTATCTGATTGCCATCTGGAGTCGGGAAGGAATTTTTCCCTTTAGGGGCTAATTGGACCATGCCTTGTAAGGGTTTTTTCGCCTTCCTCTGGATCAACAGGGATATGTGAGGGAGCAGGCTGGTGTTGTACTTTATACTGGTTTAACTCGATGGACGTATGTCTTTTTTCAACCAAAATAACTATGTAACTATGTAAAAGATAAGAGAGAAGAGAGAAGCTGCTCTAATCCTAAATAACACACAGGCAGTGTGCATAGAGGGGCCTGGAAGGGGGAGTTCATAGCAAAACCACAACACTGAAGAACTTGGCAGCCTTCCAGACACAGGCTGACAAGTCTGACAGGGGAAAGATACATTGATTTATTACAGAGACAGTGATAGTATAAAGTGCTGCAGTAAGTCAGAACACATTAGAATAGCTTTTTGAACTTGTAGGATGATAAAAAACAGGATGCAATTTTTGTTACGGAGTCTCTTTAAAGCGGAATATAACCCTGCATTTCAACTTTGCTCTAAAACATTATTTACAGTATATTATATGCAACCAGCATTTTTTTTTTTACTAGACCAGCATTGGAAGGGTTACACAGGGCTTTAAAGTTCCTTTAGATTTCTGCAGACGCATCCGAAGCTGAAAAGAGATACATTTTGTTTACAGAAATGTATCTAAGTGTTTAATGTGACTCATCTCTCTGACTGAGAAGGAGCTTGGAGGACTGCCAAAGAGTGTGTAACTGTTTATCAATAGATACATAGAATGTAACAATCTGAACTTCTGCACATCTCTCCACGGAACTTGAAACGTCTGTGTTTAACCCTTCCAATGCTGGTCTAGTAAAAAAAAAAAAAAATGCTTTTTGCATATAATATGCTGTAAATAATATTTTAGAGCAAAGTTAAAATGCAGGGTTATATTCCGCTTTTTAAGCTCTCTTGAGGCCTCTCGTCTGTCACCAGCTACCCCGGGTGGCTGCTGTCACCCACAATAGTGACTGAAAGCCTGGCCGAGTTGAGCTTCATAGAGCCTGCATTGCCTGGCGCGCTTCTGTCCCTGGGAGCGTTCTGCACAGAAGTATTATGCAAGCACCGAAAGATCCCAGCTGCAAGAGCAAGACGGAGGAGCGCGTCTGGCCACGTGAGAAATCGCAACTCGGCAAGGCTTTCAGGCTAAATTGCAAGTGACAGGAGCCACCTGGGGATACAGCTTAAGGAAGCTCCAGGTATGTATAGTACCTGAGCTACACCAAGTAGCACTTTCCTTTTTCCGCTTGTACAAAAATTATATATATATATATATATATATATATATATATATATATATATATATATATATATATATATATATATATATATATATATATATATATATATATATATATATATATATATATATATATATATTTTATCTAGAGCCTAAGAACTTCACTGTGTGATATCGCAGACAGTTGTCATACCAAATTTGTTTGCATGTGCAATTTTCTGTGCGATTTTATTGCACCAAACTACAATAGAATTAGCAGTGCATGTGGATTGCAGGTCAGGAAGCAGAAAGGGGTCAGCTTGTTTTTCTATGTACAGGAAGCGCAAAAATGAAATGTTCAGTAAAACATTTCAAAATGGCAAGTGGCCTATCGACTTTCATTACAAGTGCATTGGGGCGCGGTTTCCTGCTAGAGGCGGTGTGTGTGGTCCAATTTTTTTTACATCACATATCTGGCATTTTAATTGTGAGCTGTACATTTTTTTTTATATCCTATATTGCATGCATACGCCAACTAAACTAATAATAAAAAAAAAAAAATACCCCAAGGAAACTGCCTCAAGTGTGCACGCGATCACAATTATATAAAACCTGCTTTTTTTTAAAAGGGACTTCAATAACACACAACGTAGGAATAACCCACCAATATGTGTTGATAACATCCCTACATACGCTCCCTGTACTGTGCTCCTCCAGGCCAGTTTATATTGTATCGCAGAGTATGCTCAGTGTAAGCAGCTCTTCTCTCACCTGCTCTGGGCACCTCCAGCGATGAGCGACCCCCTCTTTCCCTCACTCACTACCAGACTGACATTTTCTCCTGTAATGTAATTATGCGACGCAGAAGAAGCCATCACCAGAGAGAGTTCAGGGTAGGAAGTCACTCATTGCTTGAGGTGCCGAGCAGGTGAGAAATGAGCAGTTTCCACAGCAGATACTCTGCACTACTGTATAAACTGGCCAGTACTACAGTAATACTGCACAGAACACACCTGGCAACAGGAGTGCCAAAGCGCATAAATACTCCAATCCACCCAGGTTGGCGATCATTGCGAGCCTGACTGTGGAAGACTGGAGGATGACAGAACTGTGGTTAAGGACCAGAGAGTCTTCTAGAGGCTGGAAGAAGCCGCAGGTAAGTAAATCTGCATATGTTATCTTTACTTCACAAATCCTTTAAGTTTTCTTGAAATAGCTAAGGTTTTCATACCTTATACAAGGCATTTGACTATTTCCTGCTTTTCGGGAACAGAAGAGAGCTCCTGTTTCTTCCCCATATTGCTTAAAAATAGTGGTCTGGTTAAAGTGGACCAAAATTAAAAATACAAGATTTCAGAAATAAAATCTATTTTCTAAATTATAATAATAAATAGCAGCCTTTTTTTCAGCTGCATGATGACAAATATAAAATATTTTACATTTATTGGAGGAACCCCTCCCTTCCTTTCATATTGCCGGGACAGAATCCGGCAAACTGGTGGAGTAGGTGGTGTCCAGTAAAGGAGGAATTGCTAATGGCTGCCACCTGTATAACCCTAGTTATGAAAAAAAGAAGGGGGAAAAGCATGCACTGAAATGCTCATAGGCTTGAAGGAGTGTTTATTTATCTTTGTATGTGTCAGAGTAGTGCAACTAAATATTTTGATTTAAAAAAAAATGTTTGGTTTGGGTCCGCTTTAATAAAGTGGAACACCCTTCTTTAGTAGTTTTTCCTTTAGGCTTCTTTTCCACGGGCAGTTGAACTGTATGCTCAGCAATCAGTTGCCGAGCAGCAGTGAGCAGTTACTGGGCAGCAGTGAGCAGTTGTGATAGTTTAAGAGACATTCCACTGCCTATCAACTGCCCATGGAAAATTGGGCTCAACTGGCAAACTAATGATCACAGATTTCAGATTGATTTCAGTGATCAAAAGAGCCCTGAGACAATACCATCCATGAGTCTAATGGAAAAAACTAACATTTAATCGTTGACACTAATACAATTTGCATAATCATTTGAAATGCAGTGTACTACATTATGCACCAACATGCATCAACAGAAAAGAGAGACATAAAAATGTGAACTCCCAAGTGTCAGGGGCTGCTGCGCATTTATCATAAAATCGCCAAGGCACTTTGCCCTGGTCCAAACAGATGTAGGAAATAAAAAAAAAAAAAGCAAAAAAAAAAAAAAAAAAAAAAAAAAAGCATATATTTCATATAAATCTAGCCAATGAAGGAAGTGTTGGAATATAGGATCGAGTGAACTAAGCCATTAGCAATGGGAATAATAGCGATGCACAGATATTAATCCATACAGGTGACAGGTCTCTGTCTAAGCTACATACAGTAGATTTTAGTTGCTAAAAAAAGATCCATGGTCATCGCAGGCAACAATGCAACTACAACTGTCCCTCAACATCAGTTATCTGCTTATTTGGATCACCACCAACAGCCAATGCAATTATTATACCTTTTGGTCTCCATGCTGCCTAACTGTACTTCCACTACCAAAATAATGTTATTTTCCTTCTACTGCATTTGTATTGTTACTTTAAAAGGCCTTGAGCTCTCTTTCGTGTTAAATAGTGCGACTAAAGCTAGGTACACACACACACTGCAGTGTTCTCCCCAGGCTCTTTTAGCCGGGTGCTCCACCCAGCTGGATTTCGTGACCACCCGGCTGTCATCGGCTCACCTCCTCAACTCCTCCTATGCTGTAAGCACAGTTGCCCTGCATTTTCAACTCGCCCCACCCGGCTACTTTTTCCTGCCACCCGGCTACTATTTCATGCCACCCGGCTGGAAAAAAATTCTGGGGAGAACACTGCACTGTATGATGAGGTGGCTGTTAAAAGGAACCAGAGGTGTGAGACCTATGAAAGTTGCCATATTTATTTCCCTTTAAAGTGGATCAGAGATAAACTTTTACTCATTGCATAATTGTGTTCCTTTCCTTAGTTTATAGGGCATTCTCCAAGCCAAATAATTTTGTATTAATACTCTAATTTCCTATAAACTAAACAAGCCTCGCCCACAGCTTTTTAGAGTGCCTTGCCACTGTAGCAAGGGCTTATGGGGGCTCAGTCTGGGCAGGAGGAGGTTACTAGCCAGAGATTTCAGAGGCAGAGGGGAGGAGGAGAGGGGACTGAATTTACACACATGCAAGCTGATAGGATCTCCAGCCCTCAGCCTGTGACAATGTGACAAACAAAACATGGCTGCTGTCGTATCACAAGAATAAATATTCATGAACTGTTGAAGCTGTTTGCAGCTAGATTTGCTGTGTAAACTATCTTAACTTTAAATAGATATATAGACAAGTTACTTGTTATAGTTAGTTTTTCATCTTGGATCCGCTTTAAACAATACCAGTTGCCTTGCAGTCCTGCTGATCTTTCCACTTGAGCGGCCCGCATCTGCGAGACGCGCGCCAGCTCTTCCGGGTATGCGGGGAAAGCAGGCGAATCCCATCAGCCGTGCCATGCACGGCTATGGGATCCGCAGCCTCCCGTGCCGATTTCGATGGAAAAGCCGGCCGAATCGCCAGCGGTAGCGATCCGGCCGGCGTTACCATTGCACCCTATGGCAGAGTTTCCCCGCACTATTCGCCTGCGGGGAAACTCTGCGGATTCGCGGCGGTTTCCGCTCAAGTGGAAACGCGCCATCAATCACCTGAAACAAGAATGCAGCTAATCTCGGCAGATTTGTCATAGAAATCTGATAAAGCAGGACAGCCAGGCAATATACATAATTTAAAAGGGAATAAACATGTCGGCCTCCATATCCTTTTCACCTCAGGTTTCCTCTAAAGCAAATGTAAGACAGCGCAAAAAAAAAAAAACTCACCTATGTAGAGGGGAAGTTCTGGATTCCATAGAGCAGCCTTTCTACCCTGGAGGAGCCCTGCAAATAACTTTTGGATCTCACGGAACCCCTGCATTTATTTTGCGAGAGGCATGGTCTTTAAAAGTAGGCGAGGCTGCTTATTTCACTACCCTTTATTAAAGTGCCACTCCTTGTACAGTCTCCTTATCCCAGTGCTTTTTATGAATGTGCTCATTATTCTGACCCCAATTTAGTGCTTTTTGTTTCAGTACCCCCCTATTATAATGTGCTCTATTATACTTCCTCCACGATGGGGGGAAATGCCAAGGAACCCCTGCAGGATACTCAGGGAACCCTGGTTGAGAAAGCCTGCCATAGAGCCTTCCTGGTCCTCTCTCCATGCCACCGGCCCACCACTGTAATTTGCAATTTGTATGCGGGGTGATTGCCACATTGTATACGGGAGCGATTATTGCATTTGCTATGGTAGTAGATTGGTGCAATGTATATGTGCAACATTGTTTGTACATGATATTAGTGGTAACAGAATGCTAATTAGTACACGTTTTAAGATTGCAATCAAAATAGCAATGTTTCTCAGCATTTTCACGCAGGGGTTCCCTGAGATGTAAAAACATTTTTAAGGGTACCTCGGCACAGAAAAGGTTGAGAAAGGCTGCTCTATGGGATCCAGAGCCTTTCCTCTCCATAGGCGTCTGATGTTCTGCTTTACATCTCTTTAGTGACCGTTTTGTCTGAGAATCAAGTCTGTGCACAGGTACAATGGATCTTTAGTGACAATGACGCCCGACCAACTCCCTGAGTGTTGTCCTGTCCTCTTTACCCCACCTGCCTGGAAGCGGCAGTTTTGTTCCCCATGTATCATCCATTCTTCCCTACTCCATAGCAACAGACGCACCAGTAGCCTCTAGGCTAGCGATGCGTCTGTGCAGAACATCCCCAAACTGTCGCTCAAGGAAATTGAGCTTAGAGCCCTGCAGACAACAGTAAGGCCCGGTTCACTATGGACGGATCAAAAACTGATCTGAGTAATTGGCATCAGTTTTTGATCCATTCCGATAGCGCGCAGTCAATGCAACGCGCCCCTCATACCGAAATTATCCCAACTTGAAGGGATCCGTTCTAATGGAGCAATGTGAATGGATACTATTAATAAAGGATCCGTTCCGCTCCGCTTTGGCCACTCCACTACACGAAACAGATCAGAACAACCATTTGCTTTTTGGTACAGGTGACAGTTTTGGTATGAAAGCTGTACAGACAGACTGCTTATCTCCTAGCCAAGCAGAATGAACTATTTTATAGAAGAGAGGGGGTGGAAAAGGGACCAGCACTCCATTGCAGGAACTTGGAAAGGAAGTCCCAACAGCAGCAATTCGGCGAGGGTAGTCCACGCCACTTGATAAATGGAAGGGAGGCCAATGATGTTGAATTGGGCTTTAAAGGATACCAGAACTGACATGTGACATGAGGAGATAGACGTCTATGTACAGTGCCTAGCACACAAATAACTATGCTGTTTCTTTTTTTTCTTCTTTCTCTGCCTGAAAGAGTTAAATATCAGGTATGTAAGTGGCTGACTCAGTCCTGACTCAGACAGGAAGTGACTACAGTGTGACCCTCACTGATAAGAAAATTCCCCTTTTTACCTTTCTTGCTCTCAGAAGCCATTTTCTGCTAGGAAAGTGTTTTATAGTTGGAATTTCTTATCAGTAAGGGTCACACTGTAGTCACTTCCTGTCTGAGTCAGGACTGAGTCAGCCACTTACATACCTGATATTTAACTCTTTCAGGCAGAGAAAGAAAAAAAGGAACAGCATAGTTATTTGTGTGCTAGACACTGTACATACACATGTCTATCTCATGTCACATGTCAGTTCAGATATCCTTTAATGGGGCCACAAACTTTATACCACTAGCCAGACCTTGCTCCAAAACAAAAACAAAAAAAACACCTCCTTGTTCAAATTATAGATAGGAAGAAGCACCAGATTACCATTACAGACTATACCTCCTGGTGTGTTTATGCACCATTTAGTGCAATACAAAACCAAAGGGTCGGAAATCACACTCTGCAGATGATTTTCACTGCTCCTGATTGCTTGTCCAGTTTTAAAGGCAGATTTCATCAAAATAATCAAGTCAGCAGATATTAGCAGGTACTCCCATAACAATTTCAGACAACCAACCCAGGAAAACACCAGCGATATGAATACTTGTTATTTTGTGGGCCACCATTAGCAGTCAACAAGTCAGCAACTAAAGCTCAGTTACCTCACAGAGGCAAAAGCTTGCATAACAAGGCAGGCGATCTGTGATACTGAGGCAATACTGTATGCATCAGGAGCAAGGCATGGGGGAGCCCAGCATGAGTCCAGGCCACACAGATAACAAAAACAAGTTTAGTATTTGCCTTGGTAAAGCTATAAATGTTCACTAGATAAGAAATCCCTAAACAATATATTCTCCTGAAAAGCATAAGGTTAAAGCAAACCTGAACTAAAAATTAAAAGTCAAAATAAAAACACATCATACACACGGTATCTACCGTGTAGTCTTATCAATCAATCTCTTTCTCCTCTACCACGTCCCGTTTTTTCAATTGAGATTGATGGACTTCTCCGTCCTCCATTTTAAAAATGGTGATGACCCTGTAACAGCTTCTGGGTCAGCACACTGTTAAACTGTAATATGGCCAACATGATCCATAGGGAAAACATGGACATTACCTTACACATCAGTTGTCCTTTCAGTTGTAACTGACAGCAACTGATATTTCAGTTCTGACAAAATCATGTCAGAACTGGAAGGAACCATTGGAAGGAACAGCCCTTGATCCTCCTCGATGCATTGGCAAGCGATCTGGCAGATTATTTCACCCTAGTGCAGTTCCAAGGCATTGTTCTACCTTCTACTTTCCCCGCCCGCTCCATCAGGCTCCCCCTCCTTCATATTAACACAATGCTTCACTAGCCTAGAGGGTAGTCTGTACAGCATTGCACTGGCGAACTCAGGGGGCTATTCCGGGTGTCTGGAACCTCCCCCCTGCACTGAGCTGTGTATTCAGCCAGGGAAGCCCGCATAATATAAACAGCCTCATTCTCCCTCCCTTCTTACTTCTGGTGCCTCCCTCCAGCTAATAGAATGAGAGAGGCAGCCGAGCTTCCCTCACAACCCTCACAAGAAGATGCAGCCTGCAGTGAGAGAATGTTGATTATGGAGTCCTGGACTCTCCACAGCACAGAAGTGTCAGACATGATGAAATTAGAGTGCAGGCAAGCTGGTAAATATGCACAGCATGATGCAGAGCTTGCCTGGACTCAGGGTCTGTGGGCAAACATCTGTCTGGTCTCTCCCCATTGTTATAATGACTGCATTGTGTGGATAAGGTGTGGATAACAAGCTGAAAAGTTTTTGACAGTCCCTAGACTCCAGGAGGGCTTCTTTCTGACTTGTGTGAGAGACTGACAGGGACAGGAGTCCGATTACAGGCAAGTAGCCTGTGTGATGTGGGACTGCAATACAGATAAGTTCTCTGCTCCATCTCAGGCTATTCTCAATTTCTCCACTCCTCTCTCTGGGCTAGTGCACGCCAAAATGACAATAGCAATCGCTAGCAATTTGTGAGTGTGATTTTGTGAAGTGATTTTCAGAGCGATTTTTGAATGAATTGCTCAAAAACATGCTACATGCAGTATACCTGCGATTTTGAAAAAATCACAACGCTGCTGTGGGAACACTGTCATAGGGTAACATTAGCCAAGCGCTTTTCAAATCACTGTTGATTTGAAAAACGCTCAGAAGCCCTCTTGGTGTGCACCAGCCTCCCTCATTCACCTTTGTTTCCCTCTACCCCTAGTGCTGGCTGGCTGTGTCTTCTTGTCATACAGGAAAGCTAAATAAAAGTGCAATCCTGGTGAGGCAAAATATTATTATTTAGTATTTATATAGCGCCGCCATCTTCCGCAGATGCATATATCCCTGCATCATATGGGTATCGCTTGCGCTATGTGAAACTATGTAGCATATTCCACTGAATTGTCCAAACTAAGTCTATCTCCTGTTCCTCTCTTGGGGAGTTGTTCCAGCGCTGTCCCCTGTTCAAATTTGCTGCTACCAGAAGTCCTCAGAAACACTCGTGTCCTTGAGTACTTCCAAAGATAGGCAGCTCCGTAATACGCCAGCGCACTTTTGTGCATGGGCAGTATGGAGCCACCTGTATTCGGAAGCACTCGGGGACATACGTGCTTCTGGACCTTTCAGGAACCGCCCCCTTAAAAATCCTGTGTTTGCCCCTGCATTGGGCCCCAATCCCTGCGGGTGAAATACATGTAACCTGTCAGACTCCGCAAGTGATTATTCCAACTATACGTGTATTTTTCAAGCACCTGTAAAATTGCCCAGATATGCCATTTGCCATAAAAAGCCTATTGTACAATTCCTACTATGCTGTGCCTTGCATTTTTAAATGAACTGCACACAAGTTGAAACGTAAAAAAAAAACCAAAAGATGCAATCTGATCGTGCTTCTATTGTACACTACTGTGATTCCACCACGATTCTTCAGTTGTACGGTGCGACTGTGGTGGGTAGCCAGTCGCACGAAAAATGCAGCAATTGTGGTTGAGAAAAATTGCATCACAAATGTAGCGCATCAATGGAAATATCCCTGAGCAGTTTTCATTAGTTACCGTCCACTTAGCATTTTGCAACCCTCAGCGATTGTTATTGGATTGCATAACACTGATAGCTTTTCTTTGTAATAAATACGATAAACCTAGAGAAATTTGTGGAGTAATAATTTTGTAAAGAAGAAAGATGCGAGATACTGCTAGGCCATGGCCTTTGTTACAGCAGCACAGCTCCTATGGGCCCATTGTTCAGTGCAGCAGATGGTGTACTATCAGCTCAGCTTGTTCCCTTCTGCACAAAGCCAGGAAGTGCAATGCAGAGTCCCAGGCAACAAGGGTGCTCTCAGCCTTTATCACACAAGCAAAGTATAAAAAAAAAAAAAAAAAAAAAAAAAAAAAAAAAAAACACTGGATAAGAAAATGCTTACCTATTTTGACAACCCAGCATTACGAACAAAGGAGATTTCCCCCAAACTTCAATGCTGTTTTCATAGGATAAGTAAAATAAAAAGTAATGATGCTTTGGATTATTTTGCAGCAAAAAATATCAGCAGAATGACACCATTTTGTAGCTACAGGACAGTACACAAAAACTGTTGGTTCCCAGAAGCAGCCTATTCAAATTCTGCTTTGTTGCCATGGGCAACAGCTTTTCAATGTATTATTTCGCAATATAGCTCTGCCATTCCCCATTTTGCAAAGCTTACTGAATAATTCACATTAGGAACTGTATCTCAGAAGAACTCAACAATTGAATGTACCAATCAATTTCCTCGCCAGTCTAGGGCCGACTTGGAGGGACATCCAAGAAAAACAAAACAGTATGTTTTTGGTATTGCGTGAGAAAAGAGTTTCCAGGGGACACCTATGAGAACATACAAACTCCATGCAGATAGTCTCCTGCCCAGAAACCTAAACTGGGTCTCTAGCACAGAGCAATAATAATCACTGTGTTGACTTTACTAAAGCCATCTTAGATGACAGATTAAAAAAAAAATTTTTTTTTAAAGGAACTAAGGCAGTTGATTGCATTAAAAATGAACAATCAGATTCAATCAGCAATTTTAAAGGCTCTCCCTTTCAATAAAATAATCACACTTGAGTGAAATAATTGTGACTAGACCTTCTGAAGCTTATAGTTGGCTTTCCGTAGATTTAATCGAATTAATCGATTTGTCAAAAAACTCAATCTGAACATGTATGGCAAGCATATGAAGATATCCTACTATCGAAATAATCACAAGCTGTTCCACTGCAGCTTTAAAACACTGGCTCAGTTGGAAAAGTGATATATTTTATGGGACACAAACAGTGAAAAGATTATTTTAATTGCAGACTATTCAAAAATCTAAATAGTACAGAATATTCAGCATACTAGAACATTTCCACGCATGAAGCCAATGCTACTCGGTAGCACGTGAAACACCACATTACGGCCGACGGCATTTACTAATTAGTGGCACCGACGGTCGGCCGATGTATGGCCCTCAAGCCTGCTGCTACCATGGTAGCCCATAAATGAGAGCCTGGAGTAACATGGCACTGTAGTGAGAGCTGAGACATCGCATCTCACATCACAAATCCGCCACCACTGCAGACTGCACTCGAGATCGGAAGTGATCGGCCGATTGCGCATCGTATGTATGGAAGGTCTCACCTTCGCCCTTTTCCTACGGCTTGTTCTGCGCCCCTCTGGGGTCTCCGGTAGCCCCCCGTCCGCCCCCGCCATGATGCCGACAGCGGAGGATGGTCCATGCTCGGCCCCGGGGGAAGCCCTCTCCTTCTTCCTGGGGGTCCTCTCTAGGGACGCCCCGGCGTCCGGCGAGGCCATCATCCCGGAGGAGGAGGACGACGAGGAAGACGATGACGAGGCCGAAGACATGACGGGGGGCTGCGACTCGGCACCGATCTCCCCGCCGCCCCCGCTGGACTCGGACTTCTTTGCGGCTAGCATTGGGCTAGATGGCGGCTGTGCTGGTGGGGGAGGGCCCGGGGGGCGCAGGGGGAGGGCGCTAGCTGCGGATGATGGGTGGAGTAGTAGACACCGCGCCGCACACACCAGCGGATCGAGCTTTGTGTCTCTGCTGCTGCACGACTCGACGACGACGAGCACTCAGCACAGACACGACTGTCTATGGCGAGAGCGCGCAGACCGCGACCAAGTCCCGCCCCCTCCCCGGGCATACCCCGCCCCACCCTGTATCCTCTGCTGCTGAGCGCAGCAAACACCTGCCGCCTCCACTATGGCTGCCCCGGGGGCCCCGTGCAGGGAGTGACTTCCTCCTTCCAAACTCACCTCCTCATCATCAGCAGCAGCAGCACGCCCATCATCCAGCGCGCCCTGCGGGATGCCGCATAGGCTACAATAATATGCCTATACAAGCTCTGTTTCTGCAGCACAGTGGCCACACAGGGCACCAGCAGTTCCTGAGCCAGGAGCAAGCCCCATTCCTGTCATCCAGTTAGCAACTTGCTAACCCTAGTCATCCAGTTAGCCAGCTCACCATAAGTATATAGACAACCCCTTCTAGTCAATAGGCTTAGCAATTTCCACAATATTAAATATAACCATACAGCTGAACAATACCAGCAGACAAACATCTGCAAATGAATGGGTTGTAATGGGATTTGCAAACTTGGCTCTCCAGCTGTTAAGCAACTATAAGTCCCACAATGCATTGCAGGAGTCTGACAGCCATAGTCATGATTCATAAAGCATTCATAAAGCATTCATAAAGGCAAATGCATTGTGGGACTTGTAGTTCCTTAAAGGGGGCCTAAACTGAGAAGGATATGGATTTTTCCTTTTAAAATAATACCAGTTGCCTGACTCTCCTGCTGATCCTGTGTCTCTAATACTAGTAGCCACAGCCCCTGATCGAGCATACAGATCAGGTGCTCCGACTGAAGTCAGACTGGATAAGCTGCATGCATGTTGCAGGTGTGAGATCCAAATACTACTGCAGCAAATAGATAAGCAGGACTACCAAGCAACTGGTATTGTTTAAAAGGAAACATCCATATCCTTTTCAGTTTAGGTTCCCTTTAACAGCTGAAAAGCCAATGACCTTCAGTTTGGCAGTTATATGGGACTGAATGCTGGCTGTGTCCTTGAAATAAAGAAGCAAGTCCAGATGCATGCTCAATAAATGTCACCCAAAACAATCATTCATGATTGTGTCACATAGCAGCTTTAGGATTTAAAGGATAACTGAAGTGATAACAATATGGAGGCTGCCATATTTATTTCCTTTGAAATAATTCTGTTTGCCTGCCAGCCCTGCTGATCTATTTGGCTGCAGTACTGTCTGAGTCACATCAGAAACAAGCATGCAGACTTCCGGTTCCGGCGCCTGTATGGAAGGTTAGGAGGAGAAGAGCTCCGGCTAAACCCTCCCGCAGCAGCTCATCTAACAACCAACAGCAGACTGCAAGGGGCCTGAAATCGATCCCCACGCGCGCCAGCACCGCAAGGAGCAAAGCGGAGCCCGCATGGATAAATTCCTGAAGGGGAAAAACAGCAAAACACCGCGCGGGGCGGCGGCCGCGAAGCCCAAGATGGCGGGCGGTACTGCAGACAAGCCAAACAAGCAGCGACCAAACAAGGGAGCAGAGACCACGAGCAGGCCAGTGTCACCTGATCAGGAATCAGCAGAGGAGTCGCAGCCAGAGCATCTAGAGCAAGGTACTGTGCAAATTGACTATAAACAAATGGCGCAGGAGATGAGGAAAGTGCTTGTCCCAGAAATACGTCAGCTCATAGATGCGGCCATTACAAAGTCTATTCAGCAGCTCAAACAGGAGCAACGCAAGCAAGGGGAAAGATTGACAGAGATGGAAAAAAGACTGAGCACATGTGAGGACGACCTTAGTGAAGCCCAAACCACCATAGAGTCTCTGCTGCAGGAGAATGCCACGGCTCATGAGAGAATTGAAGATCTGGAGAACAGATCACGCCGCAATAATGTGCGATTTGTAGGAATCCCAGAGAGCATTCCACCTGAGCAGCTTATGACACTATGCTCGACAGAGATCCCGCAGCTTTTGGGTATATCTGGAGAGCTCAAAGTGGAACGTGCACACAGAGTGGGCCCACCAACAGCAAAATGCAAGGACAAAAGACCCAGAATGATAATGGCGAGATACCTAGACTTTGCGGACAAAGTGAAGCTCATGACAGCCTACAGGGCCCTCACCTCTGATCTCACATATGAAAACGCAGAAGTGCGCCTTTTCCAGGACTACTCGGCAGAAGTATCAAGAAAGAGGCAAGCCTTTGGCAAAATTTGCAATACCTTGTTCAGCCGTAAGATAAAGTTTGCCTTAGTTTACCCGGCAACGCTGCGTATAACTGAAGAAGATGGTAAGATCTATCTATGTCACACACCAGAGGAGGCACGAGATTATCTGCAAGGGGCCCCAGCGGCAAGGCGCTCGAGATCAACATCGCCTGCAGACTGAGCTAAGAGAAGGAAGTCCTTGCGGACATAAAATCTCAAGTGATTAAGTAGATTGCTGATTATCTGCGTATACTTAACTTTGCAGAGTGCTGTTTAACGGTTTCTTAAAAATCTCATCTACTTTTAACAGGAAGGGTGGAAGGAAGGTGGGCTGCTGAAGGACGCTAAAATGGTTAATTAATGTTGAGCTCCAATGCTTCATAGTTTATTTTAGTTATAAGTGGTCATAAGTGTTTAAGCTGTGGGGGGGTTGACAGAGCAAGATGGAGAAGATCGTACAGGGAAGAGGAGAAGTTCTGATGTATGTATGCATAATCAATGTTTTCTGCAGCTATTTTCGCATTTGTGGGGGGAAGGGAAGGGCTAAGGGGGAGGGGAGGGGAGGGTGGATTCTGCATGTTTCTCTACAATTTGAAAGAAATGATAATGCCTTGAAAGTCTGTACTGTTAAGAGGGGATTTGGATGATGAAAGTGGTATCTTGGAATGTTAAGGGTTTACAGTCGCCACAAAAACGTTCAAAGGTCTTGGCCCATCTGAAAAAGATGCGCCCGGACATTTGTATGCTCCAAGAGACACACCTGGGGGCCGAACAGATCTCTTACTTAAAAAAAGGGTGGGTAGGTGCGGTTTATGGCTCTCCAGCAATACATAAAAAAGCAGGGGTGGTTATACTAATCAACAAACATCTTAAACACCAATGTATACAACAAGACCAGGACAAAAATGGGAGATGGGTACAACTTCATTTGCAACTAGCCACAGAGCAGGTAACGCTATTAAATGTTTACGCGCCTAACGGTGAAAATAAACAGTTCTTTGACGCCCTGATAAATCAGATCAGTTCCATCACTCAGACATCACTGATAATTGGGGGAGATATGAACTCAGTGGTGGACCATAAGATAGATAGGAGCCGCCCGAGCGTGCTACCACGTGGAACGGACACTAGACTGGCCTTAATGTTAGAGACGTCTAAATTAGTGGACGCCTGGAGGTATCTTAATCCTTTCGAAAAAGAATACACTTTTTTTTCCCCAAAACATGCCTCATGGTCAAGAATCGATATGTTCTTGGTGCGTGATAGAATGGTGAACAAAATTAAGATTTGCTCAATTGGAGAAATACTTATTTCAGATCACGCACCAATAGCAATCGAAATATATGAGGCAAAACAGAGAACCTCTGAATTCATCTGGAGATTCCCTACGAGTTTATATGGAGATGAAGCGTTTGAACAACTTCTACACAGCTGGTGGGTTGAGTACGAGTACGATAACAAACAACATAAAAAAAACCCAGTACTGTTTTGGGAGAATGCTAAATCGGTGCTTAGAGGCCGTATTATTTCCTATGTTTCAGCAAGGAAGAAGCAACTTACAAAACAGTACTCAGAAACGATAGGTAAGGCAAGAGAGGCACAAAAGGAATTTATAGCTAACCCCTCCCAACAAAACAGAGAAACCTGGATGAGAAACAAGGCAAAAGCAGATCTTTGGTTCACAATGAGGGAGGCTCTCCATAGGGCTCACTCAGACCTGTTTTTTCACAGATATGGGGATAAAGCGGGAAGGTTGGTGGCAAATTTGGCATCCAATCAGACTAAAAAACAGGACGCTCCAATTGCACTTCAAACAGAGACTGGTACCACCACCCGTGACCCAAAAGCAATAAACGATATCTTTGCCAAGTTTTATTCTGAGCTCTATACGAGGGCCTCCACCGGTGTCCAAAATCTTGACAATATACTCAAACGGATTAGGCTCCCCACTATTACAAGTGATGACTCTGACATGTTGAACGCACAAGTGACTAAAGCAGAAGTACTACAAACTATTAAACTGTTAGCCAACGCAAGATCTCCAGGGCCAGATGGGCTTCCAGCGGAATTTTTTAAAATATTGAAGCAAGATGTGGCAGACTCACTGGTTCGGGTGTATAATTCCATTTTAAATACAGGCCAATATCCCAGCACAGGCCAGCTAGCCTACATTAAACTCATTCCAAAAGAGGGGAGAGATCCCACAAAACCGGGTTCATATCGCCCCATCTCCCTGTTAAATCAGGACATGAAAATTTTTTCAAAAATCATGGCCGACAGGCTTGCACAGATAGTTCCAAAGTTGGTACACCCAAACCAGTCGGGTTTTGTAAGAAACAGATCTGCGGTGAGTAATGTAAGGAAAATTCTAGCGGTACTCGAACATACCAAAGCGTACCCCCACACCTACAAAGACACGGCGGTCCTTGTGCTTGACGCAGAAAAAGCCTTTGATAATGTGGAGTGGAATTGGTTGCAGGCGGTGCTGCGGAGGCAGGGAATCTCAGGAGCTTTCGCAAAAGCGGTCCAAGCTATGTACTCTAACCCATCAGCAAGAATAGTTACCCAGGGCAATATTTCTAATTCCATACAATTAACCAAGGGTACGAGACAAGGGTGCCCACTATCCCCTTTGCTCTTTAATCTAGCGCTGGAACCACTGATGACTGTATTGAGAACACGAATTGCAGGAATTAAGATTGGGCAGGTAGATATTCAGCAGGCATTGTTTGCGGATGATGCTCTCCTATTTGTGCAGGACCCCATTAGACAATTGCCAGAAATATTCCAGATACTAGAAGAGTTAGGTACCTTAACGGGGTATAAAGTAAATAGAGACAAAAGCCTACTTTTCCCATTATCCAAGCAAGCACCAATAGGAGCATGGAGATTATTGGGAGTGGCAATTGGTACCACGAAATTTAAATATTTAGGGATAACCATCCCTAGAGATCCAGCAGAACTATATGTATGTAACTATACTCCCTTGCTTAAAAGCATTATAGAACAATTGAACAGATGGCACAACCTGCCAATAGGGCTAGCAGGTAGGGCTGCACTAATAAAGATGGTCTCCATGGGCCGGCTTTTGTACCCCCTGCAAACAATCCCACTCCTACTCAGGCACAAGGATCTGCAGTCGTTAAATACAGCTTTTGTCAGATTCCTGTGGAAGGGCAAAAAACCAAGAATTGCGTTGGCTAAACTACAATGCCCAAAAGAATTAGGAGGTTTTAACCTTCCAAATGTAAGAGCCTATAACTTGGCAGCCATTATGAGACATGTCAGGGACTGGCTTAACCAAACAAGTAAGCATTCCAATTATAATCTAGAAGCTGAAATGGCACTACCTTGGTCGCTGGTGGGTCTTTTACATGCCAGAGTTAAACACTTACCCCTCAGACTAAAAGTAAATGCAATGTTCCGAGACACAATAGCGGCCTGGCAGGCGGTGAGGCGAATGTTTCGCCTTCCCGGGCGGATTTCTAAGTATCTGCCAATTTGGGGTAATCCAAACTACCCCCCAAGCACAGAACAGTCTGGGTTCTCTGCCTGGGAACAGAAAGGAATAAGAACATTAGGACACATGTTCAACATTAGAAGAGGGAACTGGATCCCCTTTATGGAACTAAGACAAGCCTATCACTTGCAAAGTAGTGACATTCTCCCCTATTTACAGATAAAGTCCATGGTCAGCTCTTTGGTGCGAGATGTGAAACCAATAGCGGAAGCTACCAGTTTTGACCGATACATACTGCCGGGGGGAGGAGATAAATCCTTATCTGACCTATATAAGGGGCTCCAGACATTAGAGGTAAATAAGACAAAAGGACAGATATTTAAGGCATGGAGCAATACCCTCCAAGATGAAACTGCAGTCGACAAGATAGCAGCAGGATGGAGTGCGATCCGTAGTTGTATTATCAGTGAAGTTTGGAGAACGTCTCATCTTCTTTTAATCCACAAAGCGAAATTCGCATTCAATATCAAATATAGACAACCGCCAGAACACTACAGCCCATATTGCCCAAAATGTAAACTTAAAGAGGCAGACTTACTTCACTGCATATGGTCTTGCACTGCCATTGAGAAATTCTGGGAGAGGGTATTGCTCTATGCCAACCGTCTATGTAAAAAAAAACTAGTGAAAGATCAATATTTGTGCTTATTTAATTATTTCCCCAAAGAAATCAATGACATCAACCAAAAATCAACGCCCTTATTACATATATTGCTAATGGTAGCCCGAAAAACGATTTTCATGAAATGGTTAGACAAAGATCCGCCCACAGTGACCATGGTACAGCAAGAACTACACCGCCTCTTCATTTTAGATAAATTAAATACTTTGCATGCTAAAGATAAAAGAACCAAGGCCTTCTTTAGAGTCTGGAAAAAGTATATAGTCATACAATTATCATTGGAGGAAAGAATTGCCTTAATGGGGAACTTTAAGTTGACCAAATGGTATCTAACGGAGCATATGCATGGTACACTGGGCCCGCTCGAGGTAGGATGACCCACTACCCAAACTTATAGATGGACATGGTCCTATACCCATCAGAGTCTGAACAAGAATGGTACAAGGAAACTAACAGTTGAGACATGCAGGGAGGGGGGGGGGGGGAGGGAGGACGAACAAGGGGGAGGCGGGGGGACCCATGAGGGAGGGGGGAGGGAGAAAACTAAAATGGAGTTCTGGGACACATGACGTATTGTTATTGACAATTTGGCTGTTATATTATACATGGTTTGACAACTGTGCTATAACCTGGTACTATACATGTCATATAAGTTGAATGTAATGTCAGTGCTGTCTCGGAATTTGATCAATAAAAATATTTGAAAAAAAAAAAGAAACAAGCATGCAGCTAATCTTGTCAGATCTGACAGTCAGAAACGCCTGATATTCATATGCTTGTTCAAGGTCTATGGCTTAAATTATTAGAGGCACAGGATCAGCAGGATAGCCAGGTAACTGGCATTGTTTAACTGCTTGCCGACCGCGTCACGCCAATGGGCGTGGCCGCGGCAGCAGCCCCAGGACCAGCTAACGCCAATTGGCGTAAAGTCCTTGGGGCTCGCAGTGCAGGAGATCGCGCGCACGCTGCGCGCGCATCTCCTGTTAGTGGGCGGAGCTGAGCTCCGCCTTCAGTCTCGCCGCTCGGGAGACTGTTAGACGGCGGAATCGCCGTCTAATTACATTGTGCAGCGCTGCGATCTGCAGCAGCTCTGTACTGGGGACACTAGAGAGCGATCGGCTCTCATAGGCAGAAGCCTATGACAGCCGATTGCCGTTATTGGCTGGCTGTGGGGTGGGAGGGAGGGGAAACAAAGAGGGAAAAAACATGCAGATTTATTTAAAAAAACAAAACAATATTTGCACCAAACAAACAAACATTGGGGGGGGGGCGATCAGACCCCACCAACAGAGAGCTCTGTTGGTGGGGAGAAAAGGGGGGAGGAATCACTGGTGTACTGTGTTTTGCGGCCCTGCAGCTTGGCCTTAAAGCTGCAGTGGCCTTTTTTGACAAAAATAGCCTGGTCTTTAGGGGGGGTAAAGCCCATGGTCCTCAAGAGGTTAAAGGAAATACATATGGCAGCCTCCATAGCCTTCTTGCTACAGTTGTCCTTTAAAGGATACCACAACCGAATGGTTGTGGTAAAATTGATTGCTGCACTGTGTAGGGGATGATGAGTGCATACCTGCATTTCCTCCCGCCCCCTCCGTCTGCCGCCGTTCATGCTCTATACACTCCGGTGTGCGGCGACTTGCTTGACCTCTGCCCCGGACATACTGCGCCCTGTGTGCGCAGTATGTCCTTCCCCCTTCGCTTCTGGCCGGCGCATAGTGCCAGGCTCAGAAGCACGCTGTCCCCTTTTTGCTGCGTGTGCGCTCCATTACACCGAGCGTCACATGCTAATCATGTGACGCTCGGTGTAATGGAGCGCACATGCAGCAAAAAGGGGACAGCGTGCTTCTGAGCCTGGCACTATGCGCCGGCCAGAAGCGAAGGGGGAAGGACATACTGCGCACACAGGGCGCAGTATGTCCGGGGCAGAGGTCAAGCAAGTCGCCGCACACCGGAGTGTATAGAGCATGAACGGCGGCAGACGGAGGGGGCGGGAGGAAATGCAGGTATGCACTCATCACCCCCTACACAGTGCAGCAATCAATTTTACCACAACCATTCGGTTGTGGTATCCTTTAAAGAGAAACTGTAGTGAAAATGACATAATGAAATAGCTTTTTTTTTTACAATATTCATTTATAGATTATTTAGTCAGTGTTTGCCCATTGTAAAATCTTTCCACGTCATGTTTTACCGGTACATTCTGAAATCTATAACTGATGGTGACATCTTTAGTTCTGCCAGATGATCTGTGCGGAATGTTACAGAGAGTTCTATGCACAGAGGGAGATACTACTTGCTTGGTAGATGCAAAAAAAAGTTATTTACTTCAATGTAACAAGGTTCACAGACAGCAAACTGTCAAGACCATCATCCTAGACGTTTGCTATCTGTGAACCTTGTTGCATTGTGGGATATAACATCTGTTTTCAACTGCCAAGCAAGCAGTATCTCCCTCTGTGCATAGAACTCTCAGTAACAAACATTCCGCACAGATTATTTGGCAGAACTAAAGATGTCACCACCAGTGATACATTTCAGAATTTAAATCAGAGAGAGGAAAGATTTTGCAATGGGCAAACACTGACAACAGTAAACAATCTATAAATGAATATAGTAAACAATAAGCAATTTTATTTATTATGTTATTTTCACTACAGTTCCTCTTTACTGAATTAAATTACTTATATCTTACAATATTCATCTATAATTGATTTAGTCACTATTTGCCTATAGAGATGGCTCGAACCTCAGATTTTGGGTCCGCGGAGCGCGGACGCGAACTTCCGAAAAAGTTCTAGTTCGCGCAAACCGGGGGACCGCCCTAGACTTCAAGGGGTAGGCGAATTTTAAAATCTACAAAGACTGTTTCTGGCCACAAAAGTGATGGAAAGTTGTTTTAAGGGGTCTAACACCTGGAGGGGGGCATGGCGGAGTGTGATACATGCCAAAAGTCCCGGGGAAAATTACGTATTTGATGCAGAGTAGGGTTATAATTCCTATAGGGCAGAAATCACATTGCATTGCTAAATTGGAGGCATAAAGTGCTTGAAAACATCTTGCGTATGTATACATGGATCAGGTAGTGTAAGTAGTGTACTGCTTCACACTGACAGACCAAACTCACTGTTTAACGCAACGCCACAAAGGGTTGTCATTAGTTGACATTCCCAGGACATACACTGTCAGTCCTCTTGGCGGCAATGTTTGTGTAGTGATGGCCGTGCGCACGTTGGCGAGAGTGCAGGGCATGATGATGAAAATTGAAAAATACATTTTTTTTTTTATTTTTTTTTGATTAATTGATAATTTAAGTTACTGATAAAATTCTACATTTTTTTTCTTGATATGTTACTTTGATAACTGTGGTAATTCCAGAGCTGATACCTGCCGAGCGCCAACAAGCGCTGACCTGTACGGTGCCATAAAGAACTTGTGCATTATGGCAAAAGTAACACCTATGCCATCTCAAGTTTTAGTATCAGTTTTTATACGTTTCAGGGAAAGGTAGGCTATTGAAAAAAAAACACGTAAAAGTTATTTATATGTATAGATTTGTTAGTAAGAAAAACAACTGTATTTATAAAACAATTCAAGGTAATAATTTCAATGATCATTTCAATTATGATACACAGTGTGCTTGCTTGCTTGCAATAGTTAGGTTACTTAACCACTTGCCGACCGCACGCTTATACCGTGCGTCGGCAAAGTGGCAGCTGCAGGACCAGCGACGCAGTACTGCGTCGCCAGCTGCAGGCTGATTAATTAGGAAGCAGCATTAATTAGGAAGCA
Organism: Hyperolius riggenbachi; assembly: GCF_040937935.1. Classification (NCBI taxonomy): domain Eukaryota; kingdom Metazoa; phylum Chordata; class Amphibia; order Anura; family Hyperoliidae; genus Hyperolius; species Hyperolius riggenbachi. The sequence continues at coordinate 293,341,840 of NC_090647.1, forward strand.
GCCGCTCGCGCGAGCGGCTGCTTCCTGTCAAATCACGGCGGGGGGCTCCGTGAATAGCCTGCGGGCCGCCGATGGAGGGGGAGGGTTTCGCCGCGGAGGGGGGCTTTGAGGTGCCCCCCCCCCCCGCAACACCCGGCAGGCAGGAGCGATCAGACCCCCCCAGCACATCATCCCCCTAGTGTGGAAAAAAGGGGGGCGATCTGGTCGCTCTGCCTGCACGCTGATCTGTGCTGGGGGCTGCAGAGCCCACCCAGCACAGATCAGCTAAAACAGCGCTGGTCCTTAAGGGGGGGTAAAGGGTGGGTCCTCAAGTGGTTAAGTTACTTTTAAAATTCTACAATTTTTTTTCTTGATAGTAGAACTAAAGGCCCAGCATCTGACTGTGTGGCCTGGATGCAGTGTGTAACCCACACAGACAGATATCAATAACAGATACAGTTGGAAGCTAAGCACAGCTTGTGATGATAGACAGTGTGCTGCCGGCTTGTAATAGATAGAAGAGGATGGTACAACTGCAAGGCCCAGCAATGACTGTGGCCTGACGCACGCACGCACGCACGCACGCACGCACGCACACACACACACACACACACACACCCTGCTGGTGGGGTCTGATCGCTTCTCCAATTTTTTGGGGGGGTCAATATTTATTTCTTTATTTTTATAATAAAAGTGTCTTTTTTTAAAAAAATTTACTCCTTCCTCTCTTCCCCCCGCAAGTCAATCCCCGTGATCAGCTGTCATAGGCTTCAGCCTATGAGAAGCGATCACCCCTGAGCCACTGGAGGCGACAGCCGTGTCACGCAGCTGTCCCCAGTACAGTGCTGCCGTGGATCGCAGCGCTGTACTAACTAAATAGACGGCGGTTTCGCTGTCCAACAGTCTCCTAGCGGCGATTGCCGCTGGGAGGCTGAAGGTGGAGCGGAGCTCCGACCTACCAAGCAGAGATGCGCGCGCACCAGCGTGCGAGATCTCCTGCAAAACAGGCTCCAAGGACCTTACGCCAATTGGCGTTAGGCGGTCCTGGGACTGTTGCCGCGTCCACGCCCATTGGCGTGACGCGGTCGGCAAGAGGTTAAATCATTAAATGCACTGATCTAATACAGCGTGTCAGCAAGCAAGTGCACAGTTGCGGCAGGGCTATATCTATGCTGTGTCGCACGCACGCGCACACACACACACACACACACACACACACGAAGAACATTAGCCATCAAAAGAGCTGTTTTAGGCTCCCTGCACACTGTAAATCCGTTTTCCGTTTCTGATTCCGTTTCCGATTTTCAATTCCGATTTTCCCTGAATACATTCAACAGAAAAAGCAGCATGCAGTAAAGATTAAAAATCTGAATCGGAGGTAAAAAACGATTAAAAAGCGGAATCTGAATCGGAAATGCATGCAGTGTGCAAGAACCCTTAGGGTGCTTTCAGCAACAAATTTCAACGAGGAACAAACTAACAAGAGCCTAACTAACGCTTTCCCTAGCTCTCCAGCAACCTCTCCCTTCCTCTCACTATAGCAAGTAGTGTTGTCCGGATCATGAACGATTCAGATCTTTGATCCGAATCCCTTTTGTGAGTCGAATCATCCAAATCATTAAAATGAGTGATTCGGATCGCAAAGGGGGTGGGGCCAGGAACGACACGCCCCCTCTCAGCGGGCAGCGGGGTCCTGGAAGCAGAGCAGAGATGGATCGCTCAGTTGGAGGGGAGCCAGCCTTGCAGGGACAGGTAGATGAGAGAGAGGGGACATGGGTGCCACTGCCAGATATGTATAGAGCACACATACTGGCTATAATGTGCTGCTCATTTTAGGCTGTCTGTGCCAGAGTTGAATTCCAGCGAGTTGGCATATCAATAATCAGGCGGTGTGGCTTGCCATATTGCCGCTGTAAGGTGGACAAGAGTGCATAGGCAGTGGCTGAGCAGCGGAAAAACCGTACCACCTCCCGGGCATCTTGCAGCAGGTCGCTTATCCCCTGGTAGGTGCGCAGGAAGCACTGCACCACAATATTCAGCACGTGGGCCAAACAGGGGATGTGCTGGAGGTTTCCCTGCTGCACTGCGGCCACCAGGTTGTTCCCATTATCGGCCACCACATACCCTACTTTCAGGCCTCTGGGGTTCAGCTACCTCCACTCCTGCTTCCTGAGGGTGGCCAGGACTTGGCGGCAGTAAGTTTTTCCTTCCCCAGGGTCACTAATTTCATCAGCGCTTGGCAGTGCCGAGGCTTGGCGCTGCTGCTGCCGAGGCGGGCTTGCTTTCCGGGTGTGGAGGGAGTGGGATGAGAGGAGCCTGCTGCATCCCCCCTGATCCCGCGTGGTGGCACCACCAACTGGGCTGCTGTGCTCTTGTCCTCCCTCCCTTCCACCAGTGTCACCCAGTGCACTGTAAAGGACAGGTAGCGACCTGTCCCAAATCGGCCACTCCACGAGTCCATGGTGATGTGGACCTGCTCGCCCACAGAGTAGTCGAGCTAACGGGCCTTGTTTTCCACCACAAACTTGTTGAGTGCTGGGATGACGTTCCTGGAGAAATAGTGGCGGCTGGGGATCTGTCACTCGGGGATGCCAAACTGCAGCAGCGTCATCATATCGCTCCCCTCCTTCACCAGGGAGTAGGGAAGGAGCTGTGATGCCATGGCCCGGGCCAGCTAGCCATTTTATTTCCGGATGCGCCTGTGGCTTGGAGGCAGAGGCTTGGTCAGACCCTGAAAGGTGTCGCTCAGCAGGGTCTGACGACGATGTGATGCAGGGAAAACAGAGGAGAATGACGTCTGGCTGCCATCCTCAATGTCTGTGTCCTGCGTAGCCGAGGGAGCGCTTGAGGTGGAATAGCGCTTGCGTGCTACTGCTGCTGCGGCGGGGTATTCACGACCCTGAGGGTGGGATGATGCTGCTGTGGTGGTGGGCCTTGTGCTCTGAGAACCCCCTGCTTGCAGTGCCTGCCTTCTCTTTAACTCCTCACACTCATGGCAGTGGCAGCTCTTTAGATGGCCCTGGAGGTCAGGTACCCATCTTGGACACATTTTTCCCACGGCTCAATTTTTTGCTGCATAAATTACAGACCGCATACTTTTTGTTCTGGCTTGACACCTCTAAAAAGTTCCATACTGGGGACGTCAATGTCCTGTGGCCATGGACGCTACCGCTAGCTGAGGGTGCAGTGGAAAAATCTGTGCTTGGGGGTTGCATGGTGGTGGTCCCGGCTGAAGCAGTGTCCTGTCTTCTTCCACGCCCACTGCTGCCCCTGCCTGACATGTGGCGATATCCTTGGCTAGGCCTGGGTGACTAATCATCCTGCTCCGAGCATTCTTCCGTGGACTCAAGCTGCACATATGTACGGTCCACAACGTCATCATCGTCATCATCAGGATGAAGCTCTTCCTCTGACTCCCCCACCTCCTCATCCGCCCCTACATCCCCGGACACAGACCCCTCTTCATCAACATCGTCCAATGACAGTTGTGATTCTGGCCCAAGCTCAATCTTCTCCATATCAGTCAGTATGTCCTGAGCTTCATCCACCAGTATGTTCCCAGATGCCGGACTGAGGGACAGAACGCTGTCGTCCTGGGAGGTCTGTTGATCACTGGCTGCTGGGGTGGATGTCACAGCAAGCGTGGGGCGTTGGCTGCTGCTTGGAGTGCTGCTCACAGCAGAGGTCTTGGATGCAGTCATGATGTCCATCAAAACATCAGGTTCCATCTGCTCAACCACCACACGGGGACCAGAAAGTTTAAAATATTGGGATAACGGCGTCGGCTGACTCGGCCCAGGCTGTGCTGCCCTTTTTGCTGCACCATGACCCCGTACAGCTGGGCATCCTCTCCCTGGCCGTGGAGCAGTCCCAGAAGTGGCTGAGGCAATGGAACTCCCTTTCCTGACACCCTCACGAACCCTGCCAGACATGTTGCTAATAAATCACTGGCTAATGAGCTGAATAATACCAGTGAGCACAGTACAACGTAACTGAAGGGAATCACTGGCTAATGAGCTGAATAATACCAGTGAGCAGTGAGCAGTACAATGTAACTGAAGGGAATCACTGCCAAATGAGCTGAATAATACCAGTGAGCAGTGAGCACAGTACAACGTAACTGAAGGGAATCACTGGCTAATTAGCTGAATAATACCAGTGAGCAGTGAGCACAGTACAACATAACTGAAGGGTATCACTGCCAAATGAACTGAATAATACCAGTGAACAGTACAACATAACTGAAGGGAATCACTGGCTAATGAGCTGAATAATACCAGCGAGCAGTGAGCAGTACAATGTAACTGAAGGGAATCACTGGCTAATGAGCTGAATAATACCAGTGAGCAGTGAGCACAGTACAACGTAACTGAAGGGAATCACTGGCTAATGAGCTGAATAATACCAATGAGCAGTGAGCAGTGCAACATAACTGAAGGGCATCACTGGCTATAGAGCTGAATAATACCAGTGAGCAGTGAGCACAGTACAGCGTAACTGAAGGGTATCACTGCCAAATGAACTGAATAATACCAGTGAGCAGTACAACGTAACTGAGGGGAATCACTGGCAAATGAGTTGAATAATACCAGTGAGCACAGTACAAGGTAACTGAAGGGAATCACTGGCTAATGAGCTGAATAATACCAGTGAGCAGTGAGCACAGTACAACATAGCTGAAGGGTATCACTGCCAAATGAACTGAATAGTACCAGTGAGCAGTACAACCTAACTGAAGGGAATCACTGGCTAATGAGCTGAATAATACCAGGGAGCAGTACAACGCAACTGAAGGGAATCACTGGCTAAAGAGCTGAATAATACCAGTGAGCAGTGAGCACAGTACAACGTAACTGAAGGGTATCACTGCCAAATGAGCTGAATAATACCAGTGAGCAGTGCAATGTAACTGAAGGGAATCACTGGCTAATGAGCTGAATAATACCACTGAGCAGTGAGCACCGTACAACGTAACTGTGAGAAAACGCGGAAAAGCCGCCGCCAATACCCAGAGTGAGGTGGCTGATTCCGCGTTTGACATGACAGTTGGGGCGCAGTCGGAGCACGGAGGAACCGCCGCATGCTCTAACTATAGGGCGGCAGATTCCGCGTCCAATGCGGCAAGTTACTCGCATAGGCCTGCTTTTCTTAGTAAGGCGGAATGCAGAGGAAACGCCGCACGCTCAGACAGCGTGGCGGCGGATTGCGCTCTAATACAGCAGCAACATTACAACACATGACTGGTGTGGCTGGGACTGATAGTCCACACTGGTTTAGGAGGACGCGCGCGCAGAGAAGCAGGGCTTTTATGACAGCCAGAGGAGGGTCAGCGGACCAGGCCGGTCAGCTGACAATTCTTTCAGTTATCATTGGTCCAGCACTTAGGGGAGGCGCCGGAGAGCGCTTGTGTATATATACCGGGTGCTGGCCAATTCTCTGGTGTCTGGCGTTGCGATCACTACGTGGTAGCACTCAGACCTTTGTCAGTATCTGTGTTATTAGACAGTTTCGTAGGTGTTGATGATCACAGAGCTCACACCTTAGCCTAGGAATTCTGTTACTATTTGTATTTGTATCTAGACCAGTTTCCAAGGTGTTGACGGCCACGGACCTCACACCTTAGTCTAGGATTTCTGTACCATCTGTATTATTTGTATTATTTAGTTAGTTCCTGGAGTGTGAGAATCTTGGAGCTCACACTTTAGCTTAGGCATTGTTGATTATCTGTTATGACCTTCTGCTTTCCTGACCATTCTCCTGAACTCTGATTTTGTACCTTGTCCTTCTGATTCTCTGTTGCCAATACTCGACTTGTCTCTGGATTCTGAGTCTGCCTACTGTCTCTGTACTTTATCTGTCCGTGTGTAACGACCTGGCCTGTCCGACCTCGAGAACTATCTCTCCTGTTAGGAGATAGTTCACAGATCTGTCAGTGACACTCCACCATTGGTGTCACTCACGTTCTGTCCTTCCCCCTGTCTCAGCCTGGCTCCGCCCCTTGGGGAGCATCAGGCCTGTGGAAGGAAGCTAATCCTTAACCGTAGCTCGCTGTCTAGCACCCATCCCTCGGGTGCTTTCCTCAAAGTATTACTGTTGCACCAGACACTCTCATCTCTCAGGTGTCCAGAGGTTAGAAGATATATCTGATTATCGGTGATACTGCAGATCATCTATAATCGGGTATATTCTGTATTCTCGGTGATACTGCAGATCACCGGTAATCAGACCCTCTCTGTGTTACACTGATCGTTACAGAACGCCAGACCCAAAAAATGCAAATGGACGCACACACTGACCGTCTGGGCGCACTTACCACTTCGGTGGACTCCATCAATCAAGTGCTGGGTAATCACAAATCTATGATCGATGCTTTGTCCGGTTCTCTACGCACCCTTCAGACGGCAGTGGATGAGGTGCGATCCCCTCCTAGCACAGACATACGTATGCCTGTACCTGAAAAATTTTCTGGTCACAGATCTGACTTTCGAAAGTGTTGTCATATTTTGAGTTAATACACTGCCATTCACTCTATTGCTGTTCAGAGTTCTCCTGCTGGTGGACTACGAACATAAACATTCACCAATGTCAGGCAGGCCTTCATTTGCTTATTAGTTACTCCGACTTTCTATGTAACCTTTCAGCTTGTTACATGCCTTGCAGTTGGAGTTACTGTATCTTTAGTTGCCTGCTTTTAGTAGGGTAACAATGGTCTTGAATTTCCGACATTTGTATATAACCTGTCTGACTGCTGATTGGTGGAATCCAAACTCCTTAGAGATGGTCCAGCATAAAGAAAGGAACGGCTGGCACCATCTGGACAAGGCTAACATCTGCATGGAAATATATGTACAGGGATGTGCTCACCAGTGAACAGGAGTAGCATAAACGTTACAAGAGAACAGAGACGAGCACATGTAAGCTCTATCTGTGCTGGTAAAGGTGCAGGTTGATGTATTGCACATATGTGGGAAGAGCATGGAGGTAGTTCAGATGGGTTATTCTCCACATAAGGAAGGTATTAGGGAATAGCTACAGAAGAAGCACAATATATACAGTATCTTGGGCAGGAGCATATGGTCATTTGACCTTTCAGGTTGTATACTGTTATCCTTGTTGCTACAGATAAAGTGAACTTCATAATTTCGCTAGATCAGTGCTATTAACCACTTGATGACCCAGCCTTTACCCCCCCTTAAGGACCAGCGCTGTTTTTTGTGATCTGTGCTGGGTGGGCTCTGCAGCCTCCAGCACAGATCAGAGTGCATGCAGAGCAATCAGATCACCCCCCTTTTTTCCCCCCTATGGGGATGATGTGCAGGGGGGGTCTGATCGCTCCTGCCTGCCTGAGGTTTGCGCTGGGGGGGGGGCACCTCAAAGCCCCCCTCCGCTGCGAAATTCCCCCCCCCTCCCTCTCTTACCTGTCCCCCCTGGTGGTCGGGGCTGCACAGGACGCTATCCGTCTTGTGCAGCCTGTGACAGGATGTCCTCTGTCACATGGCGGCGATCCCCGGCCGCTGATTGGCGGGGATCGCCGATCTGCCTTACGGCGCTGCTGCGCAGCAGCGCCGTTCAATGTAAACAAAGGAGACAAATGTCTCCTGCGTTTACATTTAGTCTGCGAGCCGCGATCAGCAGCTCGCAGGCTATTCACGGAAACCCGCTCCGTGATTTAACAGGAAACGGCCACTCGCGCGAGCGGCCTTTCCTGATTAATTAGGGAGGCACCTGGCGACGCAGAACTGCGTCGCTGGTCCTCCAGCTACCACTTTGCCGCCGCACGGTATGAGTGTGCGGTCAGCAAGTGGTTAATGAACATTCTGTGTATTTGAAAAATTAGTAATTGATCTAAATCTGTAATGCATTGTTTTCTTGTAGTATTATCTCTGATTATTTGCTAATCCATCTCTCCATCGCTAAAACGAAAATCAATGACGAAAAGGGGCAATCCTGTCTAGTCCTGTTCGAGAATCGAGATGGTAAACCTCTTGGAAAAAATCCTGAGACCACGGCCGAGGGATTTTGACATAGGGTCATGATCGCTTAACAACAGTTACCAGAGATCCCACATTTCAGTAATACTTCACTTAAAAATCCGCAGTGGGGTCCCTGTCGAAGGCCTTCTCTGTGTCCAGACCGAGACGGGCTCCCACAGGTCCCCAGGTGGTGTAATATATTCAAAATTCTTCTGGTGCTGTCTAGGGCCTGGAGTCCGTTTGCAAACATAAAATATATTGTATTTTAACAGTTAATAGCAAAGTAGAACTCAACTGTAACCATTCCTGAGGTGCAGGACCAAAATTATCGAACAATCAAGGAGTTCCGCACATTCCAAAGTAGAATAAAGCCTTGTTTATTCACAAATCGTGACAACAGTCCATTTTATGAATGGACTGTTGTCATGATTTGTGAATAAACAAGGCTTTATCCTACCTTCGAGTGTGCTGACCTCCTGGATTCTTTGACTGTATTTTAACAGGACTTATTGGTTTTTCATTGTATTTCTGGCCATTGACTAAGATGCAATTCGCCTGTTTGTCTGAAGTTAGAATTGAAATAAAAAGTTGTATATGCTTTATGTGGACCAATGCCTGGTTCTAATCTCTTGAAAACTTTACAGATGCAACTCTTATACATTATACCAGTATGTTGTATGTGTGTACAGGCTTTGCTGGATCCCCAGTTTTTAAATTAATCAGGGTCTCTCACTCACACCTGATTATCATCCCATTGATTAAAGAGAACCCGAGGTGTGTTTAAAGAATGTTATCTGCATACAGAGGCTGGATCTGCCTATACAGCACAGCCTCTGTTGCTATCCCAAACCCCATTAAGGTCCCCCTGTACTCTGCAATCCCTCATAAATCACAGCCATGCTGTAAGGCTTTGTTTACATCTGTAGTGTCAGTTTCAGCTGCTCACCCGCCTCCTGCATAGCTCCGGTCCCTGCCCCCGTCCCTTCCCTCCAATCAGCAGGGAGGGAAGGGATGCAGGCGGGGACTGGAGTTCTGCAGGAGGCGGGGAGAGCAGCAGACTGACACTATAGAGATAAACACAGCCAGCTCTGACAAGCTGTTTGTCAGCAGCGTGGATGTGATTTATGAGGGATTGCAGAGTGCAGGGGGGCCTTAGGGGGGTTTGGGATAGCAACAGAGGCTGGGCTGTATAGGCAGATCCAGCCTCTGTATGCAGATAATATTCTTCAAACCCACCTCGGGTTCTCTTTAAAAGCAGATTTATTTCACCTTAAAATTATTTGATAATCTTAAAAGGAAACCAGAAATGAATGCTTTGGCACAAAATAAACATATCCCCCGATAGATTTTACAAAATATACTATACCTGGTATTTTCGCCGCCCTGGTGTGCCATTTTTTGTGTGTGTGTTTTTTTTTTTAACTAAAACTCCATGCAAAACACAGTTAATCAGAAAAGCATACTATTTAGTGGGCTGTGTGCAAAATGAAATCACCATTTCTAAAAACCTCTTATGACTAACAAATATAGATTAAAAAAAAAAAAAGTTTTTCAACATACCCTTACATTAGCAGCTCCTCCCATCTCATCACAACTCTCTGTGATGCTGCAAGTATACAGAAAGGGGAAAGCAGAGCCAGAAGGGGGCAGGCTTGAGCTTGAAAAGATATCAGAGAAGACAGACTCAGCTATAATGATTCCTGAGCAAAGCCAGACTAAGGCCTGAAACACACCAGATGAGTTTTTCTGAGCGTTTTGAGTTTTTAAATCTGCTGCTAAGGTTATCCTATGTGTCTGTGCACACTGGAGCAATGAGGTTTTGTAAAAAAACCCCATAGGATTACATTGGGAAGAGGTTTTAAAACCTCTAAAAGCTCTTCCCAATGTAATGCTATGGGTTTTTTTTACAAAACCTCATTGCTCCAGTGTGCACAGACACATAGGATAACATTAGCAGCAGATTTAAAAACTCAAAACGCTCAGAAAAACTCCTCTGGTGTGTTTCAGGCCTAAATGCTCAGTCGGGGATTTTATCAAGGCTGATAACAAGCAGGCTGAGCAGTGAAGGACTAAACAGAAAGCAGGGTAGGTGTTTTCTCTAATGTTCCCACTGATATATATGGTAAAATACATGAGGGTGCTTCGTCTCTGGTTCACTTTAAAGAGACACTGAAGGCTCAAAAAAAACCATCTTTTTATTTAACAAATGTGTGTAACATATTAACCCTAACCTAACCGCCGCTTTAAACTATCTAAATCCCCCCCCCCCCCAACTCGCCCTCCCTCTCCCCTGCAAAGTCCATGACTTTCTTGGTCGTGGATTTTGCTGCCCTAAGCGCTTCCGTGTGAGGCGGAGCTATGAGCTGCAGCCCTGCCTCAAAGGCATCTCTCAGTGGCGGATCTCCGCCTCTCCCCCACCCTTCTCAGTGAAGGAAGACTGAGAGGGGCGGGGGAGAGGCGGCGATCCGGGCTGACAGACGTGCTGAGAGGCAGAGCTGCTGCTCATAGCTCTGCCTCTCACAGAAGCTCTGCCCGGATTGCCCCCCAGGGAGTTTGGGGGGCTTTAGAAAGTATAAAGCAGGGGTCCCCAAATGTTTTCGATTAAGGGCCAGGTCAACATACTTCAGACTGCTGGGGGGCCGGGGTATACATAAAATGATGTAGAAAAACATAACATTGAGCCTAGGTATTGTAGACAGCTTCTATTAAAATGTGCAGCCCTAATGTCTTTCATTTAACCAGACCAGTTTAACATGTGCAGATAGTATGACCCCCCCCCCCCTTCCCTCCCCAACTCAGCAAGTGCAGTTATGTCTCCAACACAGCAAGTGCAGATATTGTGACCCTAACATAGCAAGTCATATGTGAGCCATAAGGTCACCAAATGGCCTGCAAAAGCCTGCAGCACAATCTGAAGGAGTCTTTGGGGGCCAGACAAAGTAGCATACCCAGGTGACATCCTGCTGTCCAATTGGACAACAGTGAATGACTGGAAGCCAGTGAATGGTTTCTTTCTGGCTTCCATGTGAAAGGGTGGTGTCAGCACTGCTATTCTATATGTGGGCTGTCAATATTTAAAAATGCAGTGGTCCGCATCTAGAAGTAATGCAGTTTGTGAGTGGAGGGCCAGTAAAAAAGCCTCAGGGGGCCGCATTCGGCCCGCGGGCCTTAGTTTGAGGACCACTGGTTTACAGCGTCGGGAATGCGGCGGTTTAGTTAGGGCTAACATATTAAACATATTTGTTAAATAAAAAGACTTTTTTTTGAGACTTCAGAGTCTCTTTAAAAAAAAACAAAAAACATCCCCTGGGGGGTACTCACCTCGGCAGGGGGAAGCCTCAGGGTCCCAATGAGGCTTCCCCCTCCGCTGTAGCTGCAGGCAGTCCAGTGCTGGCTCCCCCGAAGTGTCCGGCAATCCTCCCTCGACAAGCGCTGATTTATTTACCTTTCCTGGCTCCAGCGGGGGCTTACGGAGATAGGCGGAAATACCCGATCTCTGTCGGGTACGCACTAATGCGCAGGCGCAGGAGACTTGCGCCTGCGCAGTATAGCGGCCTGACAGTGATCGGGTATTTCCGCCTATCTCCGAGCGGAGAGCAGATACTGCGCCTGCGCTGGAGCCGGGAAGGTAAATATTTACATGCCCGCTGTTCGGAGGGGCACAGCGAGACCGCCGCGGGACACAGGAGGACAGGGGAAGCCTCAATCGGATTCGGAGGCTTCCCCCTACCGATGTGAGTAACCCGCAGGGGAACTTTTTGTAGTTACAGGTTTTCTTTAAGACAGCAAAAACAACCCCCCCCCAAAAACAAAACAAATGTAATACTGCTGCTCAGAAAAAAGTAACTTAGGTTATTGAGCACTAGAGGGCGCACACTGCGCATAAGTGTTTAGCAACTTGATATTGAAAATGCTACTTTCTGAGGGAAATAGTGAAGGCTTAGAATTCCCTTTAGCAACAACCACTTCAAAAACCTTAAGGAAAAGGGGTTTATTTATTTATGTATTATTAAGTGATAGTGTGCTAACCAAAGCTGAGGAGTCTGAGCAGGTTTGGGGTACCTGGAGTCGGGAAACAATACTCCGACTCATAATACATTTAAACAGTAATTAAAAGAGAATATTTGATAAAACATTTTATTTCTAAGATAAAAGTCATCATAAATAATAAATATATACAGTAATAGCAGTGCTGAGTCCACAAAATTGAAACAAAAAACAATGAAAAAACAAGTTACTTGTGCTGCAATAAAGCAGTCACTGTATTAAAGTCATATATACTGTACATATCTGATTGTGACTGTATATCTGATGTGTACACAGGAATCATACATATACTAAACTAGCCTTAGCCCGTTTAATAATGGGCTCTAGGTCTGTCACCGCCACAATCTGTTAGCGCACATACCCGTCCATCTGGCCGCCCCCTTGCTGTCCTGCTCCCGTCCCAACAACGGCTGTCCCTGCGGCACATGCACTGTAGCGCAAAGCAGGGACACACAGGGACATGGGACGCAGAGACACAGGGGTTTTATTAGGTAGGATAACGTCTCTGCTGTAAGAATGAGGCTAGGTTCAAAGTGGGACGTTGTATTGTGATGCAATGTTAAAGTTGCAACGCAGCATTACAACACAACAAAAAAGTGGTAACACAGATTAACATTGCGTTACCGTGCATGTAGGTACAGTAAAAGCATACAGCAAATGAAAAATATGCTTTACTGCACCTGTGAATATCGCAGAGAGTTTGAATTGCATTGCGGTAAGCTGCAGTATAAGACTTTATAAAGCAGCTCCGCAATGTCCTACTGTGAACATAGCCTAAGGCCTGATGTGTAGTTACTGTATGTTACTAGTAGGGATGGTCAATGAGATACAAATAGTTCAGCGTTGATGCAGGTTTATGCAAATGATGTGTGCAAATATATGCCCACTCTTTGCTCATGAAATCAATTAATCTGGAAGGTTGTTAAATTTGGGGTTGGTGACTACAAATTAAGTTACACAGTAGTATTATACTCTACATATGCACTTCCTGCAGAGCTGTTGTGCACATTGAAAGCAGAGATGTTGTCTATAACCCGTAAACCTGGTTCAGATCAGGCATGAAGAATGTGTAAGGGCCCATTCACACTAGGGCGATTAGTGGGCGATTCCCGCCAATTGCCAAAACGCTAGCGCTTTGTAAAGCGATAGGGCTATTCTAACCTATGGCAGAGATCTCCCTGCCGCAATTGGCGCCAAACGCAAAATGCATTACCTGCAGGGTTGCTCATCACGACCTCGTGATCACGGTATAGCATTTCTTCACTATCCGACCTCGTGATCCGAATTTGTGATTGCCTCTCAATCACGAATTCAGACCTGAATGCACTCGTGATCGTGGTCCAAATCCGGGTCGTGATCACGGCCATTATTAAACCGCCAAAACCCGCCGACTAACAGTTAATAGCAAAGCCCCCTTAAATGCTAGAATAACCAAATTTGCAGGTTATGTTAAGAAGAAAAGTGGGAGCAAAGGGGAACATTTTTCTTTCAAAAAGACAAACTTTTCATTGTAGTTCATTGTGGCATCTGGGAGACCCCTTTAACCACTTGATGACCCACCCTTTACCCCCCCTTAAGGACCAGCGCTGTTTTGAGTGATCTGTGCTGGGTGGGCTGTGCAGCCCCCAGCACAGATCAGGTTGCAGGCAGAGAGATCAGATTGCCCCCCTTTTTTCCCACCTATGGGGATGATGTGCAGGGGGGGGTCTGATCTCTCCTGCCTGCCTGGGTGTTGCGGGGGGGGCACCTCAAAGCCCCCCTCCGCGGCGAAATCCTCCCCCTCCCTCTCCTACCTGGCCCCCCCGGCGATCGAGGCTGCACAGGACGCTATCCGTCCTGTGCAGCCAGTGACGGGACGTCCCCTGTCACATGGCAGCGATCCCCGGCCGCTGATTGGCCGGGGAACGCCGATCTGCCTTACGGCGCTGCTGCGCAGCAGCGCCGTACAATGTAAACAAAGCGGATTATTTCCGCTTGTGTTTACATTTAGCCTGCGAGCCGCCATCGGCGGCCCGCAGGCTATTCACGGAGCCCCCCCGCCGTGATTTGACAGGAAGCAGCCGCGCTTCCTAATTAATCAGCCTGCAGCTGGCCAAAATCCTGCAGCTGCCACTTTGCCGACGCACGGTATAAGCGTGCGGTCGGCAAGTGGTTAAAGGACTTCCGAGGCCAAAATCTGCCCCCAAAACGTAAAAAAAAGTTAACTACCTGCATGACTTTGTAAGGCACGGAGGACGCCGTCCGCGCCCTCCGTGCCGTTCCGCCTGGTCCCCTCTGCTCAATAGCCCCCCCGAAAGGCTGCGACCCCACGGTCCGAGTCGGTATCTGCAGCCTGCATAAAGATGGCCGCCGGAGCTGGCCACGGCTGCGCAGTCCGCATAGCCGCTACTGCGGTTGCGCAGCTCTAGGGCCAACCCTCCGATCCACGCTGCCTGTTACATTGGCCCTAGAGCTGCGCAGCCGCAGTAGCGGCTATGTGGACTGCGCAGCCGTGGCCAGCTCTGGCGGCCATCTTTATGCAGGCTGCAGATACCGACCCGGACCGTGGGGTCGCAGCCTTTCGGGCTGCTATTGAGCAGAGGGGACCAGGCGGAACGGCACGGAGGGAGCGGACGGCGTCCTCCGTGCCTTACAAAGTCATGCAGGTAGTTAACTTTTTTTACGTTTTGGGGGCAGATTTTGGCCTCGGAAGTCCTTTAAGAAGGGGATCCCCAGATGCTAACCCCGCTCCCAGGAGACATGAGTATAGGGGTACAAAGTACCCCTTACCCATTTCCATAAAGGGTTAAATAAAATAAAAACACAACAACAAATAAAGTCCTTTATTAAACTTAACCAGAAATATTTACCTGTACCTTCAAGAAAATGTCCCCACGCCAATATCCTTTATCTTGCAACCTTGTTTGAAGATCTCCGACGAGTCGCGGAACCGCCACCACACACCGCCAGTCCCCGCCCAGCTCTAGCTATAATTAGTATAGCTAGAGCCAAAAGCATCTTTGAATTTTGGCTCCAAGGCTCCCTATAAGTCTATTAACAGACCAATGATGATGTAACGATTGGTGTCAGCAAGAGGCACAAATATCTGATTAAGTGGTGATATACAGAATCACCACCAATGCAGATATGTTAGAGTGAAATAGTCAGTATCTTCCTGATGGTAAATCAGCGGAAGGTTCACTAACACGGTAAGTGTCTGAAATGATCTACTCAGACCAGTGTCACACCCCGAACCTTGATTATTGGGGATCCGCAGTATCGCCAATAATACAAGGATAGACCCGATTATATAGCAATCTGCGGAATTGCTAATAATGCGGGTAGAAGTAAAGCAGTGGACACACGAACAACATGGAAATAAACAAAGCAGTAAATATTCACAAGGTTGTGGAAATATCCACCACACGGCAATTCCTCAGAGGTGTGGTTACCTCTGAATGGGAACCCCGTGTGTGAGATCCCCCAAAGTGGCAGTGGAGGAATCTCGGCCTCTGGCAGTAACGGTCTGCTAGGGCCGGCGTCTCAGGGAGGCAAGCCTCAGATAATAACCCAACAGTGGGAGACGTTCCACTGAAGGGAGCAAGGTCAGACAGAAAGAGGTTCGGCAACAGTACAGGCGGCAACAGTACAGAGACGTGAGACGAGAGAATAGTCAGGAACCAAGCCAATAGTCGTTAACGGTACGGGCTGGCAGAGTACAGAATCAGGAAGCAGAAGAGAAGTCAAGACAGGCACAGAATCATACACAGAGAATCAATAACAATAATAATCTCCTAGTCTAGGTGTGAAGTCCTTGGTTTCAACACCTGGGATCTAGTCTAAGGTCTGAGTGCTGACACAGGGTATCGCAAACACAGACGAAGTGTGACTGAAAAGCACTTCCTTATATACTGCCTGGGAGAGAAGTCTCCACCCCAGGCAGCAACCAATCAGAGCAGGCTAAAATGTCAGCTGACCTCCAGGTCAGCTGACACGCTTTCTAAGAGTATAAAGGCGTGTCTGGCGTGCGGCCGCACCCCCTAGAGGCAAGATGGCAGAACCCTGGTGAACAGCATGTTGGTGAGTTTGGAGCAGAGTGCTCGGACGGGTGTGCGCAGCGGATGCGGACGAATTTCCGCATCCCGCGTTGGAAGGTCCGCTTGCCGGACTGGATGCGACCATATTTCCGCAATCCATCCGGCGTTGCAGATTTTTCGTTACAGTACCCCTCCCTCTAGGCGTGGACTCCGGACACGTCCTACCTGGCCTGTCAGGATGGAGCTCATGGAACCGTCTTCTAAGATTATCAGCATGTAAATCACCTGCTTTGACCCAGGATCTTTCCTCTAGACCGTACCCTCTCCAATGCACCAAATACTGCACTGAACCCTGAACTCGTCTGGAGTCCAAGATCTCCTCAACCTCCCATTCAGGCTCACCATCAACCATGACAGGGTGAGGCGGGAGGGAGTCCACCTGAACAGCTGGTTTCAGGAGTGACACATGAAAGGCTTTCCCCACCTTTAGAGAATGCGGTAACCTGACTCTGTAAGTAACACGATTAACCCTTTCGGAAATTGGATATGGTCCAATATACCTGGGCCCCAGTTTCGCGGATGGCTGCCTCAGAGCTATATGACGAGTTGATACCCAAACCTTGTCTCCTGGTTTAAACTCCCACTCCGCAGACCGTCTCTTATCTGCCTGCCTCTTCTGTATGATGAAAGCCTTTTTTAAATTTTCTCCGACATTAGCCCAAATCCTCTTGAAAGATTCCTGCCACTCCTCCAGGACAGGGAATGGAGAGGTCGACACTGGCAAAGGAGAAAATTTGGGAGATTTCCCATTGACAATTTGAAAAGGCGCATAACCAGAGGACTTATTCCTGAGATTGTTATGTGCGAACTCAGCAAATGGTAGAAACTCCGCCCACTGGTGTTGGGCGTCCGCCACATAACATCTCAGGAACTGTTCCAAAGATTGATTGGTCCTCTCTGTCTGGCCGTTGGTCTGTGGATGGTAACCTGATGAAAAGGACAACGACATACCCATCCCCTTACAGAAGGCCCGCCAGAACCTAGAGACAAACTGGACCCCTCTGTCTGAGACAACATTCTCTGGAATGCCGTGTAATTTAAAGATATTTTGAATGAAAAGATCTGCTAGTTTTTGAGCAGTAGGGAAACCACTCAAAGGCACAAAGTGGGCCATCTTACTGAATCTGTCTGTGACCACCCATATGACAGTCTTTCCATTGGAATCTGGAAGTTCTCCCACAAAGTCCATGGAAATATGTGTCCATGGCTCCTGAGGGAAGGGCAGAGACTGCAAAGTTCCAACTGGAGCCAGTCGGGAGGGTTTGCTCCTGGCACAGACGGTACAGGTCTTAACAAATTCCTTGCAATCTTGTTGTAGAGATGGCCACCAGACAGATCTACACAACATATCTTGGGTTCGGGTAATGCCAGGGTGTCCAGCATTCTTGTGTCCATGAAACAACTGCAGCACTTTGGGACGTAAAGTACAAGGGACATAAAGAACCCCTCTTGGTTTCCCTTCTGGGACTTCTAATTGAAAAGGACTTAAGAGGCTAGGAAGGTCTTCAACTATCTCAGTGGCTGCCAGGATGATCTCTTTCGACAGAATACTTTCTGAGGAAGGGGATGGAGCAGTTTCAGGTTCAAAACAACGAGAAAGGGCGTCCGCTTTAACGTTCTTACTCCCTGGTGTGAATGTAATTATAAAATTAAAACGGCAGAAAAAGAGAGCCCATCTAGCCTGTCTGGGGGTGAGTCTTTTAGCTTTTTCAATGTACTGTAAATTTTTATGATCCGTGTACACAGTAATTACATGCTCCGCCCCCTCTAACCAGTGGCGCCACTCCTCAAAAGCAAGCTTGATGGCTAATAATTCCCTGTTTCCAACATCATAATTTCTCTGGGCAGGGGAGAATTTTCTGGAAAAAAAAGCACAGGGATGAAGCTTGCCCTGAAGTCCTGAACGTTGAGACAATACTGCTCCTACTCCAACCTCTGAGGCATCCACCTCCACTATAAATGGGTAAGCAACATCTACATGACGTAATATGGGAGCAGTACAGAATGCCTCTTTCAGAGAGGAAAATGCTACAACTGCTTCTTCTGACCAATGAGTGGCATCAGCCCCTTTTTTTGTCAAATTAGTAAGCGGAGACACCACCGAAGAGAACCCCTTGATAAATTTTCTATAATAATTTGCGAATCCCAAGAATCTCTGTAGTGCTTTAAGCCCAGATGGTTGTGGCCAATCCCTTACAGCAGAGACCTTCTTGGGATCCATGGACAACCCTGATGTAGAGATAATGTAACCAAAAAAGGCAATCTCCTTTACCTCGAAAACACATTTCTCTAATTTCGCAAACAATTGATTCTCCCTGAGTCTTTGTAACACATACTTCACATGTTGGCGGTGTTCCGTGATATTTTTAGAAAATATCAAGATATCATCTAAGTAGACGATTACAAAGTGACCCAGTACCTCTCTAAAAATCTCATTGACGAACTCCTGAAAAACTGCAGGAGCGTTACACAACCCAAAGGGCATCACCAAGTATTCGTAATGCCCCTTGGGAGTGTTGAATGCCGTCTTCCATTCATCTTCCTCCCTGATACGGATCAAATTGTAAGCCCCCCTTAGATCCAACTTAGTGAAAACAGAAGCCCCGGGAACCTGTGTAAATAAATCGTCGATTAGCGGTAGTGGATACCGATTCTTAATCGTGATCTTATTTAGACCCCTGTAGTCAATACAGGGGCGCAAACCACCATCTTTTTTCTGAACGAAAAAGAATCCCGCTCCTGCAGGAGATCTTGAAGGGCGGATGAAACCCTTCTGCAAATTTTCCTGAATGTACTCGTCCATGGCCAATTTTTCCGGGGACGAGAGGTTGTATAGGTGGCCCCTGGGTGGCATGGTTCCTGGTTTCAAATCTATTGGGCAATCAAAAGGTCTATGGGGGGGTAATTGATCTGCTGCCCTGGGACAAAAGACATCAGCATATTCCTGATATTGTGGAGGTACTCCTTCCACTTGAATCTTAGTAGAACACAAAACTACATTCTGTAAACAATGTTGTGTACAATAAGGTGACCAAGTAGTCAACTGCCCATTCCCCCAATCAAACTGAGGAGAATGTAATCGTAACCAGGGCAACCCTAGTATCACCGTAGAGGTAGACATCTTTAAAACGAAAAACTGTATGACCTCCCTGTGCAGAGCTCCTACTTGCAGCGAGAGGGGAGGTGTCTGACACAGTGGGGACTTTCCTTGCAAAGGAGTGTCATCAATCGCTGTAACATATAAGTGTCTTCCTACCGGAAGTACAGGGATATTTAAACTTAAAGCAAAGCTTAAATCTAAAAAGTTAGCTGTTGACCCGGAATCTACAAATGCTGTGGTAGGAAAGTTCTGCCCTTCCCAATTTAGGGAACAGGGCAATAACATTTTTTCTTGTTTTGGAGGTAAAACAATTCCGCTTAGGGTGGTACCCCCTACCACACCTAAGCCGAGGAGTTTCCCGACTTCCTACCACAGTTTTGTGCAATGTGGCCCTTTTCCCCGCAGTACATGCAAAGACCCTCTCTGCGTCTTCTTGACCTTTCCGCCTCTGTGAGGCGCCCGTGGCCTAACTGCATCGGCTCCTCAGTCTCAACTGCTGCCGAGCTACTGGCCCCAGAAGTCCTAGAGTACATGGGGTACCTGCCCTTCTTGTTGTACCTCAGACGCCTATCTATTTTAATAGACAGCGTAATAGCCTCATCTAGATCTTTGGGTTCCGGATGACTAACCATCACGTCAGTTACTGCTTCCGACAACCCATCTAGGTATCTATCCAAGAGTGCATATCGCTCCCATCTAGAGGACACAGCCCACTTCCTAAACTCTGACGCATACTCCTCAGCAGTACTGCGTCCTTGTCTAAGGTTTTTGAGCTTACGTTCGGCCGTGGCGGCACTATCTGGATCATCGTAGATGACCGCCATGGCCTTAAAAAACTCCTGGACAGAAGACAGAGCAGGATGCTCATCAGGTAAGCCATAAGCCCACGTCTGGGAATCTGCATGCAATAGAGTCTTGATAAGAGTGACCTTCTGAGCCTCGGTTCCCGAGGACACAGGTTTCATCTCAAAGTAAGACAGCACTCTGTGACGGAAATTCTGGAAATCTGACCTTGTGCCTGAAAATTTCTCAGGAATGTTCATTTTAGGCTCGCTAAGAGCCGGGGGAGGTAGAACGTTAAGTGGCGATTGCAACCTTTGGACAGTCTCATTTAACTGTGTAATCTGAGCCTGCTATGCAGTTACAGTAATCTTCAGCTGTTCTAACTCTGTCCTTACAGTCTGAAGCTGGTTTATCACCCCCTCCATCTTACTTCTTTATGGTCTGTGTTTCTGTAACGATTGGTGTCAGCAAGAGGCACAAATATCTGATTAAGTGGTGATATACAGAATCACCACCAATGCAGATATGTTAGAGTGAAATGGTCAGTATCTTCCTGATGGTAAATCAGCGGAAGGCTCACTAACACGGTAAGTGTCTGAAATGATCTACTCAGACCAGTGTCACACCCCGAACCTTGATTATTGGGGATCTGCAGTATCGCCAATAATACAAGGATAGACCCGATTATATAGCAATCTGCGGAATTGCTAATAATGCGGGTAGAAGTAAAGCAGTGGACACACGAACAACATGGAAATAAACAAAGCAGTAAATATTCACAAGGTTGTGGAAATATCCACCACACGGCAATTCCTCAGAGGTGTGGTTACCTCTGAATGGGAACCCCGTGTGTGAGATCCCCCAAAGTGGCAGTGGAGGAATCTCGGCCTCTGGCAGTAACGGTCTGCTAGGGCCGGCGTCTCAGGGAGGCAAGCCTCAGATAATAACCCAACAGTGGGAGACGTTCCACTGAAGGGAGCAAGGTCAGACAGAAAGAGGTTCGGCAACAGTACAGGCGGCAACAGTACAGAGACGTGAGACGAGAGAATAGTCAGGAACCAAGCCAATAGTCGTTAACGGTACGGGCTGGCAGAGTACAGAATCAGGAAGCAGAAGAGAAGTCAAGACAGGCACAGAATCATACACAGAGAATCAATAACAATAATAATCTCCTAGTCTAGGTGTGAAGTCCTTGGTTTCAACACCTGGGATCTAGTCTAAGGTCTGAGTGCTGACACAGGGTATCGCAAACACAGACGAAGTGTGACTGAAAAGCACTTCCTTATATACTGCCTGGGAGAGAAGTCTCCACCCCAGGCAGCAACCAATCAGAGCAGGCTAAAATGTCAGCTGACCTCCAGGTCAGCTGACACGCTTTCTAAGAGTATAAAGGCGTGTCTGGCGTGCGGCCGCACCCCCTAGAGGCAAGATGGCAGAACCCTGGTGAACAGCATGTTGGTGAGTTTGGAGCAGAGTGCTCGGACGGGTGTGCGCAGCGGATGCGGACGAATTTCCGCATCCCGCGTTGGAAGGTCCGCTTGCCGGACTGGATGCGACCATATTTCCGCAATCCATCCGGCGTTGCAGATTTTTCGTTACAGATGATCCTTCTGATCCTGATGACTGTCCACAGTCCACCTCTTCTGTAATTAGGAGCCCTCTTCTCCCAGAAATGTTGCTGTCACTCTCAGAGAAGTGGCATGGGGTGTTTGGAGTCACATACCTTGCAGCTCCCAGACACCACACTGGTAATTGTGCAACTGTCTTGTAAATAATGACTACTTCCATTCTTAAGCTATAGTGCTGGTGTCTACAAGGAGTTTGTATGTTCTTGCTGTGTCTGCATGGGTTTCCCCCGGGCACTCCAGTTCCCTCCACACCTCCCAAAAACATACAGTTACGTTAATTGGCTTTCCCCTAAATTGTCCCTAGACTGCTATACACACACACTACACAATATATACATAGACATAGGACTGTGGCAGGGATTACATTGTGAACCTCTTTGATGGACAGTTAAGTGACAAGACAATTTACTCTGTACAGCGCTGCAGAAGATGCCAGCTCTATATAAATACTAAATAATATTAATACAAGATCTCCAGCAGGAACACAATGGCATTCTGGGAGAAGAGGGACACTCACTGGCAGGTGACTAGAATGTTCTCTTCCAATCTATTGAATTTTATGTTCTCCTTTAATATATTCCATACCTCCCAACATTTTAAGCTAAGAAACCGGGACACTGGCCACACCCCTAACCACACCCCCTAGACACGCCTACCATCGTTTTTTGAAGATTTTTTTTTATTAATATTTATGCCCTTATTCTTTTTTTATTAAATATACCCTCATACACCCTGCCTGTGGGTGGGGAGGAGGGTAAGGGTGCCCGTGGGTGGGGAGGAGGGTAAGGATGGGTGCCAAAAAAAAGATCGAGGCGCCAGCCTCGCTTAAGTGGGATGCGGGATGCCGGCCATAGCATTACTACCTCCCTCCCTCCTTCCCTTGAGATCTGCCCCCGTGTCCCTGTTAGCAGAGTGCGCAGCAAGCGGAGCGGGCTGTCATCTTACCTGCGTCCATGCACGAGTACCGTGTCTTCATCCAGCTTCCTGTGACGTCTCAGGAAGCAGAGTGAAGCCGGACATCGGTACTTGTGCATGGACGCAGGTAATGACAGCCCGCTCCGCTCGCTGCACACTCTGCTAACGGGGACACGGGGGCAGGTCTGAAGGGAAGGAGGAAGGGAGGTAGTAATGCTATGGCCGGCATCCCGCATCCCACTTAGGCGCGGCTGGCGCCTCGCTCATTTTTTTTTTTTTTTTTTATTGCTGCCCACTGCCGCCGGGACTTGGGAGGCTGATACCGTGATAGCGGGAGAGCCCCCCCAAATCGTGACAGTCCCGACAAGATCGGGACGGTTGGGCCTTCTGATATTCTATTACAGAGGGACAATAATAGTGAGTGCAAGACTTTTTCATAAAAAAAAATTAAATGGTTAAAAGCATTATGGAGATTCCATGCTTCCTAACAATGGCAGTAAATAACATTTCCAGGCATGGAGGAAGTTACCCCTTCCATACTCCCATGAAACAACTTATATGTTGACACTGGATATAGGATAATAAAATAGAAGGCTCACAATAATGAACACAAGGAATCCAGCACAGAAGACTTTAGCGCAGCTGGCGCCACCATAGGCCGTAATAGGAATTACGACTACAGAGTGTAACTTCAGCGCCATCAGAAAACTGAGCTGAAGTTACATTTAAAGAAAACCTGTAACTACAAAAAGTTCCCCTGGGGGTACTCACTTCGGTAGGGGGAAGCCTCCGCATCCGATCGAGGCTTCCACCGTCCTCCTGTGTGCCACGGCGCGGCGGTCTCGCTGTGCCCCTCCGAACAGCGGGCATGTAAATATTTACTTCCCCGGGTCCAGCGCAGTATCCGCTCGAAGATAGGCGGAAATACATGATTTGCTGTCGTCCCGCTCTACTGCGCAGGCGCAAGTCTCCTGCATCTGCGTAATAGAGCAGACCCGACAGAGTTCGGGTATTTCTGCCCATCTCCGCTGGAGCCAGGAAAGGTAAATAAATCAGGCTTGTCTGGGAGGATTCCAGGACACTTCGGGGGAGCCAGCGCTGGACTGCCTGCCTGCAGCCACAGCAGAGGGGGAAGCCTCATTGGGACCCTGAGGCTTCCCCCTACCAAGGTGAGTACCCCCCAGGGGATCTTTTTTGTTAGAGTCTCTCCAGCAATAGCTGTAAGCCGAATTAAATCATTCCCCACTATCCATGTTGACCTAAAGGCGGAATAGGATTTAAAACGGCCGGGACTTGTGCAGCAGCAGGATAAGCTATTTACCGGCTGTATCCTGCGCCCAAGTCTCCCGGCGGCCACTTATCTTGTACACCACAATGACATGGGACTCTTTCACATTCTAAATTTCAGGAGAAAATGCAGTATGAAACACAAAGATCATAATGGATCCATCGAAGTTTATGGGTAGGTTCAAAGTGAGAGTTGCATTGCGTTCCCTGTAACATCAGCAATGGAACGGGAAAGTGGTGCTGCACGTTATCTGCATGTTGTGTCACATACAGTCAATGAAAAGTATGTTTCATTGTTAATGCAAATGTTTTGCGGTAATACACAGCATTGGGATGTCACATTACGCCATTATGCTGCCCCCCCCCCCCACACACACACAATTGCGAACTTAGCCTTAGTTCTAGGTGTTTTAAAAAAATGTATACAATTGTGCTAGACAGCAGGGACTTTGGGGCACTATATGATTAACCCACTAATGTGACAGGGTGTCTTTTGTAACATCTATGATTCATGACGTGACATCCAAAGATTCAATAGCAGGGTCATAGACTGCAATAATAAAAAAAAAAATTCAAACCCATCTGCCACCTAGTGGGAAAAAACAAACATACATACATAAGCGCAACAGGAAGTAAGCAAAATTCTTAGGCCTCTTTTCCACGGCCAGTTGATAGGCAGTGAAATGCCTCTCAAACTCTCACAACTGCTCACTGCTGCCTGGCAACAACTGCCCGTGGAAAAGAGGCAGGGCTATTTCCACTACACTCGGATTCTGGATGCAGAAAATTGACTCCAATGAATGCCTATGGGGAAATCTGCATCAGAAAAATCGCGTTCAGTGGAAACAGGCCCATAGACATTCATTGGAGTTTTTCTGCATCCAGAATCCGTGTGAAGTGGAAACAGGCCCATAAGGCCCCATTCACACTTGCGGTTCGAGTACGCAAGTGTCCGGTGGCCGCAAAGAGGCCGTACGGGTCTCTGCGGTGGCCACAAGGCGGCACAAGTTGCGAATCCGGAATGTATCAGTTCCGGGTACAATAAAGTAGCCGGAACTAGATACATTGCAGTACCAGAAAGGCACCGCAAGCATGGGGGATACCGGTGTGTAGTCTGGGCCCCCCAAGTGGCATAGGATCGGTGCTGGAAGCATCCGGTCCTATTGCCAGTGTGATGAGAAACATCCGTTTCTCATTGCACAGCATGGCCGCATGTTCGGGTCAGGATCCGGCCCGGGTCCGCAGCCGCACCGGGACGGACTGAAAAATAGCGCATGTTGGAAAAAAAAGCCGGACCGTCCCGGAGCTGCGTTCCCGGATCGGATCCGGACGGCGCACGAGTGTGAATGGATACATTGATTAACAATGTATCCGTTCACCATCCGCTGTGTACGGAGCGTTCCGGGTCCGGGAAAGCCGGACCTGGAACACTAATGTGAACCGGGCCTAATAAACATTCATTGTAGTCAGTTTTTCTGCATCCAGAATCCGTATGTAGTAGAAACAGGCAAGGCCTCTTTTCCATACTGTTGAGCTGTGTGCTCAGCAAGCAGTTGCCAGGCAGCAGTGAGCAGTTGTGAGAGGCATTTCACTGCCTATCAACTGCCAGTGGAAAAGAGGCCTAAGGCTTTGTTCACATCATAAAATTGGCAGCGCTATCACAAGCGCTGAACAATTTGAGGGTTTTTTTCTGAGCTTTTCCCTGCGCTTTGTGCTTTTCTAAGCACTTTTGCAGAGCAATTTATTTTTTCCCTTCCTGACGTCGGTCAGAAAGTGAACTCTTTCACCCGGAAATGAATAAACACAATGTATTTATTCATGAAAGCGCTGGGGAAAATCGCTATAAAAATCGCTTTTCCAAGCGCTTTGCGATTTCCCTTTACCTTCCATTGAGCTAAAACGCTCAGAAAATGGTACAGGTATCGCTTTGGAGAGCGGATCGGAATTGATCCACTCAGATGTGAACACTCTCTATAAGGAATCATTGCTCAAGTGCTTATATGGCGATTTCTGAAATCGCCAGCGCTTGAAAAAACAAACCCCAAAACGGTGTGAACAAGCCCTAACTGTTAACCCACACAGCAATAAAAAAAAAAAAACACCTATCCGAGGTTCTATTTGTTGCTCTGTTCAAACACAGAAAAAAATTGGGGGTTTAGATTGGCTCTTTGTAATGACATCACTATTTCTGGTGTGAGATGTCCTTTATTGTCATTATTGAATGACATATGTAGGTTACAAACCATTTTATCATCTGTTGCTCTTTCAGTGGACTGTGCAGATTCTCTTTTATGTATGTAAACTTTTTTTTTTTACCTCTGTAAAAAAAATATTACTTTCACCTCCAACGTTCAGTGAGAATCTTCTGTCAGTTTTGTAATGTAACCGGCAATTAAAATCTTGGTTAACAGGTTTTTTTTCTGTAAGACCACAAGACCCATGCTGACAAATCTGCATAGACAATAGAAAGTGCCTGCATGTTCAGTACTGAGTGCAGTGTACCTGCTCAGACACGCTCCCAGACAATTATCCTCAAGCAAAGCACAACATTCTTTCAAGCTGAGTCATTTATTTTCTTTTTATCCCATTAAACTGTCCATAGAGTTTGTAAGTATGGAAAATGGTTTTGTGAGGTTGAAAGCTAGTATTGTTGAATTAAACCTTGCGCTAGAAAATAAACATTTTCGGGAAATACAGAAGCCCGGGTAGTGTGCAGGAGTGATTAGTTAATTGGGGTTAATAGCTACTTGCCGTTTATAGGGCCCATTTCCATTTTTGAATGGAAGTCTAAGGGATGCGATGCAGCTACGCATTACTTCCGCTCCTATTCGTGTCACTTCCGCATCCCCTGATGCAGAAGTGTATGGGGGATACGGGGGCGGATGCGGCCCTGCGAGAACAACCAGCACGCAATGGAGACTGTTCCATTGACAAGCTTTGGTTCCAGTTTGGCTGCGGTGCAATGTGGCTATGTAGCCGCATTGCACTGCATGTAGTGGACACGGGCCCTTAAAGCTTTGTGCACACACTAGATTCAGAGTAGGAACACACTAGGCCGAATCACATATGCATTTTACACTATGTGCAATGAAAAACACATATGCGATTCTGCCTAGTGTGTGCCAACCCTAAACTCTGCTGAAGCAGCTATGCAGGACCAGTAGTACATTTGGGTGCCTGGTATTGCTGATCGTTCAAATATCAGTAATATACCCATTACCCATAATCTACTATCAGCTGCAAACCCCAGCACTAACACCCCCTATCTATAACTCACCTCCCCCCCACAGATAACACTAACACCCCCCTCCCCCCACCTACCCCTAACACTAAAGGCAGCCACACACACACCATACAATTTTTTTTATTTATTTTTATTCAATTTGAGCATTCCGATCCAATTTTCTGATTGATCTGAAGTTTTGATCAGAATCACCCAAAGTTTGTTATCGACTGAATAGTTGAATAC
This sequence comes from Hyperolius riggenbachi, assembly GCF_040937935.1. Classification (NCBI taxonomy): domain Eukaryota; kingdom Metazoa; phylum Chordata; class Amphibia; order Anura; family Hyperoliidae; genus Hyperolius; species Hyperolius riggenbachi. The sequence continues at coordinate 293,369,097 of NC_090647.1, forward strand.
AACTTTTTCCTGGTTGAATACAATTTCACAATCCATCACACACCATACAACTCTTGATAAAATTGATCTGAATTTTTCAACATGTGCAATCGAAAAAAAAGGGAAATTTGATCAGCTTTATCGAAAACAATATTTTGATTTTTCTGGGACAACCGATCGTATTTATCGAATTGGGGTAAAATCTTATCTTTTAATTGCATGGTGTGTGACCAACTTAAGGCCCCTTTTCCACAAGCAGTTGATAGGCAAGTGAAAAGCCTCTCAAACTCTCACAACTGCTTGCTGCTTCCTGATAACTGCTCACTGCTGCCTGGTAACTGCTTGCTGAGCACACAGTTCAACTGCTTGTGAAAAAGAGGCCTAAATGCAATCTTTCAATGTGATTTTAATGATTGAAACTAATCTGAAGGTAATTAGTGATTATTTACACTTTACTGAAATGATTCTTTCTTCAAATTCGATCATACAATTTTTGGATCAATTCTATCCTATTAAGCAATCGACCAAAGAATCGTTTCTTATCCATTGCCTTCATAAACAACAAATTTTCTATACAATTCGATAATTCAGATTCAAATTGAAAGATCGCGTTTAGTGAAAAAAATTGTACCGTTAACGGGCACCTTTATAGAGACAAATCTCCTTTAAAGAGGAGCTGTTACGTATAGGGTCTCAGAGAAAATAAACACATATCAGTAGCTAAAGATTGGCTGTACTTACATTACATATGCATTTCACTGTCCACGTTTGTACTTCACAGAATTTGTATGTAGTATATGCAGAGATTGATGCTCCTGACAGCTCATGGCAGGTTCCATGTTTGTCTGTCTCCTATGAAGCCAAATGTGTCGTCATGTCCTGCCTGCTTCCTGATCACAGAAAAGCTTGTACTGAATAACACTAGTGTGCAGTGAATATTAATAAGCCATGTGGCTAGGAACAATAGCGGACTCCTGCTGTGTACTCTGCCTGGAGATTTTTCAGTGCTGTGCGCTGGACTGAGTTACAAGCTGCTGAAACTTGATCCTGTAACTTCTCTTTAGCAGCCGAGGGGAGGGCCCCAGAATGCTTTGCAGTATGGTATGCGGCTTGCGTCCTCTTGGGTCTAACAGCTTTGCTGATAAGCACACATCAAATGAAAGAGAGATTTTTATCTTCACTATTGCCTTTTTGGCTTCCGTCTAAACTGTTTAACACAGGAGAATAGAGGTTTAAATTAGCTTCTGCAGCCTGACAGTTACTCTTTAATCGAATCTGATTAGAGAGAGATCTGTTGGCTGCCCATACACCGCAGGCCGATTCCAGATCAGTTTCATGCTCAAATTGATCAGGAATCAGCCCTGTGACGCTGCATCTGGTCGCCTTGCCGACGCTATACCCTTAAAGGATACCCGAGGTGACATGAAGAGATAGACAGAATAGTTCATAGATTTTAGCTCTGGCATACTTCAATGAATGTGTCATTGAGCAAAAACAATAAAACAGTTAAAACTTAAAAAGTAGTTTTAAACTAAATAAAACTGTAGAATATCTTAAAAGTCATTTTTAGGAGAAGGAAGATAGATGCAATCGTTTATTTCATCAGTTTATTTTCACCCCTGGTGTCCAGTGCAAGCTATACATTACCTGTTCATGGCCGCTGATCAATTTCAGCATGAAATCTCTCCGATATTGGCCAAGCCTGCCGCATTCACCACTCTATAAATGTATGTAAATGTGTGCATTTATACTGTACACATTACCTGTCCTGTGTTGCGGTGCCCATCCTTCTGAATCCTCCACTCTTCCATACACGCATACATGCTGCCGGCGTGGTGTGTGACATCACATGCGGGGGCGTGCGATGCGTCAGTAGCGTGTATTCGGAAGACAGACGGACACAGCGACAGGTAATGTATAAATGCTCACATTACATACATTTATACATTGCGGGAACAGAGACGAGGGTTTTGTCGCTCGTCCCGATATCGCTCGCATTTACCACCACACCTCTGATCGAGGAAGTCGGCCCAATATCTTGCAGCATGTCCGATCAATTAATGCAACCAATTTTGGGTCGCATTGTTGATCGGGCATGCACTTAGTGGCACAGATTTTCATCCAATTTCAATTATAATAATCAAATCGAATGGTCGATCAGCTGCCAAGTCGCCTGATGTATAGCTACCGTTAGGCTATGTTCACAGTGGGCTGTGAACATAGCCTGCTGTCACAAGTTCCCTGTGACAGCAGGAATGCAATGCAACAGATCAGGAAGGTGGCACCCCATGTTATGCTCACGTTCTGTACAATGAAGCATACAGTCAAGGAAAAGTATACTTCACTGCTACTGTTAATACAGTATGGTCATTTACTGCATGCAGAGTGTTACAATGCTGTAACCTGTAATACTGCAATGCTTCCACCACACTGTGAATGTCACATAGGTGGTGCATTGCAGTTGCAATATGCTCTGTTACAAAGCAGTCGTTACACTGCAACACTGTCAATGGCCTCAATTCATAAAGCATTACCACATGCGGTAACGCTGAAAAAAAGCAGACTTTCCCGAGCACTTAGCAAAGTGTCCATTCATAAAGGCTGTTACCACATGAACAACTGAAATTACCGAGCAGTGAGGAAAATTACCGACTTGGCTGTAGTTACCTCCAACACGTCAGTAAATTGTCAGCAAATGTCAATTCATAAAGCCTTCAACAAGCGGTAAGCCAGACGATAATTACCTACATCTCTGGTGAGGTCTTAATGCGAAGTGCAGGGAGCCGAAGTCTCTGTGAGTCGTCTGTGCAGGGAGCCGAAGTCTCTGCAAGTCTGTGCAGGGAACCCCAATTACAGCTTGTAACAAAAAAGAGCTATCGACACTTCTGCTGTACCATTCAGGGCTGCGGTAATTTACCGAACTTCAAAGGCAGCTATGAAAATCTTTATGAATTAGCACACAAAGGTCTAAAATACCGAATGCGGTATTTTCCCTCCCAGATTTTTTTTATCGCACTGCTTTGATAAATGGAGGCCAATGTGGCATAACCCCTCTATCTACTCCTAAGATTAATCCCTAACATTAGCAAATATCCAGAGCCTGGCTAATAGTGGCTGAACTCCAGAGCTGTTACGCTATCGCCAGTGCCCAATTATAGCACCTGGTGCAGCAAAGTCGAGAACTTACATAGTTTATGGGGGTGCCAAGAGTAGCGGACAGGCTGCACCCAATCACTTGATCCAATTCAGGGCTGTTTTAGCAAATCTAGCATCTGTACAGGTTTAGGGCTCAGACACACTATTGAAGCAGCTTTCTGAGAGCGTGTTAAAAAAATGCTCCCGTTGACTTATATTAAATTAGTGGTAGAAATCGCAATTGCGGTAAAATTGCACAAAAGCGCTTATAGTGTGTCTGAGCCCTCAAGGTTGCTGGATCTTTAAGCAAATCAGAAACAGCTGAACTCCTTCTCCTTTCCCCGCCCCTGCTATGTACAGCCACAGGATGCATTGCATGGCTATAGCCAAATGACACCTCTGGGTGAGCTCAGGAACAGAACTGCTGTTTTTCGAAGGAGTGCTCAGATGTCTTCACCTACACCCAACTCTGTTCCAAACAAACAAAAATATTGGAAGTTCTGCTTTGACCATGGGGTTTTATGTAAAGGGTTGAAGCAAGCACACAAGATGGGAGCTCAAAGCTTGAATACTTCCATCAGTCTTTATAGAACAACTTCACAAAATGTCACTAGAACATCCGATTTGGAATGTTAGTAATTGCTTTCATCGAAATGGGACAGTACAGCTTTCAATGAGTACAAGCAGGAATTCAGTAACCTGAATTACTATTAGATCTCTACTGAACACAAGTCACGTGCTATGCTGCCTGACCACTACTACTAGTTGCATAGCTTTTGAAATCAGCAGTGTTTATGTTTAGTATGTGAAAAATCCCCTTGTAAAGAGAGGGGAGCACAAAGTATATATAAATAGAGCAGCTACGCAATAAAATGCATTGGCAGCTTTCAGAGCAGATAAACTGTACTTTGGGAATTTGTAGACACCAGATTTGCTTGTGTGGAAGATAAAAGAGAGAAACCAAGAGCCCGATATGGTGTAGTATGTATTGGAAGGAGGAGGAATAATGTTACGTAAGTATTATACTCACAAACATGGGTTACCACTCAGGCAACCACTGTATACGCAGGTGAGGAGATTAGACCTGTCCCCACTCAGGAATAAGATGTCGCTCTCTGAAGAAGGAAAGGAGGGTGTATCACCCTTCCACCAAGGGTGGAGATCTATGCAAGTAGATGTACAGAGGCGCCAAAAGGATAAAATATGCTAAAATGTTTAAAATATTTGGGTGGCGGTGGTGCCACTCACAAATAGACACGATGCTGTCGCTTGAGATAAAGACAATTTATTCACATACTCCAAGAACAAAGTCGCAACGCGTTTCACGGGCACAATCCCGCTTCATCAGGCATTAAACAAGCGGAGTAGCACACAGCTAATGGTCCAATCAGCGCTTGGCACCTCTGTCTATTTGCTTGTGTGTACAAGTAATCTTGTCTAACTGTATGGATAATAAAAAGCAGGAAAACACTTTTTGTTTTTGCACTGGACCAAAGGGTACCTTTAACAGTAAAACACATGCTCTGAATTTTTTAAATGTTATTTTATTATCAAACATCCATAATGAATATCATCTGTACAGCCACATTACAACAAAACAAACGGATGGACAGAGGAATGTAACAAGTTAATAAAGACAAATTGACATAGTAAAATATACTTCTGTAGTTGGAGCGTGAGATACAAGACCATGTTAAGCAGCTTCAGAACGTCCTTCTGTGAATGGGTTTGTGTATATAGGCTCATAAAGCATTCTTAACCAAGAGCAGGAAGGTTCATTGAAGATACACACACACATACAAGGATGTAAGTATACAACTTGAAACATACACCGAATATAAACAGTTGTGTAAGAAAATAAGTCCTAGATTTTCCTTTAGCAGTTATATGTGGCAAACAATTAGTATAAAGTTTATAAAGACTATAATACTCTGATAGGATATCAGTGTGTGCAAAACTAGATGAGATCATGTGGTCACATTTCCAGAATGTGCTGTGCTCATCAAATGACATCACATTGCTTACTACAATAGAGCTGCAACTCTTGTTGCATTTAGCAAAATAGTCTGGCTATTTTTCCATGAGTTCTACTGCATTGTACATTGATACACTAAATACATCAGGCCAGCAATGTAAAGTCATTTAAAGCCTTTCTTAAACAGAAATAAAGCTATTTTAAACAATATAGCGACTGTGACTATAAAGCCAGCATATGACACCCCATACAAATATAGGAAAAGACAATATCGTCTTGTAGCCAATAAGAGTCCTGTGTTTCAATGGTTTAATGCAGCCAGACTGATGTAGTGGAAGTAATGAATGTTTCTGATTAGTAGCACTGGAATTCTGAGAATTGCTTTATTACACAAAGAAGCGGACATGGATACATATCAATAAAGAGTATTAGGTTAAACATGCACTGCCGCAAACCAATAAGTTAAAAACACAAATCTTCAACCTCTTAAATATGCCTGTACTCAGGAGCTCTGTGGCAACCATGGTTCCACATGTACCCTTTGCATACACAGTCCTGTCGTTCACTATTGAGTCTTTCAGTGGGTGGAAAAGCCTGCCAGAATGTTTGACCCTACTATGCCCCACTAATATGAACCAACTGGCAGGACAGCCTTCAGCAGTTGTTACAACTCATGCAGGAACACCAGCTGTAAGGGCAAGGTCATTTCCAAACAGCAAATATGATAGCCTTGGAAAAAAAAGACAGCAGGTTCTGCAGCTTTGCTCAGCAAGGTTAGTGATGACACTGCATACAAATAACATTTAGGTATGAAGAATTAGATCACATTGGAGTGTGTGCTCTTCTGATAGGCACTTTGTAATGTGAGTCCTGTGGAAAGTGTCAGTGCTATTCAAATGGATAATCAACAAAAATGTAGAACATGGCACAGATGGCTCATGTAGAGGAAAAACTTACTTGACACTTTGCTTTCAAAGACAACTAAAGAGGGATATATGGAGGCTGCCATATTTATTTCCTTTTAAGCAATGCCAGTTGCCTGGCTGTACTGCTGATCCTCTGCCTTTACTACATTTAGCCATACACCCTTAACAAGCATGCAGCAAATCAGGTGTTCTGTCATTATTGCCAGATCTGACGACATTAGCTGCATGCTGGTAGCAAGCCAAATAGAGCAGAAGGGCTGCCAGACAACTGGTGTTATTTAAAAGGAAATAAAATATGGCAGCCCCCATTTTCTCCTCACTTCAGTTGCCCTGTAAGGGCCAATTCACAAAAGTAAAGTCATAACGACCATGATACACCTTTCATGATGGTCCATTATTTAGCCCTGGGCAGCTGAGAGCACTTAGCAAGCAGCAGCCCTGGGAATTTACGCTTAGTGCAAAGCAAGTAGCCGGTCAGCTACTTCTATAGGGATCCCAAACAGTGACCACATTTGGCTATTTTTGTCTGAATCTGGAGGTGAAGAAGCTGTCAGGATACCATGTCAGTACAGTTGCTATTGTTTTATCCTCCGGAGATTAGCCAAGTGTCTGCACACATTTACACTATGGAGAAAAGGGGATGCTGTGTGCAACAAACCAACAATAAATACAAGAGCCTGAGTTACATGGTGAATGTGTATATCTGATCACCATCTATTTTTTATAGGCACCTTAATGCATTATACTAAAAAAAAGAAAGAGAAAACGGAAACCTTTGCTGCCATTGCTAACTTTTCATAAAATTGCTACTTGCATGCTGCTCTTCTGGCTTCAGACATTAGAGGATTTGTAAAGCTAGGTTCAATAACTGCCGCTTGCAGGAAGGAATCGGAACTCAATCCCTTGGGTGACAGTTCTGGGCCAGATGTTGAACAGACATGTCACTAGCCTCCAGTATGTTATGAAGGGGAAAGGGGAGACGATACATGGAGCACGATGAAGAAGGGCACAGAGCAGGAGGGGTGAAGAGGGAGGAAACAAAATACTGGAATACAGGACAGGACTCAGACGAGATGATCTGACAGTCTGGTTCTCTAATGGTGCCCATACACTGTACAATAATAACGTTCGATTTTCCCGTTTATTCGACCAAATCGAAAATATTTTTTTTTTTCGATCAAGCAAAACAAATGATTATCCTGTTTTTTTTTAAATAAAAATCCGATCAGACTTGTTAGAAAAATCATTATAATTGATCTAACGGAATAATCAAACGAAAATATCTAATAAAAAAAATTTAAAAAAAAAAAAAAAAAGAAAAAGAAAATTGTCCGTGTTTGTACAGCACCATTTCCAAAAGCTCATCAGCCCAACCATCACTTACCAATGGTTTAGGCTGACAGAAATGGAGTGCCTGCTTAGCCTGTTGGTGGAGTTTGCACATCTGATCTGTATTCGCCTTTTGGATTAACAAAGGCAGAGCATGATATCCCATGATATCCAGACATCTATCAAGAAGGCAGTAATGGCAGACTACAGATTCCTCAGTCCTGGTTTTGTTTACAGGAGTGAGGTGTGGATTCAGCTTGAAAGTGTATTAACCATTAAAAATCAGTTTCTGTGGAGCAAGCAAATACTGTGCTAATCTTTCCGATGAAGACCAGACCTGAGGAAATCACATCACTTCTTTGACTCAAGTCATTTAAGGCCAGTTGCCCAACATCCCTCAGAATATTGCAACACAGCATGTATTTTCCCTTTATTTACAACAAAATATCAAAGCAACCAGATCTTCTTAGCGCATGCAGAGATGATGCAAGCCATCAGGTACAACAGTAAATAATCATGTGCTCATTTTTACAAACCATTAATCAAATTGACTCTTTTGGAGTCAAATTTAACCTACTAAAATGGAATTGCTGGGACATGTAATTCACATGTATGATTGTGTTATTGCATAAAAGCAACAAAACAGAAATAATTCATTATAAAAACCAGGTTTATTTGCCAAGGCACATTTCTCATAGACATCTGTAAAATGTATGCAGACCTCTACTCCACACCCCCCATTCAGGTTATTAAAACCTCTCCTTTCATTTTAGTTTGTAGGGTGGTGGGATAAAACAAACAAAAAAAACAAAACAAAACACAGTTTGAACTATTGGGCAATTTCAGACATTCATAGGTGGTTGCAGACAGGACATTGGTGTGCTTTTTAGTGTACAGAATAAGTAATAAGATGCACAAATCGGTAAGCATTTCTATGACCCAGCAGTAATTACACAGCTGCAACAAACCTTCAAACTGATTTAGCATTTTGCTGTGGGAAATCGTAAGGAATTGCATTTGCAAATAAGAATAGGGATAGAAAGCCAAAATCCTTGCAATGTACAGTTCTCAACTGAGGGAATTCCATTTTCTTTAATATAAAATTTTACTTAAATACCATGGCGTATTGTAGTTAATTTTTGAATTGTTGGTTTATAAAAGCGCACCTATACTTAAAGGATTTCAGAACAGCAGCAGCCTTTAAGGTGAATGTACATGGACCTTTGAGTTCAGTTCTGCTGTCCTTTTTAACATTAGGTTTCAAAGTGGCTCAACTGCAGTTTAAAGACAGTTGATTAGTTTTACATGACGTACACCAACTTTAGCAGAGTTCTGGTTAACCTCATAAAATCAACTGTACTCCTAAGTCAGTGATGGCTAACCTTGGCACTCCAGCTGTGGTGGAACTACAAGTCCCATGAGGCATTGCAGTACTGTCAGCTCTAAGCATAACTCGGGAAGGCAGAGGCATGATGGGATTTGTAGTTTTGTCACAGCTGGAGTGCCAAGGTTAGCCATCACTGTTCTAAGTCCTTGTACATTAGTCCTTACTCTAGAAATAAAGATGGCTAACGTGGAGTGCAATAATTAGCAGCATTGAGCACTGTGTAGCCCTAAATAAAGGGGCTTGTCCAGCACAGTAAACCTCACACTCTGCATTGACAATTCTGAAGCAGAGTGGCCATAGATAACTTATTGCCAGGATATGGCTCATGAGACCAGTTGATGATCAGTCAGCCATGGAATCAGATTAGCTTTGCTGGGAATGTCATCTTTGGTTACATATTTGCAAAGAGAGCAAAAGAATAAAGGGATGTAGGTGATGTCTTATTTCAGGACTAGCCTAGTAGGCACAATTAAGACAAACCTTCCCGTTTAGCAATTGTTTGAAATATTTCTCCCAAATCACAGATATCTCAATATCACATAACAAAAAAAAATGCAATTATGTTTTTTGTTTGTTTTTTTAAATGACCTGGAAGACAGGTTCCCACAACTAAACAAAGATCCCTACTGCTGAATTTAGGTCACTCGTACATTACCTAATGATCCTGGATGAGGAAGTGTGGGTTATGAGCTGGAAATGGTGAACCTTTTTACAGGGAATCATGTCACCCGAAGACCATTTTAAAGGATACCCGAAGTGACATGTGACATGATGAGATAGACATGTATGTACAATGCCTAGCACACAAATACATATGCTGTGTTTTTTTTTTTCTTTCTCGACCTGAAAGAGTTAAATATCAGGTATGTAAGTGGCTGACTCAGACAGGAAGTGACTACAATGTGACCTTCACTGATAAGGAATTTCCCTTTTTATCTCTTTCTTGCTCTCCAAAGCCATTTTCTGCTAGGAAAGAGATAAAAAGGGAAATTCCTTATCAGTGAAGGTCACACTGTAATCACTTCCTGTCTGAGTCAGGACTGAGTCAGCCACTTACATACCTGATATTTAACTCTTTCAGGCAAAGAAAGAAAAAAAGGAACACAGCATAGTTATTTGTGTGCTAGGCACTGTACATACACATTTCTATTTCATCATGTCACATCACTTCGGGTGTCCTTTAATCTTCAGTTCCCTGCCCCAATCTCAGATTCCCGTGACAAGCATAGGTCACCTGTGTGTTCACTGAACATGAATGATGGCACCGGTGAGTGATAAGGGTAATGCAGAGTGACTTCGAGAAGAAATAAAGCTCTTATGGAACTAGAAGTATGATCTGCCAAACAAGTATTTAACTCAGTAACTGGTCTTGAAGCTTGAATCAGCTGAACTCCTCTAAAATGAACCCAGGTTGCCCCATATCTCTTGCCCAATGCTGACTGTGGGGAAATGAAGAAACAAAATGTATGATGGATTGTAGCCAACGGCGTCTTCCACTGAGATTCGGATCCCTGATAGGCAACATACCTTGTGTGTGAACCCAGCTGAGGACTGATGTTGCCCTACTCCCTTTCTGGGTTTTCTGCATCACAGACCAGAAATGTAGCAGAGTCTTAGAGCCTGCTTCTGGACCAAAGGGAGGAGGAAGCCAACCAATCACATAACCACTATTACAATGTAAAAACAATTGAAAATCAAGGAATCCACAATAAAAGATGAGGAGCTGGGGCAAGGCCAATTTTAGCTAAGCCCAACTTTGACTATTTACAAGCCCTTTACCAAAAAGAGATTTAAAGTGTAACTCAACTTTCTTAAAGGAAAAAACATGTGCTAGATATCTTTGATATATTGTACCAGTCATTTTTGTATTTCCGAAAATCACCTTTCCACTCCAGTCTGCAGCTTGCTAGGATTTCCAAAACAAGCCAACAACATTCAAGTTATGCCGCCTTGCAACCATGACAATAGTGTAACATTTAATGATTTGAATAGCCACATTTTTATCCCAGTCTAAAGATCCTTAGGTTTTGTGCAGAGTTTAATGCATATGGATGGAACGTTCCCACATCTACAGGGATATCTAGTGTCCTACAATGTTGGTGTACAGCCCAGCTGCAGCACAGTACACTGCCTACTGGTACTGAGACACATACACATGCATGCCGAAATATTAGCTATGAAACATGTAGAAAGAATTGTGTATTATCTACAATCAAGGAGTTACACTTTAAATAGACCTGAACATCATGTACATGGAAATAGTGCTGCTTTAGGAAGGAGTCTGCAGCTATAAAACAGAGGTTATGGCTCAATGACATCTATGCAGAGAAGAAATAAAAGCACCCACAAAGAATGGCTATAGCCTTTTAAATACTTTCATTTTAACTTTAAAATACTATTTTTTTTATTTTGACTTACATCCATCAATATGGCTTTAAGGCAAGAACTATTCTGATAATAGTACATTTATATTACATACAGGTATACTGAAGCAGAAACTTGTTCTATCCCTAACACAATTGCATGAACTGGTATTCTAGGCCACGCTACAATACTGTGACTGTTTCATAAAGCAAAGTGCAGTCATCTTGTTCAAACAAGCCAGCAATTATCTTTCATTGTTACAATCAATTAGAACTCATAAAATGAGAGATGGCATTTGTTTGCAAGGAGTTATTTTACATCTTTTACGTTTTAAAAAGTGCTATTAATTGCCGTTTACGGCCCCTGGATCAATTGAAACCAAGTCAAAGGTGCGGATGACCATCCACTTCTTACCCTGTAAAATCACTGTGTTTACTGTACAACTAAATATACTATAACGTTACACTAAAAGGTTGTGACATGCACCTTTTAGTTCCAAATGCACTAAAATTTAGAACAGGAATAAGACGTAAATAAAACAAGAAGTGCATGTCACAGTTCATGCGGTGCATGCATGTGATCCATCTATGGTCCCTCAACCACAACTGAAGAACCACTGCCGAACTAAAAAGCCTTGTGCATGGGTTTCTTAAAAAATAAAAATAGTGTTCTGTCATTCTAACCGCATGGTCCCAAATATTCCAAGGCACAGTTAATGCTCATAAGGTTCACAAAAGCAATACATGCAGGCTTTGTAGTGTATTAACAGGTAGTCAGCTGTCTAGTGGCCTAATAATTACCTTCACTGTTTATACTGTATAATCCTAGCAGGTGTCTCACAGAGTGACCATAGCTAAAATGTGCCAATTGCTGAATTACAATGCAGTGAGCCCCAATCCCCTTCATATCAGTCTAACTTGGTACATGCATGAGCAAAGCTTTTACATAAGCAGGGATGGATGCCTACTGGTTGAATTTTCTACAGGATGGAAAATTCATTACAATAATCTTCACTTTGGAAAATCTTCACAATTCCCTGCACCTCTTCCATGACCTAATGCTGTATATACCTTCATTGCTCTGTAATTCCAATCTTCCCCTCAAAAAGGGACATGGACAGTGGTGTTAGGTAGGGTTCACATGGGAATTTGCGAAAAATGCATTCACCGCACATACAATGAAATTCAGTTGGGGGGGGGGGGGGTGTAGGGGAATCACACTTTTATAAAAATTGTGTATGTGTTTTGGCATGCATGGAAAGCTTACATCTTGCAACATAAAACTGTAAAAGTGACCGGATCTCTCAAGTAATATATTATTAGTATTGGAATAACTAAGGCAACCAATACATGGAGGCCTCATCCTAATCTATAATTATGTGCGGTCTGTCTATTCATCCAGTCACATCCACGTCACATTATCTATATTCGCACAAGAAAAGAAAAGAACTTTGGTATACATTTTTTTTTTTTATAGGGAATATGGGAACTCTGCTTAAAACTCAACCAGAACTGAAAAAAAGAAAAAATGTTTACCTAGTCAGTCTTGAAACATCAGCTGGGTTTTTGCCATCTCTGTTAGGGCTCGTTCCCACTGTTGCGACGCGATTTCGGCCGCATTCCGACGCTTGTAAAAACGCATGCGGATGCGTTTCCGCATGCGTTTTTACCCGCGATTTCGCGTGCGATTTCGCATGGCAGGGTGCCATGCGAAATTAACCATGACACTGCCAGGGCTAAATAAAATTGAAAAAGGTGCGAAATCGCACGCGAAATCGCGGGTAAAAACGCATGTAACAAACGCATGCGTTTTTACTATTAAATACATTAGCGGCGATTCGCACGGATTCCCGACGCAGGCGAAATCGTTGGCTCTTTTGTGCGTTTTTTTCACGCTGAAAAAAACGCACCTCAACAACGCTACAGTGGAAACAGGCCCATCCACTTGCATTACATGTGCGGATCTGCATGCGTTGGACGCATGCAGATTCGCGATAGTGGGAACGAGCCCTTAAGAAAATTTCCCCTCACTTACAGCACTAATGACACCCAGGGAGCTACTATGAGGTAAATGTTCTGTTTCACCTCTCTGAAGAATTTTCCCCATATATTACTGTAAAGAAAAGACCCCAAACTGTTAAATACATTTTGGCTTTTCTTGTTTTTACTTGAAATGTCAAACTAGGTTCAGATGAAGAAACTTTTCTTCGTTCAAACCTTGCCTCCTGTCATAATAGATGCATACAAAAGTCTCTTCACTAGTTGACCTTAAAGGACAACTGAAGAGAGGTATATGGAGGCTGCCATGTTTATTTCCTTTTAAGCAATACCAGTTGCCTGGCATCCCTGCTGATCCTCTGCCTAATACTATTAGTCATAGCCCCTGAACAAGCATGCATCAGATCAGGTGTTTCTGACTAAAGTCAGATCTGACAAGACTAGCTGCATGCTTGTTTCTGGTGTTATTCAGATACTACTGCAGAGAAATAGACCAGCAGGGCTGCCAGGCACCTGGTATTGATTAACAGGAAATAAATATGGCAGCCTCCGTATACCTCTTACTTCAGTTACCCTTTAACTTCTCTAGAGCAAAATAAATAAAGAAAAACCAGTGTCACCTTGAAAATTTTCTTTTGTGCACTCATGGCAAACTTTCGGATGACAGAAAATTCATGAGGGGGGGGACCCAGAAATGGCTCACAGCCTAGGCTTACCCTAGGTGTCACTCAGACATGAAGTGAGAGAAAACACAGGGAGCTATAGAGTAAAATGATGCCACCTTCATGCTATAGGAATGGGGTGGGAAACTCTTGGTTGGCATAACTACCCAGTTACACAAAGAAATGCCAAATTTGGTTATATCTTTTTGGAAAAATGACCAGCGCCTGCCTTTTTTTACTTTTTTGATCATAAAACCCTAGAACAGCAATTGGTTCCAGTCTTGAAGACTACTGAGCACCACTATACTAACACTCCTTCTGCCTACACACACACACACACACACTGAAGCTTCCATTTTGTTGCTAGCTATCCCAACATGTTACAAGAAGTTGCTGAATGGTCCTAAGCATGCCCTAGTTTACAAAATGGTTGCCTGTGTGCGTATAGGCGACATGCACATTCTGAGACCCCCTCCTCCCCAAGAAAAAGAGCAACAGATTAAGTGCATATCACAACATTCCTATTCTCCAACTGCAATGACATCTCAAGTACATAAAACATACATTTTATTTAGTAGTCGATATACAAATTTGGAGTTTAATATAAACAATGTTAAAAAAAAATATAGATAAGAAATAAGTTCTATTATGATAAAAGTAGGGCTGCATCTGTGACTTTAAAAAAAAATAAAAATAAAAAAAAAATACAAGAGCTGGTGATGGAATGGGGAGGAGGGGCAACTTTTCATGACTTCCGCAACCATGGTTTGCTTCTTCTATATACATACACAAACATTTGCTTTGAGGAACCATACATTATTTGATGTTTATACAAAGTCACATGCTTAGCATCAATACAACAGAACCAGACTGTACAAAGAATTTGCACGCAAAGAAGTCTACTTGCCCTGCACATATAAGTTAAAGTTTAAAAACAATGTACTTTCAGATTTAAGAGCAGTAGCCATGCAAACCAAGGTTTCATCAATATATAAAAATCTCTATATATTTATATGTCCCCAAAGAGCTATGTTCAATACAGAGCACTATATACAGTTGCAATACCTGTGCCCTTATTTTACCCTGAGAGATCATGCAGTAATTCCCTTGCCAAAAATGGCAGATAAAGCTAAAGTAATTAAAAAAAAATATTTTAAAAATACGTTGCCCAACTATACACATTGGCTGAGGTCCATTCAATACTTGGAAGAAGTGCAGAAAGAGTGAATCAACGAGCAATCAGTGTCTCCAGGTTTGAAGCAGATATGTTCTTCTACAGCACAGATCTAGAATCGAGACAGTTGAAGTTAGATATCAGCCAATATCCCAGGGCCATTATAAGCCAAAAATAATTTATTTCGGCATATTATTATTATTGAGACACCCATACTGTAGTTTAGCATAATTACTTATCAGTTTAAACTTGCAGTGCCTAAAAGACTTATTCAATCCACACTAATCCGGGAAAGTTAAAACAAGTTAGCCAACTTTCTTTAAAAGAGCTTCACTGTTGAGCTAATGTTAGTCTTTTCAATTTTTTCGAGTCACTGGTAAAGAAAGACTGCGCAGATTTGTTCAGATTCTACTTTGGCTTATCTGGTTACATGCTTGTTTTAGGTGAAAACTGAAGCTAAAAAGTGCAGCACAACAGCCAGGTGATTGTCATTTATAAGAGGGTATAAAGATGGCAACCTTGATACTATACTCATTAATGGTTACTATTAGGCCATCTATACTGGTCATGCCATCTATGCTAAATTGCCTTGGATATTAAGGCAATGAAGGCCATTCTTAAGATCTGGGTTTACAGGTCTCCTTCCTGACAGGCAAAACTATGTGACTGACTGTTTGACCACGGCCTATCTGGATACAGCCAACTCTGTTACTGCACCCTGGACTACATGTGTTCTGCACTCAATCAACATGATCACCGCATGCATGTTCAGCACAGCAACTTTGGTTCTCCTCACTGCCTCTGGTGGGCAATACCAGTAGTTGCAATTTGGTAATTACTGGCAATAAAACAGTCCATCACACAGTTATGGGATGGCAGCCTGGTAGTGACCACATACATTCTACACCCTGAGAGGGACCTAACACACACCATGGCAAGGGTTAACAGAGTTTCCCAATTGTTATATCCCATTTAATTTTCACCAGACTCTTTGTTCTGCCATTATTTTCTAACTTCTCACCATTCCCAAGTGTTGCCCATGCCAAAGTCATAATACTTCTCTTACCAGTTCTCTCCTAGTGGTCAGTTCAGTTTTCCAGCTGTCGAATTCGTTCCTCCACCATGCTCCTGTGCTTTGTAGGCTGCTTCCATCCAGAGGTATCTGTCCTTCCCAATCTGTCACTATACTTTCTTCTGGAGCTCAAGAGGTCATCAACCTGCATGTTTAATAAGAACCATAAAACCAGCAATCAGTAGTGCAGGATTAGAAACATCAAAAACACACAACCCAAAACATTAAAACAGTACAGTATGCATTCAGAAGTACCCCCCCCCCCCCCCCCCCCCCCAAAGATTGCCAACTGCATTCTACTTCAAAACAAACAAAGAAGTGAGCATCTGATAGGAATATGAACCAAAATAGTTTTCAAAGAAAATTTTGAAGCTCAGCACCTTCCAACAGCGACGGATTAACCCACTAAGCTCCTCAAGCAGCTGCTTGGGGCCCCAGTCTGAGTTTAAGGGGCCCCATCAGCGGGTAATCCGGCCCTTCACTGTTCCTCCTTCTCCCTATTGAGTATCAGCAGCCAAGAAATAATACTGTGACTCAGCAGCCGCTGGAAAGTTCACTTGCAGCCCATGCTTTCCTATGCACAGAGCCTGTCACTGGAGGAGAGCAGGCAGCTAAAAGGAAGTCAGAGGGAGCCGGGTAGCATGATCAGCTGTTCAGATCAGCTGACAACAGACGCACAGAGGTCTTGCTGAGCTGAGGGGCAACAAGTCAGGATCCCTAGGGCAAGAAGAACTCCCTGTGCACAACGTATGTGTCAGCAAAAGCAGCTAATTTTAAGCTTCCCTCTCTCCTTCCAACGGCAAAGCAAGCAAGGGAGGGAGAGACACAAGTGCTCAACAAACACAGTGCAGGATTCCCGCCCCCTCCCCCTAATGTCAGCTCACTGCGTGGGGATGGGGAGTAGAGAGGGGCTGCACACTACAGGCTGCTGCAGAATATGATGCATGCTGTGAGCGCAGTCAGTGTCACTGTGCATATTTGTGAGTACCTGAGCTGGAAGTTGTGTTACAATTTGAATTGCTTCACCCCATAATGATTTCTCCCCCCCCCCTTTGTTGACCTCCTGCCCCTATGGCTAGCACCTAGTTTTTTGCCTTATCCTACCCTGATTTACTTCATCCTGATCACAACCTCAAATGTGACTAGTATTGTGCACTACGAGTAGCTATAAGTAGGTAGCTACTCTTAATTCAAATTTACATTAGCGCTGCCTGCGGTAGAGGAGAGGTTTAACTTGCCCATGCCGCTGAGTTAGCGTTCCCCATCGTGTTCCATGTCACTCCTTTGCTTCTTTTTACAATCCGGAAGAATAAAGCATGGGAGCGACGTGAAGCGCATTGGCTAAAGCATGGGTAAGTTAACCCCTCTGCCGCAGGCAGGGCTATCTAATTTAAATTCCGATTATGAGTAGCTATGTACTTTTAGCTACTTGTAGTGAACAAAGCTGCTTCTGCCTGCCCTCCATATTTTCTTTCCTCACACCAACCTGACTGATCTCTCTCAACTTTGGCTGCTTGCTCAGTTTTAACTACCCCCTCTCAATTTATACATCTCCCCCAGTTGTTTTTCCTCAGTTCTAACGTCCTCCTTCCATCCTCACTCAACACTCACTTAACATATACTGTGAGTGTGTGTGTGTAATATAAATACATATATATATTATTTAGAGGGGGGGCCCAAATCTGCAATTTTGCTTAGGGCCCCATTCGGCCTTAATCCAGCTCTGCCTTCCAACCAAAACCTACATCTATACAATTACTCATACACACATTCTTTTCACTTTGTATGCATGAGGAATTATTAGACATCTACTATGCATTGGCGCCCCGGTTCGATTAATGCCCAGTTGCAAGATGATCAGTGATCATTTAACCAACTTGGTTTATTTTATCTGGAGAAAAGTTCAACAGGATCTGATCTGATAAAAGTGCAGCTGCTGCTAGCTTTGTACTGCTCAATACAGTACAGGGTTATGCAGCCATGAATCTGAAGATTTGCAGAACTCTACCAGTTTATCATAGGAGATAACAGATACTGGACAGCATGTACATACCTTGGGAATAGAGCTAATTTAGACATTTCTGTACCTACTTTAAAATGAAAACACAGAGTTTCAAGTATTTAACAAACCAGCTTTAAACGAAGAATCAGATCAAACCTGCACATCTAATTGCCCTCAAGCCAGAGGACAACTTCTGTTTTGCTTTTCTTCAACACTTTACTGTTTGGTGTAGTGATTCTGTCATTATGCGTGAATAGTACTTGGAGTCATACAAGATCAGAAAACCATCCATGTAATAAGAGTCTGTGCACCAGAGACCCAAAGTCCTAGTACCGAATGGGGGCTGAATTGGAAAATCAGGGTTGGCACCACAGTATAGTAAAAAGCTGTTTTATCGAATAGAAAGGAGTTAAAACAAAACAACAGCTCTAGAGCAGCGACAAACCTGCCCAGCTAACACACAGAGTATGTTTAAACAGCGGTCTGTCACTGCTCTAGAAGCATTTTTATGCTTTCTTGCTCTTAAATGAATTTTAAAGAATTCAATAAAAGCTATTTACTTTACTATGGTGCCGACCCAGATATACATTTTTTATATTACTTGGATTTGCATTTACGCGTTATGGTTTGGAATGCATTCATCCATTTGGACGTTTGTGCATTTTTTTGCACGAGCATCTATAAAGAATTGTATGTAGACCACCCTAAGGGCCCGTTCAGATCACAAATGCGGATGGCCAACGCGTGCGGACCGCAACGCGTACGAACGTATGGCCATCCGCGTTTGTGTGCGTTGCGTGGCTGATCCCATCACTGAAAAGTGAATGGGACAGCCACGCGTTTTGACAAAATCTGCGTGCAGCATGCGTTCCCGGACCGCACAGGTCTGGAACGCATGAAGTGTGAACATCAGACATTGCACTCTATGCAATGTCTGATGTTGTGCGTGTCGGCCTCCTGTACGCGTTTCCAAAACGCGGCTGGAAACGCGTGCAGTGTGAACGGGCCCTTAAGGTGCCATGGGCGATACAATCTGAATTGTATAGTCATACTAAATTGATGTATAGAAGGGCAAACTGAGTGAATATACTTGAGGTAGTCCATCATATTACATAAGTATATACAAAAAAAAATAAAAAAAAATCCTGCGCTGCAGCATGGTAGGATCTGCCAATTCTGAACACAAGTGCCTCTTCAATACTGTGGGTCAGTGCAGGGATCTGGAAAGGAAAAGGAGGAGCACACTATCATGTTTTACCCCTATATTGAACCTCAAAGCAACATTGCACTTACTAGATGCTAAAATATATGAGGCACATAGTGAGCCAAGAATCTCCCCTCTCTAGCGTCTGTGTGCTGGGTTTTCTACATCAAAACTGTGGTCAGAAGTTTGGATGTAACTGCAGAATACTCAATACCCGGGGATCCAGCTGATTCTAAAGAAAGCATGCTTGTAACATGACACAAAACACTCCCTAGTAGTACTTGAGTACTCCACAGTTACATTCAAGCTGCTGGCCACGACTTTTAATGGAGGAAACACGAGACAAATACACTAGAGAGGTGAGCTATTTGGCTCATTACATGCCTCAGGTTTTAACTTCTAGTGAGTGCAATCTTGCTTTTACGGGTTTCAATAAAAAAAAAAAAGTTTCAATAAGAAAGGATTAATCTATGATAGAGCGCGCCTCCTTTCCTCATCATATTACACAGATGTTATAAGATTGGAAAGCTGATGGGAACCTTTAGGGATAATTAGATATTCAGTAGCCAGCTGCTCACTGCATATTAACCATCTTCTGCTAAAAAAAAAACCCTCACACCTTCTCCAGGTTTGTCTACAACAGTTGCAAAGTAGGCACCACACTCCACAAATGCCTTGAATCCATAGGTGTCATTTGTGCTTGGAGGGTTCCCTTCAAATGAGATTGCCGATTCAAGAGATAGATACTTGTTATTGAAGGGTACACTGTTAAAGGGAACCTTAACTGTTGTAAAAAGAAAAGAAAAAAGTAACTTACCTGGGGCTTCTACTGCCCCCCTGCAGACATCCTGTGCTTGCACTGGGAGAGACCCGATCCTCCGGTCACCCGTAGCAAGCCAGTTATAGGTGTCTGGCTAGTTGGGAGTCCACTGCGCTTGCGCAGCCCTGGCCAGGTGCATCTTTGATTACACTCCCGTCACTGTCCTGCGCATGTGCAGTACGAGATGTCTCATACTGCGCTTGCACAGGGCTGTAACGGAAGTGTGATCAAGGACGCAGTGGCCCGCCGACTGGCCAGTCACTGGAAATGGAACTGGCTTGCCGCAAAGGACCGGAGAATCACTTTGTCCCGGCGCGGGCACAGGACGTCTGCAGGGCGCCGGTAGAAACCCCGGGTAAGTTGAACCTATTCCTGCAATTGCAGACAACCCTGCAGTCTTCACTTGGTGGATTTCATGCAAAACAGTTGTTCTATGATGTGTTGTAAGCTGTATGAAAAACTAAACTCTTCTCAGAAATAAGGGAATTCATTTTTTTATTTTTTTTTTATCCAGATCCAACATCAACATTCATGCTTGTTCAGAAACTAAACTAATGTTCTGGTTAAGTTAACTAGGGTTGAATGTACCTTTCTAGTAATTTGACTGCCTAAAGCTTGATTGTGGAACTGTAGTCATTTCTCAGTGCAGCACCCCCAAGCTTGAAGCACCCTTATGTTAAGAACGGGGAACAAGATCTTCCAAGTTCATAAGGTCTGAGAACCAGTAGCAAGGATCTCAGATATTGCCACTCAGAACTGGGAGTATAGTTTTACTTTGCTGCTACTTGGTTCCTAACAGTGATGGGCTCACGAGTAAATAAGTAGCCAAATTCGTGATTCTAATGAGGCTTAATTGCCTCAAGTGTGTTCATGAGAGAAGGGGTTAATTACCCAGATGTCCGGCACTTCTATGCATATCACACGCGTCCAATGGGACGCGTTTCATGACTCACTACCGCGCACTTCCTCCTTCGGCCGGAATATAAAGAATAATATTCTTATAAAGAATAAAAGCCTTGCTGACAAACCCCCACGAAGAGATGGATTAGTCCAAAACGTGTCGGTTCTGTCAGATTTCTACTACCTACTGTAAGTGACAGAAACATAGGAGAAAAGTAATTTACAGTTTCTTTTACTCTGGAAGAAACATACTTATTTGTATGCATTTACGTGTATTTTAATTTTAACGATTTTCGCGATAGTGGTTCTTTAAGGGCTCGTCTCCACTGTGCTCCACATGTGTCTTGCGAGATGCGATGCCGGCACAGCTGTGACACGTCTTGCAGTCGAATCCCTCTAGCTACGCTATGCACAGCTATGGGATTCAGACGAGATTACACTCCAGGCCGTCAGATGTTTCCCCGGCCACGAATTCGGATGCTCTGCATTCGCTTCTATAGGCTGCCAAATTCCATCTGAATTTGTGGCCGGGGAATCAACCGGTTTTGCACAGATGCCCTTAAAGAACCACTATCGCAAAAATCGTTAAATTTAAAACACACGTAAATGCATACAAATAAGTGTTTCTTCCAGAGTAAAAGAAACTAAATTACTTTTCTCCTATGTTTCTGTCACTTACAGTAGGTAGTAGAAATCTGACAGAACCAACACGTTTTGGACTAGTCCATCTCTTCATGGGGGTTTGTCAGCAAGGCTTTTATTCTTTATAAGAAGATTATTCTTTATATTTCGGCCGAGGGAGGAAGTGCGCGATATGCATAGAAGAACCCCCCCCCCATAAGATCTCCAACTCCACATTAGCACTCTTAGGCCCATTGATTGGTTAGTCATGTGTCACACTGTATTGGGCTAGTTTGCACTTAAAGGGGCACTATGGCAAAAAACTGTAAAATTTAAAATATGTGCAAACAGACAAATAAAAAGTACGTTTTTCCTGAGTAAAATGAGCCATTACTTTTTTCTCCTATGTTGCTGTCACTTACAGTAGGTAGTAGAAATCTGACAGAAGTGACAGGTTTTGGACTAGTCCATCTCTTCATAGGGGATTCTGAGGGACATAAGTATTTTCAAAAGCACTTAGTGAATGGCAGTTGCTCTGTCCAACTGCCAAAAAGCTGTGTAGCGAGCAGGAAAGCTGGCCAGCATCATTGTTTAAATCCTTTTTAGAGGATATCTTAATAAAGAATAAAAGCCATGCTGATAATCCCCTATGAAGAGATGGACTAGTCCAAAACCTGCCACTTCTGTCAGATTTCTACTATCTACTGTAAGTGACAGCAACATAGGAGAAAAGTAATTTATAGCTAATTTTACTCTGGAAAAAACACACTTATTTGTCTATGTGTACACATATTTTAAATTGTACAGTTTTTTGCCATAGTGCCCCTGTAACTTGGAAGAGCCTAATTAAATGTAACATTGTAGTGTTCCAAGCTGACTTATTAAGAGTGATTGGATAAATGTGTGACAGTCTGCAACTCAGGGCAAAATCTGTATATGTGGAAAAGGAAGGAGGATCCAGTCTTTTAAGTTTGCATTTAGAGGATTCACATAAAGTTCCCTAGTACATATGATGTATAGCTACAAAAACTAATTCCGATAAATGGATGTTTCTTACACCAATGAAATACACACCACTTAAAGAGACACTGAAGCGAAAAAAATATATGATATAATGAATTGGTTGTGTACTATGAATAATTACTAGAAGATTAGCAGCAAAGAAAATATTCTCATATTTTTATTTTCAGGTGTATTTATTTTGCATCATTCTCTAATATGTGCAGATTACACAACACTCAGCATTCAAAATGATTCTTTCAGAGCAGTCTGAACTAATGACCTCTCCTCTGGCAGAGGAAAAGTAAAAAATTAACAGTTGAGATAATAAAAGTCAGAAAATAGCCCTCTCCACGACTTTGAAAGTCGTAGAGCTTAATGGCTTTTTAGTATAGAGATAACAACTGGAGTTTCTTAAATCTTCCTGTACTGGAAACAATTAGACTGATGTATCTGATCTTAAGGTTTTATTTCTTAGCTGTATTATACATACAAATCATAATATAATTTTTTTTCGCTTCAGTGTCTCTTTAAACAGTACTCAACCTACCTCAAAACTTGGACTCCTCCAAGAATATCTCGATGTCAAGTCGAGTGCTGTGCTTCTTCTTGACACAATTTCAGATGCACTTAGGCTACTTTGGCTTCTCTTAGAAAGAAATTCTGATGACGTACTCCAGCTGCCAAGATCGGAACTTTTATTTCTTGGGTAAAGTTCATGATTACGTAACCTACTAGACTTTTCCTCATCAAAGCATGATTTACGCCTACTTTTTCTTTCATTCAAACGCCTATCAATTCTGTCTAGTTCTTCAGATGAACCAGAGAGACTTTTCATCCATGTACTTCTATCAGATCTAGGTTTCCTATCCAAATTATTAGTTTCTATTAAACTATGTTTTTTCCAAGAGATGGTTTCAACGCCAAGATCATTATCAATATCCTTAATTTGCTCCCTTAGTTTGCGGTCACTGGTCTTAGAATACTCTTTATGATCCAAAGCCTTGTCTGTATTTGCTACTTTTAAAACCATATCCTCCTTGTTTATAGATATCTCATATGGGATACTTATATTGTTTTTCAACAATGGCTGGTCGTTTGCAGAAAGTCTAATATTACTAGTTGATGTATGTCTCTCTCTTGGGGTCTCTTCCAGATTTGAGCGAGAAGACGCTGTTTCAGATGGATAAATTGTTATACTACTTGTCACTTTGTTTGGGGTTGTATTTACTTGGTGCTTGCTTGTTTCAGAGCCTGATCTTGCTCTGTATTCACTCATACTTTCTTTCACATCCTTTTCATTAATAATAGGTTTAATAACCAAAGTGGACTGTAATGATTCTCTTGGACTACAAGACCTTGTTCGTATTGCTGTGTATGAATTTGCCTCTGTACTTTCTAAGCCATCAGAAGATGTTGAAGTTTTTCTGAATGTCTCAACTGCTACCTCACTTTGCAAAGAAGAAGGAGGACTGTGATTTTCGAAAGAAGACATTCTTAAGTTTTCATATGCGTTTTTTTCTCTAGGACTAGACTGTCTCTTACTATGAACTCCTGTCATTCTAACTCTTCTCTCAGTTTCCCTGTAGTCTGAATTTTCTAATATTTGAGGTTTTTCTGGAATTATTGGCTTTGAAGATCTTGATCTTACTTTATCTCTACTGTAGTAGGATCTTTGTGTACTTGACATTTGAATGTTTTGTGGATCCATTTCCTCTTTATTTGAAATAGGAGATTTGCTGGTTTGCTCATTATTATTTGTGATGAGGTCATCTTTTCTTGAAGTGCTTGAGAATTTGAACAGTCTCTCCCTACCAGTGGGTTTGAGGATTTCAGCATCATCCAAGTTTACAGGTGATTTAAGCTCATTTTCCATCTTATTACCGTTCTCCTGGGCATTAGTAATATCTTGGCTTTGGTTAACTGGATCTAAGCTTGGTGCAGTCGATACTGAGCAATTTTCAAATGGTACCATTTCCTCGTGAATTTTTGTAGCAACTAAAATCTCAGAAGAATCATCAGTTGGCCTTTCTTTATTTTCTTCATTTTCTGTTGAAATTTCTTTCTTTGAGTAAGCCTTGCCAGAATAGTCTTCACCAAATAATGCCATGGACCTCTCCGCTTGCTTACTTGAACTTTTCCAGGGCTTTTGAGGACTTTGCTCTTGACTTGCAGGTGGATAACGACTTAGAACAGATGGTTGATCTTTAGACTTTTTAAAATAATTTTGTGTAGATCCATAATCTTTACTGCTTGGGAAATATGAAGACTTATCCTCTTGTTTCCTTAGATTTCCTGTAGTAATATCACTAAGCTGAGATCTTGTTGACTTTCTACTGCTTGAACTACTACTATTGGATAACTGCCTTTTGTAAAGAGATTCTGAATTTCGCACCCTATCACTCCTCACATGTTGAGGTGACACATCTCGTGAAGAATATTTTGAAATTGGTAACTCAGTCACTTTATTTTTTGTCCTTTCATTCTTAATTCGACTGTGTGACATGTCATCACTGTCAAGAACCCCATTTTCAACTTCTTTAAACGGACTAACTTGATTTTTTAAAGTTTGCAACTCATCATTTAGCTGTTTGTTTTTATTCTGTTCACCAAGAAAACTTTCTTTTAGTTCACAGTTTTTTTCTTTAAGCTGTTTCAGCTCTTGTTCTAAGCCCTCAAAGCGCTTGAGCTGATTTTTCAATTTTTCAATTTCTTGATTCAGTTCTTTTATCTTGTTGTCTTCCTGATGTTTATTTTTTTCATTTTTGCTACTTGTCTGAATTTCAGACTCTTTAATGTAATCAAGTCCAGCTCTTTGTGATGGCTTAGATGTTAAAGTGTCTTCAATTCTGAAATTGTGCTCTCCATGTTGATTAGAGGACCGCTCTAAAAGGTTTGATTCATTTCTAGTCTGCTCCCCTGTTTCTTTCTTTTGTAAGTCCAGCCGCTCTCGAAGTTCCAAAATAGTTTTTTCATTCAGCTTATCTCGCTCTATAAAACGTTTTCTTTCATTAGCAAAACTTAGGGATAAAGACTTTATTTTTTCCAGCTCACTTGATATTAGCTGTTCAGTTTTGTCCAGCTTGCTTTCAGAAGATTCCAGTTCTTTTACCTTGGTCCTCAGTAATTCCAGTTCAGAAGATAACTTCTTTGACATATTTTTTTCCTCATTCAAGCTAAGACCAAGTTGTGTACAGTCACTTTTACTCTTATTAAAAACTTCTTCTAGCTTCTCTAGCTCACTCATTCTTTTTTGGAGCTGCTCAATTTCCAGTCTAAGTTCCCGAGTAATATTTTCTTCATTTTCCAGCTGCTCTTTTATTAGTCTGCCCAGGTCTTCAGCTTTCTTAACTTCTTCATCTTTTCCTTCAATCTTCGTCACTCTCTTTCTTAAAGCTTCTACATCTGCCAGCATGCTAGAGTTACTTCCCTCTGCCTGAATAATCTTATCCTGTAGATCAAGAACCTCTTCTTCTGCTTTCTGAAGATTCCTTGTTGCTTCTTCCAGGTCATCTAGGCGCCGGCCAAGACTCTGTAGCTTAAATCGCAGATGGCGGCTCGAATGTTCCATTTTTGTGCAGTATATCAAATATTTTAGGAGTTTTCAATGGTTCTACTAGTTAATGTAAAATCCTACAGAAGTAGACAGTTATCCTTTTTCTTCTTGATAACCACACCTTCTATGACATCCAGAAACCATCTTAACCTATGATGAGAAAAAAAAATCAAAATTAATGATTATTTTCTTGTAGTACTCAGAAATAATTAAAACCGTTAGACACTAGACTTGCATAATCGACCATACACGTGAGCAGAGTACACAACATGAAAAATTATGACTGACACACACACACACACACACTCTTTCACATGTAGACATTGTGATGTTCCTTATTTGCTCATATACTCCACAAAATGGCATAGCACCCAAAATCCCAGGACAAGTTAAAGGCTCAGGTATTAGATAACTGTTATTCAAAGCAATTGGTTATGACCAGGCGACCACTTAGTTACTGCTTTATTTTGTTATTTGGGGACATACTGCCCATTTATTCTATGTTGTTATTTGGAGAACATGTCTGTATAATCTGGGGTGCATGCTGCCTTTTATTTGGGGTTCTTGCCTTCCCAATTTTGTCATTGGGGGCATGCTACATAATATATATTTATATATATTTTTTATCAGTAACAAAAGTATTGTGGTATGTTTTTGGGAACTACTGTTTTAACAAGTAAAGAGACACATTTAAGGTGCCCATACACTCGTCAGATTGGCAGCAGATAGATAAGAAATGCATCTGATGATCTATCTGATGCGTTTTTAGAACATTTTTTACCAGGATAGAATTCCAATAGATTTCAGTTTGAAATGTATTGAAATTCGATCTGATGGCATTTTTTTGCCATCAGATTTCCATTAAGGCCAATGCAAACTGATAAGCAATCTCATCAGATCGACCTAAATTTTCCACTCTGCCAGTTCGATGGAAATCCATCGGAATCTATCGAAATCGGCCATCGATCGGCCAACCGATTTGCAATCGATCTATCGATCGATCGGGCTCGATCGGTCGGCCAGAAAATCGGCTGAGTGTATGGGCCCCTTTAGAGAGCTTGAAAGAAAGACCGAATTTGGAAGGGTTCCACAATGACAATGGAGTGGCACAAACATAAGAGGAGCAAGAGTGAAACCCCCTAGGAAAGAGATAGCACTAATAGGTGCACTACAATAGATAGCACTAATAGGGCATTCTTCTGCGGGGCATGCTTAAAGTAATTTGTGTCCTAAATTAGTACCTAAAAATACAAGAAGTGCAAAGAGGCAGCGCTACTTATATTAAGATCTGCTGCATTAAACACAAATTGTATATGCAGCTACTGTAAAGCAGATGGTTAAAGTTACTTTGTGTGTTTACAAGCTACTGTAAAAATAATTTTAAATGCTACAAATATGGGCACTTTCTGTTTCAGCTGCAAGCATAGCTCTGTTTCCAACTCACAATCCCTTACACAATCACTAGTAGAACAATTTGTCAATTTCCTGACAATTTAACAAAGACCCACCCAAGTCAGATAGTGATGTGAAACAGTAGGTTAGAGCAAGGAAGGGTGAGCAGGGCGGGTGCATATATTACCCAGACCTTAAAGGAAACCTAAACTGATAAGGATATGGATTTTTCCTTTTAAAATAATACCAGTTGCCTGACACTCCTGCTGATCCTGTGTCTAATACTTTTAGCCACAGCCCCTCAACAAGCATACAGATCAAGTGCTCTGAAGTGAAGTCAGACTGGATTAGCTGCATGCTTGTTTCAGGTCTGTGATTTAGCCACTACTGCAGGCAAGAGATCAGCAGGACTACCAGGCAACTGGTATTGTTTAAAAGGAAACATACATATTCCTCTCAGTTTGGGTTTCCTTTAATCTACCTCACCCACTCAAAAACATTTGTCAGAGCAAAAATGAGACCTGCATTAGTCCTGAAGGTACATACAATCTCTATTCTTCTAGAAAAGGAAACAGTGAGGTATTGCAACATATAGGTCTAAGGGGGGCATTTGTCCACATAATGCGACAGTTGTACTCGACACCTAAAGCTTACCTTAACCACTTAAAGCGGAATATAACCCTGCATTTCAACTTTGCTCTAAAATATTATTTACAGCATATTATATGCAAAAAGCATTTTTTTTTTACTAGACCAGCATTGGAAGGGTTAAACACAGACGTTTCAAGTTCCGTGGAGAGATATGCAGAAGTTCAGATTGTTACATTCTATGTATCTATTGATAAACAGTTACACACTCTTTGGCAGTCCTCCAAGCTCCTTTTCAGTCAGAGAGATGAGTCACATTAAACACTTAGATACATTTCTGTAAACAAAATGTATCTCTTTTCAGCTTCGGATGCGTCTGCAGAAATCTAAAGGAACTTTAAAGCCCTGTGTAACCCTTCCAATGCTGGTCTAGTAAAAAAAAAAATGCTGGTTGCATTATAATATAATATACTGTAAATAATGTTTTAGAGCAAAGTTGAAATGCAGGGTTATATTCCGCTTTAAGGACCGGGGTATTTTCTTCTGATCGGTGCTGCGTGGACTCTCCAGCCCGCAGCACCGATCAGGAAATAGCCAGGGCGATCAGACTTCCACCCTTTTTCCCCACTAGGGGGATGTCCTGCTGGGGGGGGTCTGATCGCCCCCGGCTACCCGCACTTTCCGGGGGGGGCTCTTCAAAGCCCCCCTCCGGAGCGATTTCCGCCCTCCCCGGCTTTCCCTCCCTCTCCCTTACCCTGTGAGTGGCGCAGGACGGAGTTCCGTCCTGCGCCTGATAGGATAGGCTTCTGCCTATCAGATGCCGGCGATCCCCGGCCAATCAGAGGCCGGGGATCGCCGATCTACGTCCCGGCGCTGCTGCGCAGCAGCGCCGTGTGATGTAAACAGCGGGGATTTCTTCCCCGGATGTTTACATTATGCGTGCGAGCCGCGATCGGCGGCTCGCACACTGTTCACGGAGACAGTCTCCGTGAACTGGCATGGAAAGGCTGCTCGATCTAGCGGCCGTTTCCATGCTATACCACTAATGACCCGCCGACGCCTATCGGCGTTAGGCGGTCGTTAAGTGGTTAAACTACCAGGAGCCACAAGCATGCCGATCCCTATACGTAGGGGTACTCGCCAAGGATGTCCGCTCTCACCTGCGATATTTGCAGTAATCATGGAGCCCTTAGCGACCTCTATACGCCTTAACCCTGACATACAAGGCTATCATATAGGTGGACACGAGTACAAGCTGAGCTTATTTGCGGACGATGTCCTCATGACACTAACTAACCCAGTTATATCTATCCCTAATCTATTAAAGTCCCTCAAATTATTTGGAGATATCTCAGGTCTCAAATTAAACCTAACAAAATCAGAGGCCATGTTCAGTAACTTCCCAAAAGTCATGGGTCGCTACATTAGCAGTATCTTTCACTTTCAATATCAACCACACTATCTTAAGTACCTTGGTGTCAAGATTACAGTGGACCCTTCACAACTTTACACATGGAACTATACCCCACTCTATAAAGCTCTTATGACTTTAATTCAATCCTGGATGAATTACAATATATCTTGGGCGGGCAGAGTAACTGCTATCAAAATGACCCTTTTACCAAAAATATTATATTATTTCCGTACGCTGCCTGTACTAGTAACTAAAAAAGCACTAGAACCTTTACAAAAAAGAAATCTTTCACTTTATATGGGAAAAAAAGAAACCTAGAATCACGAGGACCACTATGATGCTGCATAAAAAGGAAGGTGGTCTGTCTGTGCCGAATCTTTATAGATACTATCAAGCAGCTCAATTAGCTTTTATACCAACTATATACTCAGACACACATGCCCCCCTATGGATAAAGTTGGAAAATGATTGTATGGCCCCCCTGAATTGGAAGGGCATACTGTGGGCTTGTAGATGGGATAGTTCCATGATCAAAAAAGTATCTCCATTCACTTACCTCACAATCCTAATTTGGAAAAGAGTGCGATTCAAACATCAACTGCAATCGAACCCCTCCCAGCTAGCTGAGTTTTTTCACAATCCTGAATTCCGAGAGGGACAAATTGAAATAAGCTTTAAGTGGTGGCTACAGCGCAACCTAACCACCTTGGGGCAATTGTTGCACAGGAGTAAAATCCCTACTAAGCAAGATATGATAATAAACCTAGCAGCCCCAGCTACTGAATACTTTAGGTTGCATCAATTGCATCATTACATAACGTCATTAGCAAAAGTAGACCAAGAAATATTAAAGACGTCCTTCGAGAACATATGTGCAGCAGATCCCTTAAGAAAAGGTGTGCTGTCCTTTCTCTATTCCACTTTAAATACTAAAACTCAAGAGCAAAATTTTTCATATCAGCTGGCTTGGGAGGGAGACTTGCAGAAAGAGCTTGATAGTGAAAATTGGTCACAATGTTTTGATACACTCTCAAGAGGTAGTCTTTACAGTATGTTACTGATATGGAAGTGTCCTTACGCCTACTCCATAGGACTTATATGGTACCAGCAAGATTGCATCTTATCTATAGTGATGTTTCGGAGCTCTGTTTCAGGGGATGCCAGGACGCGGGCACTCTCTTCCACACGTGGTGGTCCTGTCCGATAGTTGCCTCCATATGGGAAAAACTAATTCGTAAAATTAAAAATATCCTAGTGATACCTCTAGATCTTGACCCAGCTATATGCCTACTTGGCTTGCAACCAGAACATGTTACTAATCCCCAGCATAAACTTATACAATTCCTAATGAACTCAGCTAAAACGTACATAGCCTCACAATGGAGGCAGGCTAACTTACTATACTCCAAAGTGATCTCTAAAATCCACACTACTATGCTTAATGAGAAAATAAAGGCGAACTTGTCCGACGGAACCGACCACTTTGAGAGAGTGTGGCTTCCCTGGATACAAAACGCTACCACACCTGGAATTAGGAGCCTTTTAGAAACCTTTTAACCACTTCCCAACTGAGGGGTTTTACCCCCTGACCACCAGAGCAATTTTCACCTTTCAGCGCTCCTTCCATTCATTCGTCTATAATTTTATCATTACTTATCGCAATGAAATGAACTATATCTTGTTTTTTTCGCCACCAATTAGGCTTTCTTTAGGTGGGACATTATGCCAAGAATAATTTTATTCTAAATGTGTTTTAATGGGAAAATAGGAAAAAATGTGGGAAATTTTTTTTATTATTTTTCAGTTTTCGGCCTTTATAGTTTTTAAATAATGCATGCTACTGTAATTAAAACCCATTAAATGTATATGCCTATTTATCCCGGTTATAAAACCGTTTAAATTATGTCCCTATCACCGCCAATATTTTAGTTGGAAATATAGGTGCATTTTTTTCAGTTTTGCGTCCATCCCTAATTACAAGCCCACAGTTTATAAAGTAACAGTGTTATAGCCTCTTGACATAAATATTTAAAAAGTTCAGTCCCTAAGGTAACTATTTATGTATTTTTTTTAAATTGTAAATTTTTTTTTTTTTTTAATTACAAAAAAAAAAAAAATTGGGGAGTGTGGGAGGTAAGGAGTTAATTTTTTGTGTAAAACAAGTTTGTGTGTAAAAAATGGTTAGGGTGTAGTTTTACTATTTGGCCACAAGATGGCAACATTACCAATTTGTTTCATGCGACCTGCAAGCTTCCTTCCGGACGCTTGCAGGAAGTAGAAAGAGGCTGGGATTTTGTTATTTTTTCACAATGATCGCGCTGCTCAGCCGAGCGGCAGCAGATCATTGCGGGGCTTAGATCAACGAACGGGAATGGATTTTCCCGTTCGTTGATCTCTGGGCGAGCGGGCGGCGTGTTTACGAGCGGGAGCGCGGACAGCGGCGGGAGTGCGCAGAGTACGGATTTCTCCGTCCCTGGAGGTGAAAGGATGGAAAAAGGGGCGGAGAAATCCGTACGTGCGGGGGTAAAGTGGTTAAAAGGGAAAACATAGCATATACAACAAAATTAATAAGCAAAATTAAGAAGTCAAGAGCTTATCTCCATACAATCAACACACTATGCCCAATTGACAGAATGTTTAATTATCACTCCTCCCTTCTCTACTCCTCATTCCTTCTTATCGAAAAGTTGGTAAACAGATGGCTGTCGGTTATAGTTATACCTTATTGGTTTAGTAATTATTTAGTTGCTCTTGTTATATGGTCATGTAAACCTTGCCGACCTATTTAAAGCCTCCTTTATGCCCTTTTTCTTCATAAGCTAAGCCTTTGGGCACATAAAGGTGCAGATCAACATTTACAAAGGTTGGAAAAATTGTATAGGTAGCATACTAGTTTTACAAATAATAAATAGAAACATATTGTCAAATATACCTTACTGTACCTGATTCGCTGTATATCTATATTGAAGTGCTACTAACAAAGATTTTCACTGATATACATTCTGCACTGTAAATATGTATGAAAACTGTACTGCTACCTAATAAAGTTTTGAAACTAGAAAAGGAAACAGAAGCAAATCTGCAAGTTAACTCTTCTCACTGTTACAAGAGGTGTATTACACAGATTTAGATTGCTGAAAAACAATCAAGTAGGGTGTGGAGAGCGTATAGACATGCACACAGCTCAACCAGCAAGGAATATGGGCTGCAGTGGACAGGGGAGTCCTTTTAACCACTTAAGGAAAAAAAATAGGCCACTGCAGCTTTAAGGGCCCGCTGCAGGGCCATACAACTTAACACCCAAGTGATTCCCCCCTCCTTTGCTCTGTTGGTGGGCTGTGGTAGCTCCCCCAATGTTTACATTTCTTTTTACAAATATTTGTTTAACCTATTTTAGTTCCTGGACGTAGAAACTACGTCCAGGAACCATGCGCCATCGCACTCTCCCGGCCGCGGCTCATTAGCCAGGCAATCAGCGAATCGGGCTATGGTGCCCGATCACGGATTCCTCTCCCCCGCTGAAAAAGCGACAGCTTCTCTCTGAAGCTGCGCTTTTTCTGGCTGTAGCGTCCCCCATGCGTCTCTCTAAGAGTATGTTACGCTTAGAGTGACTTCATGTAAACAAACTTATGGCCTACATCTTGTGGCCAAAAAATAAAACTACAACTAAAAGTAAAAAAAATAAAATTCAAACACACATTTACATTATAAAATCTCTTGTTTACATCCCACCCTCCCAAAACTACCCAAATAAAATGTTTAATAAAAAAAAACAAAAAAAAAAAAACACACATGTAAATATTATACTAAGGGTCTAAACTTTTTAAAAATTAATGTTAAAGGGAACCTTAACTGCTGCGGAAAAATAAATTCACTTACCTGGGGGCTTTCCCAAGCCTCCTGCAGCCGTCCTGTGCCCGCGCCGGTCCTTCGGTGCCCTCCGGTCTCCCTCCCCCGCTAAGTTTCGATTTCGGACGACTGCCAGTCGTCCTGGGGCCTCTTCCGCATTCCTGGTCGTAAACTGCAGTAAAGCGCGTCCGCATGACGCGTTTGACGTCATGCGATGACGCGTTTGGCGTCATGCGGACGCGCTTTACTGCAGTTTACGACAAGGAATGCGGAAGAGGCCCCAGGACGACTGGCAGTCGTCCGAAATCGAAACTCAGCGGCGGAGGGAGACCGGAGGGCACCGAAGGACCGGCGCGGGCACAGGACGGCTGCAGGAGGCTTGGGAAAGCCCCCAGGTAAGTGAATTTATTTTTCCGCAGCAGTTAAGGTTCCCTTTAAGATGAAATATGTCTTTTTTTTTTTATTTTAAACTTGTAAATAGTGATCGATGCAAAACGGAATAAAATGCACCTTTATTTCCAAATAAAATATTGTCGCCATACATTGTGATAGGGACATAATTTTAACGGTGTAATAACCGGGACATATGGGCAAATACAATACTTTTTTTCCGTTTTTTTCTTATTCTTCCTGTTAAAATGCATTTACAGTAAAGTGGCTCTTAGCAAAATGTACCCCCCAAAGAAAGCCTAACTGGCGGCGGAAAAAAACAAGATATAGATCAGTTCATTGTGATAAGTAGTAATAAAGTTATATGCTAATGAATGGGAGGTGAACATTTCTCAAGTGAAAAATGACGGAACGAGAATGGGTTAATTTTATGATAAAATCCCCCCCCCCCTTTTTTTTGTATTATATTTTTCACTGACCCTCTCTCCCCCCTCCCCAGCCAATCAGCGCGATCGGCTATCATAGGCTTCAGCCTATGACAGAGGATTGCTTCTTTGCCACCAAGGGGGACAGCCGTGTCACACGGCTGTCCCCAGTACAGCGCTGCCGTAGATCGCAGTGCTGTACAGAGTAAATAGATGGCAGTTACACCATCTAACAGTCTCCTAGCGGCAACTGTCAATTGGCGTGGAGTGGTCCTGGGGCTGCCACCACGTTCACGCCAATCGTCGTGGAGCGGTCGGCAAGGGGTTAAAATGTTATTTGCCTGCCTTGCCATGCTGATCATTTGTCTTCAGCAGTGCCTGTGTCACACCCCCACAGTAAACAAGGGAATGGATGCAGTTTGAAACTAAACCAATCAAATTAACCCTAATGGGCTTTGGTTAATCGATTTTCAAGCTGCATATATTTGCCTTATAGAATTTGCACAATTCTGCATTAACGCACACCTGAAGAGAAATAAAAATATATGAAATGATAAATAGTTTTTAGTACTACGGATAATGAATAGAACATTAGTAGCAAAGCCAAAGTCATTTTTAATTTCATTTACATAGCTTTATTTATAACATTGCATCATACTGTCACAGCTGCAGTTTAGAATCCACACCGTCTTTTAAGCTATAAAACAAAGTAGAAATATTGACCCTTTAAACTTTGTTGCAGTAAAACCTTATCTCAAGCTGTCTCACTGTTTCTCAGCTGTTTAAGTGCTTCAGAAAAGAGGACTATAGTCGACTAAGGTTTTTTTTTTTTTAACTCTTCCTGTACTTGAAAACCTTGAAACTTTTCTACTAACGTTCTACTTCTTAAGGCCCATACACACGTCGGATTTCCGCGGACGGGTCGTTTGAACGTCCCATCGTTCGCCCGCTAAATCGGGCGTGTGTACAGACTATCGTTCGCTTGATAAGAGTTTGAGTGATCCGCCGGGTGGATCGCTTAACCTCACTCTTATCAAGCGAACGATAGTCTGTACACACACCCGATTTAGCGGGGCGAACGACGGAACGTTCAAACGACCCGTCGTTCGCGGAAATCCGACGTGTGTATGGGCCTTACGCTGTACTACACATACAATTCATCAAACAGTTAAATTATCAGATTTGCATCTCATTGACTATCCCTACTCACTAGTGATGTGATATGAAATTCCTCTACGCAGCTTCTGTTCCTCTGCAATGAGCATAAAGTCCCCTGGGCTCAACAGGATCTCTGCAGATTCAGAAGCTCACTGACGAACAAATCAGCTTGATTATCGGTTTGGTCATCAATAGTTTCCAAACCAATTGGCTTTATGCAAAGTTCCCCTTCCTCCCACAGGAATTCTGCTCCTTGCAGAACAAGGAAATTGCCTAATATTTCCTTTCTAGCCCATCACTACACAGGACATCATGGCAGTCAGAAAGACGGTCAACAAGATCACCTTTCAAAAATGATCCAAAATGTATTGTGGGGCCCACCTCACTCAAAAGAATTGCACTTTGAAGGGATCCTTAACTGAAAGGGATATGGATGTTTCCTTTTAAACAATACCAGTTGCTTGGCACTCCTGATGATCACTTTTGCTGCAGTGGTGGCCGAATCACAGACCTGAAACAAGCATGCAGCTAATCCAGTCTGACTTCAGTCAGAGCACCTGATCTGCATGCTTGTTCAGGGGCTGTGGCTAAAAGTATTAGAGACACAGGATCAGCAGGGGAGTCAGGCAACTGGGTTTACCTAGTCTAGAGAAAAGACGCCTAAATCAACTTGATTTAGGCGTCTTTTCTCTAGACTAAGTAAACCCAGTTTATCTAACCTTTCTTGGAAATATAGTGCAGTTTTAGAGCAGGTGCAGAAGCGAGCAACAAAATTGATACGAGGTATGGAAGGTCTCGCTTACCAAGAAAGGTTAGATAAACTGGTATTATTTTTAAAGGAAAAATCCATATCCTTCTCAGTTTAGGTTCCCTTTAATCATTTAATATGCAACTCTGCTTGAGTCATTGCTAAAATACACAGATTATTTTGTACATAAAATTTGCTGAAATGTTGGTGAAAGAAAACAGAATTCTCATATCTAGGTAACTGGTTCAGAAGTCTGCACAAAGCAGGGAATAAAACATCTCAGTTACCTTAATAATACTGCTGAACGGGTGTTCGGAAATAATCTACCTATATTGTAAGACAACAGGGCCGTGCACCAACATCACAAAAACGGTTTCTCACCAGGGTTCGTCAATGAAAGGCACATAATTCAGAGTTGATTTAGGCGTCTTTTCTCTAGACTAAGTAAACCCAGTTTATCTAACCTTTATTGGTAAGCGAGACCTTCCATACCTCGTATCAATTTTGTTGCTCGTTTCTGCACCTGCTCTAAAACTGCACTATATTTCCTGTAATGTGGTGCCCAAACTAGAGAGTTAAATGGGCAATATTATGCTAACATCTCAAGTTATTTCCCTTTTAATGCATCCCAAAATTGTATTAGCTTTAGCTGCAGCAGCTTGGCATTGAATACGATTATTTAACTTGTTGTCGATGAGTACTCCTAAGTCCTTCTCCAAGTTTGATGTCCCCAACTGTATCCCATTTATTTTGTATGGTGCTAGACCATTGGTATGACCAAAATGCATGACTTTACATTTTTTCAACATTGAATTTCATCTGCCATTTATGTGCCCATATAGCCATCCTATCCAGATCCTGTTGCAATATGACACTATCTTCCTGAGAGTTGATGATTCTGCACAATTTAGTATCATCTGCAAAAATAGCAACATTGCTTTCTACTGCATCTACTAGATCATTAATAAATTAAAGAGTACTGGAACCAGTACTGACCCCTGTGGGACCCCACTGCTAACAGTCTCCCATTTTGAATATGATCCATTGACTACAACTGTTTTCTGTCCATTAGCCAGTTCCCTATCCATGCACACAGACTCTTCCCCAGTCCTTGCATCCTCAACTTTTGCACCAGACCTTTGTGGGGAACAGGCTAAATTCAAGATTCAACTGGTCTACTTTCAAGCTGCATAAATACACTTTCATATTCCATCATTTTGGAATTATTTGCATCTCACTGACATTCTCCAATTATGAATAGAGAAGGCTACAGGGCACTCTCAGGGAACTCAATCTAGGAACCAAGCAGTCTTCTGACTGCACATAGCAAGATAAGAGGGTGTAACGGTGAGAAGAGTACCTCCCTGACAAAGTATTGTAACAGCTCACCAACATCCTGATATCAGGATCAGGACATTGAAGGCAAAAGGTCTAGAGCTGCAATGGAAGAGTCATGGGGGGGGGGGGGGGGGGGGGGGAGAGAGCCAATTAGCTCAGCTAATTTGGGTGCAGAGCTACATGATGATTTGGACGCCACCATAGGCCGTAATGAGAATTCTGGCTGTGGCGGCACTCAGTGACTAATATGGGCACCGGTGATTACTGGAGCTCAAATTAGGAGAAAAAAACTAGCTAACTAGGTGTTACGTAATGCTACTACTCGGAGGAGAAATAGCATTAACACCACCCCAGTCTTTCAGCAGGCGCAGGGTGAGCCTTCTTTCAGAGTTGGAGCAATTTTGGGAATATGGATTCCGTGGTTTCATAAACTGAGGAGTCAGAGTCAGATGATTGTTGTACTGACTCCAAAGCCATTTACACCACAGTCCAACAGAAGCACCATGTACTGGCTAGCAGGGCAACCTCTAATAAGGAATTCTTGCATAAAAAGTTTCCATCAATGATACAATCTTGATTGTACAATCTTACCAAATCTGTTGTAGAAAGGTAAACTAAGTGCATAAATGTTGAATGAATTACTTAGGTAGTCCTTCATATTACATAGAAATGGTAAGACTTAAATATAAATTAATGGGCATCATTAGTTTAACAAAACCCTCAACCTAAGAGCATGATTGTAATTGGGGGGGAGGGGGGGGGGGGAGAGGGAGGATTATGAATGAAGCTTTGCCATAATTTTGTAATTTCCAAGTTTCATTGTGAATGGAGTTTCCTAAAGAACATGGCCTCAGTCATACCTTGGCCAATCCTTACATAAATCATAGTTGCAATTTAACTACTTGAAGACAAGCCTTCAATAACCAGCATGTGCTTTATCATCCAAATCTCTAAAGCCATGTTTTAATATTTTATGAGAACAGTGACTGTAAATCATAATGTACTCATCTGTAAAAAGAAATCGACAATTGGTCTAATGTTATTTATCAGTTCCTTGGATTTGTCCTGGCTAAGGAAGATCAAATTGCTCTAAGTAGACTCTCTGATGCTGGGAATACACATTAGGTTTTGCGTGTTCGATTAGGAGCGCGCGATCTATTAGCCATTCGATTTTCTGCTCAATTCTCTTATCTTACACTTGTTTTTCTTATCTTTTTTCCATTCACTTCTATGAGAAATCAAGCGGAAAAGAATTGAGCGGAACATCGGACATGTCGGAATTTTATCATGAAGGCATCTATCGGAACGATTCTTAGCAAAAAAACGTACCATGTATTCCCAGCATAAATAAAATTCATGGAGAAGCATGTGTTGTTTGATCAGGTAATGGATTTTGTAAGCATGAAGTCCCATGAAAAAACAAATGTGCTTGTGAAACACAACCAATCATTCAGAGGCCTACAAAATCAGTCACTTGATTAAAGCAGATCATTATCCTAGAGTAGAATAAATGGAGAACTATGCTATTATGTCGAAATTGATAAAAGATCCAACCAAAGATTACCCAAGAAGACTGAAGGGTTTGTTCGAGGACAGCTATAAATGAGAGCAGTTAAAGAAAGGGTGCCATCTGGCTACTAACTTGCCACCCAGAAGGCCAAGACTTTATTTTCCCAGCTTGCCCATTGTCTTGATCATTGGATCCATAAAGGAACACTTGTGCCAACTGTTCAATTATAAATGGAGGAGATCTCTGGTTAGGCCACTCTGTTCCTTTGAGAGTTGAGAGCTTGTCCTGACCATCAAGCATTAACCTTTATAGGACCGTCCCTAATGGAGAATGTTGCAGGGTAGAGCATATTAACCATGTCATCACTGCTTTTAGAAGTGCTCTTTTATGCGATCAGAATATTTTTAGTGTCAGAAAATTATACATTCTGATGTGTGGACAACCATTATAGTTCCAAACTCATCCACAAGCGTTCTTTCACTTCACACATGCAGTTCAAAACTCTCATTCGTGCTGTACATAATTGCTCTGTGATGCTTGGAGGAACTTATAAAAGGCTCATGAGGAAAGAGGACTGGGTACAGGGAAGGATCCCAGAGGACAAAAAACAACTTGGACACTCAGGAGCAGGTACTCTCAATGAGCTTTTTTTCAGTATGTTTTTCCCCAGCACAAAAAAAAAACTGCTTACAGTTCCAGGACGTAGATTCTACGTCCTGATTAGTGCTACAGTAAGTTCTAGGACACAGAATCCACATCCTGCATTAAAACCCTGCCACCGTTCGTGATCATGCACGCGCTGTGACTAATTGTTACTAGCTAATAGTAACAATAATTCAATAAAGTTAAGAAAAAAAGTTTTGAAAGTTAAAAGTTTTCTTAAAGTGACACAGTCCTAATAAAAAAGGGTTTTTTTTAATCCCCAGTTAATTTTTAACCCCAACCTAGCCTATTAACCCCTGCAGTACCTATATCCATTTATACATTTTTAATGACTGCTGCCTGTAGCGATCACCACAGACATACGGGCTGGTGATAATGGTCCTCCACATGCTCAGCTAGTAATAAAATATGGCATATGGGGTATCGCTTTAACGGAGAAGGGCAAAATAATTCATTTTGTTTGTGTTTCATAACTGTGGGGTGTGTCGTGACAATTAGGAAGGGTGAATTTACGCCTATTATTCCCCATAAATTAACTAAAATAAAATAGTTTTGGGAGAAAAAGATTACCCAAAGAAAGCCTAGATTGTACTGAAAAAAATAAATAAATAAATAAATAGATATATATCACTAAGATGGCAGAATTAAAAGTTACTGCTGTATCAAAATGACAGTTTCAACAATGTCAGGAACTTGAAGGAGTAAATACTGTGGAACACAAACCAGTAAAACACTTTTTTTTAACGCAAGTAATAACCGATATTCAACTACAGTGTCATATATTAAAAAGCTTTTGTATTAAAATGTCAAATAAAAAAAAAAAAAGGGATACTTAACCCTCTGGGCGATACAATTATATCGCCCAGGAGGTGGCGCAGCACTATTTTTTTTAAATTTTTTGTTTTTTAAATCATGTAGCGAGCCCAGGGCTCGCTACATGATAGCTGCAGCGCAGCGGCATCCCCCCACCCACTCCGATCGCCTTCGGCGATCAGAGTAAGCAGGAAATCCCGTTCAGAACGGGATTTCCTGCTGGGCTTCCCCGGTCGCCATGGCGTCGTGACGTCAGAGGGAGTCCCGATCCACCCCTCAGCGCTGCCTGGCCTGATTGGCCAGGCTGCGCAAGGGGTCGGGGAGGGGGGGGGGGGGCTGCGCGGCACGGCGAGCGGCGGCGGATCGGCGGCGATCGGAAGTTACACGCAGCTAGCAAAGTGCTAGCTGCGTGTAAAAAAAAAAAAATTATGCAAATCGGCCCACCAGGGCCTGAGAAATCCTCCTGCGCGATATACCCCGAGCTCAGCTCGGGATTATCGCTCAGGAGGTTAAAGTGAACATCCGGACTAAAAATCTACACAGCAGAACTTTAACAGTTTCACAGCATCAGAACTTTGTTTTTTCTTACCAAAGCATCATTTTTAGCATCATTTTTAACTAAGCTCCACCCATCAAAGAAAACTGCCCAAGCTTTTTTCCCTGATGCTGTGCAAAGCATGATGGGACTTCCTATGTTGTTATTCACATTGCCTAGCGACAAGGAGGGGTGATCAGCACACAGGACAGTTGGAACTGTGTCTCTCATGTTCCCTGTCACCTCCTTTCAACCAATAAGATGGCTGCCCTCATGAAATCAAACATTTGCGTGTTCTTTTAAAAACAGGGTGCGTAAGAGATTATATTACCCATCTATTTTAATTAACATAACTAATGTAACTTAATGACATTATGTTTGTTTAGGCTGAAGTTCCTCTTTAAGCCTAGAATAAAAAAAATAAATAAAAGTTTTACTAACCTGGGGCTTCTACCACCAGCCTCCTGCAGCCGTCCCGTGCCCTCGCAGTCACTCACAGATCCTCTT
Organism: Hyperolius riggenbachi; assembly: GCF_040937935.1. NCBI lineage: Eukaryota > Metazoa > Chordata > Amphibia > Anura > Hyperoliidae > Hyperolius > Hyperolius riggenbachi. Next base: position 293,410,529 of record NC_090647.1, read on the forward strand.
GTCCCCCGCCGCCAGCTAGCCCTGTTTTCGGCCGACAGGCTTACTGTGCAGGTCTGGCCACGCATCTCCTTCGCATAGAAGGCTATGCGTGGCCAGGCCTGTTGGTGAAACAAAACTAGCTCCAGGTGAGTAAAACTGATTTTTTTTTATTCCAGGCTTAAAGCAGTAAGATTAGCCATACTATGCCATGGAAGGAAAAAAAAAACACATATATAAATAGATAAATACTTTATGTACTTACATAACATGTATTGTACTGTCCACGTTTTGATTTCAGTGAATGTTATATAATAAATGAAGAGAATTCTGTTCCTGGTGGGGGCCATGTCTTTTACCCACAGTTTAGGCTAAATCCTGATGTCATTTCTGTCGTTTACTTTTTTTTTTTCTTTTCTCCTCCAATCGCTAAGTCACCTCAGCCTTGCTTGTAAACACAAGTAAGCAGGGGACTGTGTTTCAGATAAGCAGCTAGGCAGGGAAATAAATGGAAGAGGAATATATTATAGATAAAATAACTCCCAGCATTCAACTGTTTGGCACTGACTACTTAAGGGCCAGTGCTTTTAAAAGAACAGGCAAACGTTTGATTTCATGAGGGCAGCCATCTTTTTGGTTGAAAGGAGGTGACAGGGCGCATGAGACAGTTCCAACTGTCCTGTGTGCTGATCACCCCTCCCAGTTGCTAGGCAACGTGAACAACAACATAGGAAATCCCATCATGCTTTGCACAGCATCAGGGTAAAAGAGCCTGGGCAGTTTTTTTTGATGGGTGGGGCTTAGCTAAAAATGATGCTTTGGTAAGAAAAACAAAATTCTGATGCTGTGAAACTGTTAAGCACCAAGCCTTTTCAGTTCTGCTGAGTAGATTTTTAGTCCGGAGGTTCACTTTAAAGGGAAGGTTCAGGGACTATACGAAAAAAAAAAATCCCCATCCACTTACCTGGGGCTTCCTCCAGCCCGTGGCAGGCAGGAGGTGCCCTCGGCGCTGCTCCGCAGGCTCCCGGTGGTCTCCAGTGGCGCACCCGACCTGGCCAATACGGCGGCCAGGTCGGGCTTCTTCTGCGCTCCAAAATGCGCCTCACGGCGGCGCGCTGACGTCATCGGACGTTCCCCGGGCTGTACTGCGCAGACTCAGAACTACTGAGCCTGCGCAGTACAGCCCGGAGGACGTCCGATGACGTCAGCGCGCCGCCGTGAGGCGCATTTTGAAGCGCAGAAGAAGCCCGACCTGGCCGCCGGCCTGGCCAGGTCGGGCGCGCCACCGGAGACCACCGGGAGCCTGCGGTGCGGCGCCGAGGGCATCTCCTGCCTGCCACGGGCTGGAGGAAGCCCCAGGTAAGTGGATGGGGATTTTTATTTTTTTCGGATAGTCCCTGACCCTTCCCTTTAAGTATGTGATAACTCCAAATCGTAACAGCAGAAAAAAAGTTAAGTTTTGAATGCAGGATTAGCATCTATCACTTAATACACTCAGACCAGTTGCTGTTGAAATTTTATTTTATGGTGACAATTCCACTTTAAGTATCCCTTTAACTTGTGTTCACACACACACACACACACACTAACATTATCATACCTATTAAATTGTATACATTTCAGCATCGAGTACGGTACATCAACACCTCAAGATTCTCTTGTACAAGTTTGAGGAGGTCTTCATTGCTACCTGTTGAACAAGAAAAAGATTACTAAATACAATGTTTTACATTTAACAATACAGAGAAGCAAAATGTAATGAGATGGAAAGCATCACAAAGCAAAATATAAGCAGTAATAAAGATACATCAAGTCAATCACTCACTGCTCCTCATCAGATGAGCTTCAGAGCATGAGGAAACAAAAACAGCAATTACACACTGCAGCTAGGGTCAGATACAGACATTCGCTGCATACCCATGTTTAACTGAAGCATGTATTTGTGGCGCTGGCTTCAGCACCATTCTGGTCCAGCAGGTATTTTTGGTGCAAGTACAAGTTTAATTGGTTTCAATTTTTATTTTGTTCACCAAGAGACAAATAAGGATGGTTAGGTTACATGTAATGGAAACAGAAAAGTTATCCTATACAATAAAATCTGTTGCTGCTTCCTGTGTACCAGTGTCCATGCGTTGTGCCTGGTGTGCATGCAGATGGACTTCTGAGAGCAGAGGATGGCAGGCATGCGTTCATGCATGGCCATGTGTGCAGGAGTGCAGCCGTATGCGCGTGGGTGGGGGGGTGGAGGGGGCGTGAGGCGGTCGGTCTGAGGCCTAGCGCAGTACTTGTGTGTTGTTTTTTTTTTAGTGGAAGGGCCTTTTAGCTAGTGTACCAATAAGAAGCTTACTCTTATTGGCCGGTATTGCAAAATTACAGTGGCCATTGTGCTCCCCACCATAGCAGGAGCACAACAGATTGGGAAAGTAGTACCGCATGTTAAGTCGCATAGAGTCTATGAAAAGTATGCTTCACGGTCACTGTTAATTTATGCATTTTGCAGTAATGCATTGCATGCAAATTACTTAATCAGATTTACAGAGTAGGACGGAATTCCTAAACTTTCAGAACTACATAGAAGCATGCAGTACCCACACAACAAGTAGTATTCTGCCCCCTTAAGGACCAGAGACCGTTGGTACCAAAAACAACGGAATACTGACAAATTGCCGCACATATCCCCGCAACCTCCATCCACCGGGAACCTCAGACCACCCACTCTGCAGTCTCTATGATGGCAGAGTTCCTGTGAGACGGTCAGGAGATGCTTTCATTGACTCCTGACCTTGTCAATCAATGTAAGCCATTAGAAGTTACATTGATGGACAGGGTCAGGAGCCAATAAAAATAGTCACCTGACCACCTCACAGGGCTCTGCAGTCATAGAGATGGCAGGGTGAGTGAGCTGCAGCAGACAGAAAGCAACACGATCTGCGGGAGTGACGAGTGTGTGGCGGTGGCGAGTTGAAATCTATGACCTGACAACCAGTGATGAGCTTCTGAGTAGAAAGCCATTTGAATCCAAAATTAAAATGAGGCTTAACGCAGGTGTGAGCATGGGAGACATGGGGTTACTTACCCAGAAGTCCATCGGCTTCTACGGTATGCATTGCAATACTCTTGCATACGACCTATGGGACACGTTGCATGACTCACAACAGGACTTCCACCTTCCGGCTTGAAGGAGGAAGTGTGGTAGTGAGTCTTGGAACGCTTCCCATGGGTTGCGTACGAGTGGATTGAGACGCATAGAAGCTGACGGACTTAAAGAGAATCTGTACTCTGAAATTCTTACAATAAAAAGCATACCATTCTATTCATTATGTGCTCCTGGTCCCCTCTGTGCTGTTTCTGCCATTCTCTGCTGCAAACCTGGCTTGTAATTGCCAGTTTTAGGCAGTGTTTACAAACAAACTAACCAGCTTCTAATAGGCTCAGCTAAGCAGAGTGTGTTAGTCACACAGAGCCTGCAGGGGGTGTGTACAGCTTCTAGCTAATCACAAGCAGCCCTGCACATTCCAGTCTGACTGCCTCAGCCTGACTGTGCCGACTATAGAGAGAAGATTAGATCATATAACAGAGATAACACAGCTACTGTGCAATTAGGAAAAGCTGCAGTAAGCCAGACCACATTAGAAAAGGCATAGGAACTTATAGCATAGAAGAAATAAAGATAAACAATTTGTTACAGAGTCTCTTTAACCCAGTCTCCCATGCTCACATGGGAGCCTCATTTCAAATTCGAATGGCTTTCTACTCGGAAGCCCATCGCTGCTGGCAGCCACAACAGCATCAAAACAGGGCATAGATTTCAACTAGCGTCGTCCTTTAGGTCAAAACTTAACTGTAACCAACTTGTTGCCCAGATTTTGTCAAGTGCATTAAAAAGGAAAATGCCTGTACAGACATCAAACTGATGACCAAAATCATTATGTGGAACTTCACAGTTTTTAATAAATGAGAATCTAAAATGGTGTACAGACATTTAATTTTTGAACCTGCTTTTACAAAGGATCCTAAGCCAATTCCCCAGTGAGTACTGAGTATGTTCCTGGGACAGTAGTATTTGTCTTGTACTGTGAACAGAGTTGCAGAGGACTTCACCAGTTAAAACGAGGTACTCTCCACTCATAGATACCTTAGGTCACCTGCAACATATTGTTGATTGACTTAGTGTGTCAGGGTGTGGGATTCCCCATCCTTGCATCACATGGTCTCTATATACAACATCACTAGATGCAGACCAACTAATGACAGAGTGGTTAAAACGCTAACCGGTCATTAAAAAGCCACAGCAACAGAACACCACAGATTACTGCACATAAACTTCAGTCCTTTATAGGGAAATCAAATGTTCCATCCCAAAGTGTTGTGATATGGGTTAGTGGCATATTTACTATTTTTACAAATATGCTTGCCTTCAGTTTGAGACATGCTTTTATACCACTTAATGACATGTTTAAGACAAGACTCAGCAGTATCCGATCTAGAATAAAGTGATGTTTTAAAAGGGCATCTGCTCATTTTCTTGTAAGCACACAGATGTTGCAGCAGAACAGCAAGCTGTACTTTCACCAGTAGAGGTCAGAAGAGAAATATTCTGTATGAGTGTGAAAAAACCCAGACACCCAAAGCATATTTTACCCATCAAGTATAATAAACCTACACAATAAGACCTAGTAACTTAATTACTTCAGGCTGCTATTGCTACTGTTTACCAGTTTCTGAAAACAAAGTCTGTAGTTAGCAGTGCTAAACAAACACAAAACTACACATGCCAACAGCTAAGTGTTGTAATGAATGGACACCAAGCTCAAATAAGACTAACCCTTTCCACTCGTATGTCCCGCATAGCAGGACATTGCGAATTTCCTGTTCCTGTCTTATGTCCCGCTATGTGGGACATTATTTCAGCGGTGGTTTGCAGGCACATCTGGCCCCCAGCAAAGCCCGATCTCGGTCCCCATGTTTAGTGGCCATGTAAGACTACATGCCCACACACAGGTGGTACCCCCCTCCCCTAAACCCTAAACCGGAAGTGCGCGATCAGCGCTGGCAGGAATGGCAGAATCAATTCTGCATTTTTGTTGCCGATTGTTGATGCTTCTCTGCAGGGTGTTTTTTGCAGTTTCCTGGGCGATTCCTGGCAGATTACTTCTTCCACAATCCTTGCAGATCCCTAGCAGGTTCTTGCTTGCAGATTCCTGGCAGATCCCTTGCAGGTTCCAGGTTATTTATTGAAAGGAAGGAGAGGAGCGCTCTGAGTTTTCCGGCAATGTAAATTCAATTAACACTAGGAAAGGTCTCACCTATTATTAGTGTGGCTGGTACCCCGTAATCAGCCGTGGTTCGCATGCGTCCCTCTTAGGCAGCCGGGGACCGGGCTCTCCGTAGCAGTGGAGCGGAAGAAAAACGGAAGTGGCGTCACTGGTTCCAGGCCTCCTTGCGCTGGTTACTATGGGAGCAAGGACGCTTGCTCAAACACACGCTAGAAAGCGTGGTGAGCGGCGTCCAGTTCTCCGCAAGGGGTGGGGGTGAAACAGGGAGTAGGGTGGCCACAGATAACAATCTGGCACAATACAATGTGGGACTATAAAAGTAAGAAATATTTATTAAAATGACAACGCGTTTCACGGAGGGACATCCTCCGCTTTCTCAAGTCTTACATTTACAATAAAAAGGCAATCCTTTATACAGCATACAATATACATGGCAACCAATCAGCTTAGCCTGGGAGGTAACCTAGAAGGACCTTAATAGACCAGAATTTTATTTATAAGGTTATTTATTGAAGATTCCTTGCAGATTTCTTACAGAGCGGAGCAATCGCATCCTCTGCAGCAGGTAAAAGAAAAATGACAGCGGCTTAGGTGGCACAGCGGATTATGGAGGACAGCAGCACAGAATCAGATGTGCAGGATTCTGGTGATGACCGTGGCTATACTGTCACTGATGAGGATGATGATGATTATTGCTACAGTAATGACACTGTTATTGATGAGGCTGATGAAGGTGGGGAAGCTGCTGAAAGTGGGGAGGGTGATGGTGATCACAGAAAATGGTCAAGCTTCTCTCCTACCAGTGACTGCTTGCTGCATAATTTTCCCTTTACTGTGTGTAATGCAGGGGTATGACTGCCTGCAGCTAATGTTCCAGAAACTATCAGTTAGTTTTTTTAGCTATTTTTTTTTTTTTTTTACACCGGCCCTATTCCAAGAATTTATTAATGAAACAAATGATTATGCAAAAAGGAAGTTAGAAAAGAAACCTCCTCCACCCAGATGCATCTGGAGGAGGTGGACTGATGTTACTATGCAGGAAATAAAGGCATACTTTGGAGTAATTCTTAGGATGGCACTGCAAGAAAGGGAATCTATCCATAATTTTTTCTCAACTCGGATCAATTACATCCCCTTTTTTGGGGATATTTTTTCTCGTGAGCGATTTAGTCAGATTCATTGGATGCTACATGTTTCTCCACCCATCAGTGGTCCTGAAGGCCCTCAAACTAGGGGTTGGAAGGTCAGGAACTTGACAGAACATATGAAAAAAAGATGCAGAAGTTTGTACCCCATTGTAATGTAGTAATTGATGAAAGCACAATTAGTTTCAAAGGAAGATCAAAGTACAAGATGTACAATCCTCAGAAACCAAGCAAGTGGGGGCTATGAGTGTTTTCTATGGCTGATTGTGAGACTGGATACCCCTTTGCGTTTGAACCGTATTATGGATCTGCAACTACGGAAAGCTTGCCAAGGCCCGACTTGCCATTTTCAGCTCGCATTGTCCATCTTTGTACAAATCTGAAACAAGCCACTCCTGGACATGGATACCATTTAGTTACAGATCGATTTTATACCAGTCACATATTGGCACAAGAGTTACTAAAAGGAAAAAAAAATCACATAAGGCCCGGTTCACATTAGTGTTCGCTATCCGGATTTTCCGGATCTGATCCGGACCGCATACTGTACAAACGGAACGTACGTTCCACATAGCAATGTAAAGTCTATGCGGACGTTCACACGCGTCCGTTCCGTACAGTACAGAGCCGGACCAGATCCGGACTCTTTTCCAACATGCTGTATTTTTTGGGTCCGGATCTCTGGCCCACGCACCCGGACCGGAGCCGGACCGGAGCCTGACAGCACCATCAGGAACACAGAAACCAATGGGGAACGGAAGGCACAGAACACACTGCCTACAAAAAGCTGACGTTCTACCCCACTTCCTATGCGTATGCAAGCGGCCATTTCGGATGGGGACACATGGGCCAAGCATGTCTGGAGTGGAGCAGCAGTGACAGACGTGCTGGAGCTGTTTGGCAGAATGTCGGAGGTGGATGTGAGGCCTACAGCGGAGGAACCCGATTCTACACGTGCACCAGGTGCACCTTCTGCTGGCCCCAACATTTTTTTTTTCAAATTTCGCTATTTTTTGCCCACGGATCCGGATGGCAGCCTGATGCATGCCTGATGCAAACGGACCGGATCCGGATCGGAACCGTAGGGTTCTGATCAGGATCAGGTCAGGATCCGATCAGGATCCGGTCCGTTTATTTGCCAAAACGCATGTGAACGGGGCCTAACAGGAACGGTCATGCCCAATCGTAAAGATCTACCAAGTGAAATAAAAAAAAAAATGAAACTGAAGAGTTGTGCTTGGAAACTTACAGTGAAGAGATGGTATTGGCATGAAAGGATAAGCGTATTATACACATGCTTAGCACTTTCTACCCTGCTACTACAATGACACAGCAGAGAAGAATGAAAGGTAGAGTGACTGAAAATGTTGAGAAGCCCACAGCAGTCGTATAATATACTAAACACATGGGAGTGGTTGACCGATTTGATCATTATACTAGTAGTTACTCTTTCAACAGGAAGTCACTGAAGTGGTGGAGGAAGACCTTTTTTTGGTTGTTGGAGCTGGCAGTAGTGAATAGCTTCATAATTTACAACCAGTTGCATCCACATTAACCAAAGGATCATATCATTTACCGCAAGAACCTAATTCTTGAGTTGATTCGCGAACAACGAGCCTCTAGACCTCAGCGGAGATATGGCCGCCCTTCTTCATTGGACGTGGAGGAGCATCTAAATGGTATCCAGCATTTTATTGCCAATATGCTCAATTGAAACGCCAAAGATTGCACAGTGCGCAGTGACAGGAAAACACCAGGTGGCAGGTGAAAAACCACCTATTATTGCGAAACTTGTTCACGCAGGCCAGGATTACACGCAGGAAATTGCTTTTAAGTGTACCATACTTTGGCCAACTTCTCTGCTACCAGCCAATAGAAGACACCAAACTGTCCAAATAAGGTATGAAATTAAACATTATGTGTCCTTTAAAATAAGATATACCATGTTATTGTGTTACGTTCCATGTAAGAATGGGAGAGAGAGTAAGGCCACATACACACATCAGACCATAGTCTTTGGAAACTGAAAGATCACAGACCAATCTTACCACCCTTCATGTAGTATGAGAGCCATACTCTACACAGTCTATTCTATGGAGCTGAACTCCACATCAGAAAAAAATCTTTGCAAGATGCTGCACACACAGATGCTGTACAGACACAAAAGATCAGTACCTGCAAAAGATCTGTTCCTGCCAAAGATCCGTTCCTGCAAATTGCAATGATAGTCTATGAGATCTGCAGATCATCATACACACATGATTTAACTGACATTCATCTGCAGATCAGATCCACCAGGATGGATTTTCAGATCTGCAGAGGATTGCTTGATCTGCAGATCACACAGCCCACCTTGCGTTACATGTAACGCTGCACGTTCTGCTGAAAGTGCAGCATGCTACGGCGTTACAGCGGCTTAAGCCGCGTTAGACTGTTTGCACATGCGCAGTCATGTTGGGGAGGAGCGGAGAGCGGCCAGGCACATGGCTAATTAATATTCACTGCACGTTGTGACGTGCAGTGTTTACTTCCTGGTGCGGCCGCTCTGTGCGGCGATTGGCCGGCGGGACCACGTGATGCCGCATGCGTCCAAGAGTACGCATCACTGACGCCAGAGTGAGCTGCACAACGCGGTTCACTCTGACGTCCACATAGAAGAGCACCAGGCCTTGCTTAGGTTTTGCTTGCCTGGGGCTTCTACCAGCCCCCTGAAGCTATCCCATGCCCTCAGTCACTCATGGAGCCTCCGGTTCCCTGCCACCAGCTAGTTTCAGTTTTGCTGACAGGCCCCGACAGGGAGTCGGCAGGCTTTCTGCACCTGTGCAGGCCTGGCCACGCGTATCCTTCATGTTCCTTTCCTCAATAGCATCCTGCACAGGTGCAGGACACTATTGCGGACGGGAACGCGAAGAAAAATTCACGTGGCCAGGCCTGTCAGCAAAAACGAAACTAGCTAGTGGCGGGGACAGGAGGAGCCGTGAATGCCTGCGAGGGCACGGGACAGCTGGAGAGGGCTGGTAGAAACCCCAGGAAAGTAAATCTGAATTTTTTTTTTTATTCCTGGCTTAAAGCGGAATGAAACAATTCTTCTTTGCTCTAAAACATTTACAGCATATTATATACTATCAGCCTTTTTTTTCTATTTTTTTTATTTACTAGAACAGCATTCAAAGGGTTAAACAGGACAGAAAAGCACAATGTCGGGAATGTAAACAAACACTTCTCTGACACTGCAGACTCTCCTGAACACAGACAGACAGTCAGAAAGCATTTCTGCTTATATTTAAAGATGAAAAAAAAAAAAACAGTTATAAATAAAATGCAAAGTCAGCTCTTAGGCTGGTTTCACAGTGGGCCGTTACAGGCGCACGTTAGAGCAGCCTGTAACGCACCCCACCGCACAGCAGTGAAAAATCAATGGGCTGTTCACAGTGGCCACGTTGCGTTACAGTGTAACGCTGCGCCATAATATAAGGTACTGCATGCAGTACTTTGTAAGCAGCAGAGCCGTGTTAGACTGTTTGCACATGCTCAGTAACGTTGAGGAGGAGCAGAGAGCGGCCAGGCACATGGCTAATTAAATATTCACTGCACTCAGTGACGTGCAGTGTTTACTTCCTGGAGCAGCCGCTCTGTGCGGCGATTGGCTGGCGGGACCACGTGATGCCGCATGCGCACAAGATTACGCATCACGGACGCCAGAGTGAGCTGCACAACGCGGCTCACTCTGACATCTAAAGCAGGGAGCACCAGGCGTTGCGTTAGGGGCACGTTATGCGACCATAACGTCCCCTAAAACGCAACGTCCTGGTGTGAAACCAGCCTTAGAGAAAAAAGTGTACTTTGGAAACTTGTAATTTCTAAATGAATAATAATACTTATGCACAAAAGCAAATATAATAACCGTATGGCATATAAAAAGTAGGAAAACCTATTTTTATTGAATATTATGTCAGGATTTTATACCGCTTTAAGTGTCCCTTTGAAAGGCACCCTGCTGTTACAAACTCCATCAAGTATTTCTTGTTTATAGATTTTTATTTTTTTTTAGTGATGAAAACTGTATGTTCTTATTTTTCTATTTGTAAGCTTGCTCCACCAGGGCGAAAAATTGTTGTTTTGTTGTTTATTATGTAAACGAGTTTTTGTCAAATAAAACATTTTTAAACCTAAATATACGTTAGAGGATTGTACAATGAAATCGCTATTAGAAAAAAAATGAAAAAACTGGAGACAAATGAGGCAGCAAAAGTGACCCAGAGAGTCCCTGAATAGTGGATTGAGCTTCTCTTCTGCACTAATTGCTGACATCAATAGAATTGCATGCATACTCATTTTCTGCACAGCTCTTCACAAGTGAGAGGTGCTTCACCCTTTCATCTCTCAGGATTTGGAAGCACATAAGGACAGGCAGCAAGGACTGCAACTAAATGACGTTTGGATTACAATTCTGCTTTATGCATTTTAGTATCCAGCATTCTTTATATTGCAGATGGATTGCCATGCTGGCAAATCGTTGTCGAAAACAAAATCAAAATGAGAAAAATGATGCGTACTTCTCCCTGGGACAGACCCAAATTTTACAGCAGGTTGCTAATTGTACTTATGAAATGAATGCCTAGTACACACCATGCAATTTCCCGTCAGATAGATGGGTCAAACTGATTTTTTTTTTCTGTCAGGTCGGTACTGATTTCCATTTTTCGGATCAATTTTCCAATCACTTCTATACAAAAAACTGTTCCGAAAAAGAAATCAGACCTGTTAGAAATAATCTATCTAACCCGTCCGACGAGAAATTGCATGGTGTGTAGCAAGCATAACTCCAGCCAAAAGTTTTCAGTGTTTTGAATGAAGTGTAAAGGGCTGCCACTGCTATGTTGATATTGGGAAGATATACCCCCGCATCCTGTTCTAGGAACATAAAGAGAAAAGAGAGCGAGGTGGGAATAATTTTACATTACATTTTAATGCATGTTGAAATGAAAAAAAGAAGCCTGAACTGAGAGAGATACAGAGGCTGCCATCCTATGTTCTGTACACACACACACTCATTCATGATGGTGTTGCATGCAGCGGGATGCCTCTTGCTCCACCCCAACCCCCCCCCCCCCCCCCGGTCCCCCATCCACAGGGCAGTAGAGTCAGGGCTTATCCGAATGCAGAGGAAGAATTTCAGAGTTAAAGCCAAGTGAGAAGGATACGGAGGCTGCCATATTTATTTGCTTTTAAACAATACCAGTTGCCTGGCTATCCTGCTGATCTCTCTGGCTACAATAGTGTCTGCATCACACACCTGAAACAAGCATAAAACACCTGATGTGCATGCTTGTTCCCAGTCTATGGCTAAAAGTATTACAGGCAGAGGATCAACAGGACAGCCAGGCAATCTGCTTTGCATCTGAAATAAATGGGTCAGCCTCCATATCCCTTTCCCAAGTGAGTTATTTTTTTATGCTGCACTTATGCCTCACTGGCGTTCTGATCATTTCCATATTTTAGGGTCTAAAAGCTTTGCTATTTTTGTTTAATACCTTTTAGAATCCTCAAACCAGGGGGGGAATATATATATATATCACACTGCAGAGACATCTTCAGCAGACCCTGCAGCTACTCACCTCTTGGGATCCAGCACTGCAATTCTCCCTCCGTCCTCCGGGTGGCGCTGTACCTCTATAGGGAGATCTCTGCCTGTCGTCATGACGACAAACAGCGATATCACTCGAGGGATCCAGCGCCTCAGAGGACCCAGAGTCTGAGGCTGAGGATTACCGCTCCAGACTTATTTTTTCCACTATAAGCCTGACTTGGGGTTACCACCAGGGAGGCAAATGTTAGAGGAATAGCATGACAGCCAGGTAAATGACCCCCAAACTCCTCAACCCAGTTAAGTTTATATCAATGTCCCACATTTCCTTTTCTTGGAAACACCAGAGCCTTCAGGAACATAAGGCTAGGTTCATAGTAGTCAGTTGCATAATGTACGTTATAATGAGTGTGAACTGCAATGGAGACTGGACAGACTACAAAGCCCGCAAACCGAGAGTTACAATAATGTGCTCTATTACAACACAGTATTATGAACAGCCCATAGAATTGTATGGGCAGTGAAGTGACAGAATTATTCTGCAATGCACCTGAGCACTGTGAACTAGCCCTCATGTTTTTCCTCTAACAGGGACATAGATGGCTGTCAAGCCCATGAGAAGAAGTTTTAACCAAGCTAACTGGATGTAAAGGAAACCTGTGACTTTTCTAAAAGGAAAAAAAAAAATATGATACTTACCTCAGGAGAGGGAAGCCTCTGGATGCTAAAGAGGCTTCCTTGTCCACCAGCCTGTTCCAACACTGGGGCACCTGAAGAGTGGCCTCCCTGTGCATGCGCACTAGCACCATCCTGCTCTGAGTTCAGTGGAAATGGCCAAACCCGATTGGGTCCATGCTACTATGCAGGCGGTCTGCAAAATAGCAAAGACCTGATCCAGCTCGGCTTTTTCTAAAGAAAACTGAGCGGGAAGGTGCTAACGCGTCTACACGAGCTGTCGACAAGCTCTTTTTCCAGCAGTGGAACAGGCCTGTGGAGACCCCACTGCTCATCCTTTCACAAACTCCATAGCAATGAACATGCAATATGGTAGGGAGCAAAGAAAATGTTTTATTCAGTAGCAGGGCTACCGAGCCATGGAATCCAATGCACATTTTGCTGTAACAATATTTTTTAAAAAACGGCATGATATAGAGCTCTAACTTCTCTAAAAGACAATAACCGTGAGAAAGTAAAAGTGTAAGCAGAGGAAGGGAAACCATATGTTCATTAGATATTACCACTGTAGCACCAACTAGGAAAAAAAAAAATCTAAGGTGACAATATTTATTTTCCTATGTGATTGAACATTAGATTATTTTATTGGATCTGGGAGGCTCTATTATGTATTATTTCCATCCAATTGATGGAGATTGGCCAATATCTAGTACAATTGATCAATCTATTCGATCAGACAGGATGGAAAGATATTGGTTGATTGTAAAACACACGCACACCTTATTTAAACCAAGCTTTTTGGCCTCTAACAGTGCGACGTTGAAGTCACACATTATAAAATTTTATAACGCAGAGTAACGCACAGCAATACAAAGTCTGTGCGACATTCACAGTGCACACATTGCGTTGTGTGTAACGTGTAGCAATATTTAGAAAGTGCTGCATGCTGTGTGTTTAGCAATAAATTTGCTGCGTTGTGTTGCACATGCCCAGTAAATTTTTTTTAATGTAACGCATGCGCCGTTTTCGTTCCATCAGTATGCAACGAAAATGCCGCACCAAAAGAAAACGCAGTGCAAAATAACGTCCAATTTCATAACCTATATGCGCTGCATTAGGGGCACGTTGTGCGACTTTAACGTCGCATCAAACGCAACGTCCCACTGTTTTGTGGTTTCATTTTGTTAACTCCCCCACTACCAGTTGGGAGGAAAACAATTTCCACAGAGTTATTACATTTTAAAGATCTGTCAAGCTAGACATTTTTTACCAGCTAGATTCTAATCAATCGTTTCCTACAGGAAAGTAACAAAATCAACAAAACACATTAGTTTGCAGGCAATTGATTTTCCAACAACTGCAAAATCAGTCCATGAATTATTAGATTATTCTAAAATCGTCCCATGAGTGACCTGGAATAGACGTCCATGCCATTACATTAGCCTACACACAGTCCGAAGCACCTTAGACCCTGACAAAAGCACTTCATTCATAGCCTCAGTCTGTTTCACAGTCAGCGGAGTCTGCATCTACATATTAGTCTGTGTATATTTATAGATGATTTTTATTAGTACCTCAGAGCCTATTTATTTCTGAGTGATGCCCGAGCAACTTTTAAAGCATGTGAACAAAACCTATCTGTGTGGATAGAATTCTAAAACATTTACCAGCTGCTGAACAAGGAGAGAGGCATTAAAAAGGTTCAAAAGATACTTCGAACTGTAAAAGCTCAATTTTCTCTGCATGGTTAGAAGCAATTTGGAAACCGATGGGTAAAACTTTCTACACTGCATGGAAAGTCTTGTTAGCATGATTAAGAAACACAAGTATATCGTATACAACCTGCAATTCCTAACTACAGTGCAATTACCATACTTTGTACAGAAAATAGAACACTGTGATTAGTGGGTGTACAATCTTTGGTATCTGCACGCTGACTGCTTGGGAAACTAAAGTTGTGTTGAACAGCATTTTGTACAGAAATCCTTGAGTTCTACCAAAAGTTCATTCTTTGTTAACAATACAGGTAGTTTAACCCATTTTGATACCTGTGCTGCTGGGCCAGAGATTCCATACGAGTAAACTAGGCAGTTGCACAGGGCCCAAGATCCTTATGAGCCTAAAGTTAGGGGTGACGGAGCTTACAACTGTGACTAGACTTCTGGTTCAGAAGAAGGCCTACTTAATCCCCCAAATCAATGCACAGTTCATTAAGGAAGGCTGTACTCTCACTGGTCTTCATTACCACGTTTATTACTGGTCCTCTTATGGCAGGGGTAGGGAACCTATGGCTTGGGAACCAGATGTGGCTCTTTGATGGCTGCATCTGGCTCACAGTCAAATCAGTAGGGGTTGAATCACTAAGCTACACTGCTCAAGCAGCACAGCTTAGTGTGGCAGTGCAAGTAAAATGTTCAAAGTAATGCACGCTAGTGCTGTAACATGCACTATTAACTTACTCGCACTACCCCAAAACGAACGGCCGCTCCAATTGTGTCACTCTGGGCCCTGTCAGGTCCAGTGCCTTTGTAGAACGAGCTCCCCGCACTTTGATTGGTACAATAGGCTGCCTGTCACTTGACAGGCAGCGTATTGGGCCAAAGTGCGGGGATCTCATCCTACAAAGTGAATCAACCCCCAAGTCAGCTAGCTAATTGTACAAGCTGTTAGTCTGTATTTCTCCTGTATGGCTTATGGGGAAATTGCTGATGTTGCTGAAACCCAAGAGACGCTGAAGACGTGTCTGACACTTCCACTGCCCGGCGGATCAACTGTATACATATCACCATGGGAACAGGGACATGAGCCCTACTGTCCCAGTTTGAAAAATATTGTATGGCTCTCATGGAATTACATTTTAAAATGTGGCATTTATTGCTCTCTCAGACAAAAAGGTTCCTGACCTGTCTTCTGGTATCTTCATGTCCCACTGCCAGCCTGCCTTGGTACAGAATGACTGCATTTGTTGTAAGTAATAGAGCACACTGTGCTTTTTAAGTATGGATTATTGTCAGCAGGATTTTTCTGACCACTATTGAATTTTTTTTTAAGATGCATGTGTATGCGTGTCAATGTTGCCTGATGGCCATTGTGAGCGACATGTTCTTCTATTCTCTGCAGTGTGGCATATCGGCATGGGAGTGGATACAGTTGGTGAGTGCCATAAGTGGGGAGAACAATGTTATCTGCCACTGCTTGGCTGAAGTAATCCGCCAGGTAAAAAGCGCTGGCTGAGCAGTGAGGGACCGGTGTACACACGCTGGATTTTCAGCAGAGGTGGTCGTTAGCTGCATTGACCAAGTTTGATCTGGCGTGTGTACATGCCTTTACTGAATAGCAGTTACTCAGTCCAACTGCTGAAATAATGTGCAAGCGAGGGGGGGCAGCCAGCATCTTTGTTTAGCTCATTTCCAAAGAGTGCTTTTGTAAAGAAGAAACAAAATTATGAGAATCCCTGTTAGGATATGAACTAGTCCCAAGTCTGTCGGATTTCTACTCCCTATTGTAAGCGGGAACGCCAAACAGTAGAAAACGTAATTTATAGTACATTTTACTCAAGGAGAAAATGTACGTCTTATAAATAGAAACAATAGTTTGTGTTCATATTTATTTTAAATGTTACAATTTTTCACTTGCGTGGTCCTTTAACCCATTCAAGACTAATGTAGGTGAAATCTATGTCCTGTTTGTGGCAATCAGTCTCTGACAGGACACAGATTTTATTTGTTCCCTACAATTTGAATAGGAAAAACTTCATAACCATTATCACTTATTAATCACTTCTATAAAGGACAAGACTTCAATATGAAAAATGAAAAAGATTTAACTGAGTTTACTATGATCTCTTGCTGTACATATAAACAAGTTTGTGGACGTATAATGCGTAAGGATTTGGCATGTTGCATCCTCAACGACCCCCAAGCAGTACTATTTTTAATAAAAAGCAACCCCCCCCCAATCAAAGCCATTCCGTCATTCACCGATCGTCATCCCTTCATCCCCTCCATAGCAGCAGAACACATTGCTAGCCTCAAGGCTAGGGATGGGTCTGTACAACGGACCCAAATTGTCACCCAAAGGATCTTTTACCCATCCTACATAGCTCAATTCCTGTGAAAGTCCATATTATTGTCCACCCCAAAAAATTGAGAAGCCTTGACATAGTTACAAACACATACATATATATATATATATATACACTCAAACTACTGTATATACAGTACATATATCTATGTCTCAATCACTCTAGTGTTTGCCTGCTACTAAATACATTCTTGAATAGGTGTCTCAGCTTAATTGAGACACTGTAGGTTTCTACCCTGTTTTGAATGTGAAGTTAGGTCATACTATAAACAAAGTAAAGTACTTTAATGGTCTAGGTTTCCAGCACTCTGTTTTAATAGCATACATTGCACTAACTGCTAGATCATTCCTTTACCTCACAGATTTCATAACTTATGACACAATCAGGCGTTCCACTGAATAAGAGGGTGGAGCCGTGGACGTAATCTTTGAGTAACATATTAGTCACAGAGAGATATCGTATCCCCATTTCCAGTCACTGCATGCATGGGACAAAAAGGGAATTCCAAAATCGAACAGCATCAAACTGCCTGCCCTTCATAGTCTTGGCGCGGTATTCACACTAACTCCAGGGCCCGTAGCAAGGGGAGGAGACCCCTCAGCAGAGAGGAAGATGGTGGTACAGGTATGTTGCTAGGATATTTCACTAGGATTTGACTCCATTCTCACTGCAAAAAACACCGACAAAATGGCTACCTCGGTTTTTAAACTACTTTTTTTTTGTAAAATGAGAAAACTAAATTGTTTCACTCGGTCATCAGATATTAGAGGTACGGATAACAAACAAATACTTTTTCAGACAACTGTATTTTGTAATAAAAACGGAAGCATCTCTAGACCGTAAAGGACTAGATCCCTTGGGTGACAGTTCAGCGCAGAGTTCTGTACAGACGTTCTGTTGCCATAAAGGGATGGCATGGTACACGATGGAGTGGTACGGAGAGAAATGAGTAAGAAGGAAGAGCAATAGAGATGGCAGATGCTCAGACGAGATGTTTCAGATCACCGAGAACCAACTAGCATGAGTGCAAGGCTTACAGCTATGTCTACACTATGGTGGATCCGCAGCGTGTATGGACATCGCAAATCAATGTCCGTCCTCTACAGTTCTGGTATTCATTGGCCTATAATGTAGCTCGTTGTATGCCAAGTGCACTGCAATCCAATAGAAATCTTCAATGAAACAATACACTGAAGTAGGAGGCAGCTGCTACAAGCTTTTCTAGGGATTTATGAGCAGCCACATTGCCAAAGGAGCTATAAGTACCCTATTCCCTCACACAGGCTTTTTAGGGAAAGCCCAGAGTTTAGCATTGTAAAACATTTAGGCATTTTCACACTGGCATTTTTGTGGTGCTTTGCATCTAGTCGGGAGAATTGCATACAATGAGTTATAGAGCGACCTGTGCGGTTCTGGGTGTGGTGCATTGTTGCATTGCTATTTTTCTGGATTCACAATACAACAGATTTAGTGTGAAAGTTGCCTAAACTTTTTAGCAGGGCTGTGGAGTCAGTACAAAAATCATCCAACTCAGACTGACTCCGGGTACTGAAATATTGCTCCGACTCCTCAGCCCTGCTTTTTAGGTTCAGCGCACGAGTTATCCCCTAGGAGTATTACAAGTATACTCCTAATGCCGTGCGGTCATGTGACCCCACAACCATATGACTGTGGGCAATACAGCAATTGGTAGCAGAAGTCCTCCGCTACCTCTCAATGCTGCCCAATAGTGGGGGGGCTGCAGCAATAAAACAGAAGTATCCTGCTTACGTCTGTTTTATTGTTGCAGTCCTTGTACTGTGGATTGAGCTTAATTATTGTTAGAATATCACTAAGGCAGGGCACGCGCTTTACTGTGCAATATTGTGTCCCGTTTTCGTTTTTGCCTCGCAATGTGATGGTGTTTCATTGGTGTTTTCTGCATGCAATTTTGAGTAATTGAAGCAAAAGATGTAGAATGAGGAAAAAAATCAGAAGTTTGATCAACTGTTAATAAACCGAGAAAACACAAAAAACGGAAAGCGAATAAACGGAACAAAAATTCTGAATCGCAAGCAGCCCATTGACTTTAACAGTTATGTAAAAATACGCATGTATTTTGTTCCCCCCCCCCCCCCCCCCCCAAGTATGGCTATGAAATTTTAAGTAATAAGGAAATATCATAAATAAGAAATAAGACATTTTCTAGAGTTATGCTTCATACACACTTGAGATAAAAGTCTTTGGAAAAGGCAAGATCACAGACCAATTTTACCCCATTCCATGTAGTATGAGAGCCATAAGGTCCGTACACACGCTGGACTGGAGGCAACGACGGGTCCGTCGTTGCCTCCCGCTGGGTGGGCATTCCAACGACAGTCCGGCATGTGTACGCACTGTCGGCGGACTGATACGGCTGTTTCTGAGCGATCCGCCCGGCGTATTAGTCCGCCGGCGTGTGTACGGACCTATACTCTACACAGTCTATTCTATGGAGCTGCACTCCCCATCAGATAAAATCTTTGCAAGATGCTGCACACAAAGATGACTGTACACACTCAAAAGATCATTATCTGCAAAAGATCTGTTCCTGCAAAATATCCATTCCTGCAAAATGCATTCATAGTCTATGAGATCTGCAAATCATCATACACACCTTGTTTAACAGACTTCATCTGCATATCTGGCAATCCTCTGCAGATCTGAAAATCCACCCTGGTGGATCTGATCTGCAGATGATTGTCTGTTAAACCAAGTGTGTATGAGGATCTGCAGATATCATAGACTATGAATGCATTTGCAGGAATGGATATTTTGCAGGAACAGATCTTTTGCAGATAATGATCTTTTGAGTGTGTACGGGCATCTTTGTGTCCAGCATCCTGCAAAGATTTTATTTAATGTTATTTAGTGCAGCTCCATAGAATAGACTGTGTAGAGTATGGCTCTCTTACTACATGGAATGGGGTAAAATTGGTCTGTGATCTTGCCTTTTCCAAAGACTTTTATCTCAAGTGTGTATGAAGCATAAGTCGGCCGGCAGCACTTGCAAACCACTACCGTAATTAAATTTATTTATATAGCGCTGACATATTATGCAGCGCTGTACAGAGTATATTGTCTTCTCAGTAACTGCCCCTCAGAGGGGCTCACAATCTAGTCTCTACCATGTATTGTGTAGTGCATGTATCATAGTCTAGGGCCAATTTAAGGGGAAGCCAATTTACTTATCTGTATGTTTTTGGGATGTGGGAGGAAACCTGAGTGCCCGGAGGAAACCCACGCAGGCACGGGGAGAACATACAAACTCCTTGCAGATGTTGACCAAATTGGTGGTTAATGGGTGCAAATAAAATTCTGGAATGCATAAAAAGGGAAATAATATATCGAGATGCTAGTATACTACTAGCATCTCCGGGAACTCCGGTTTCCTCCCACATTCCAAAAACATACAGATAAGTTAATTGGCTCCCTCTAAAAAAATTGGCCCTAGACTACAGTACTTACAATACATAATATAGACATATGGCAAGGGATTAGATTGTGAGCTCCTTTGAGGGACAGTTAGTGACAAGATATATATATATATATATATATATATATATATATATATATATATATATATATATATATATATATATATATATATATATATATATATGCTGTACAGCGCTGCGTAATATGTTGGCGCTATATAAATTGTGAGGCCAAATCTGAAGTATGGAATACAGTTTTGGGCACCACACTAGAAAGGACATTGACCTTCTGGAACAGGTACAAATACTAAATTAATCAGAGGGATGGAAGATCTCACTTACCAAGAAAGGTTAGACAGACTGGGCTTATTTAGCTTGGAAAAAAAAAGGTGACAGAGGTGACAGGATTAACATGTACAGTATAAGTACATCAGAGGGCAATACAAAAGCTTTGCAGGTGAGGTTTTGTCCCTAGGGTTGTATGACTGACAAGGGGAAATGATTTGCAGGTGGAGGAAAAACAGTTTTTGCCATCTTTTTAGAAAGGGGTCCTTCACAGTGAGAGAGTGGTTAAAATCTGGAACATCCTACCTCAGGAAGTAGTTATGGCAAACTCTGTATCTGCATTTAAAGAGGGCTTGGATGCTTTCCTTGCATTGAAGGGGGATCTACGGCTATAATTTTTAGGTAATTCCCGGAAGAGTTGACCCAGGGATTTATCTGATTGCCATCTAGAGCCGGAAGGAATTTTTCCCTTTTAGGCAAAATAGCCCAGGCCCTGTAAGGTTGTTTGCCTTCCCCTGGATCAACTGGGATGTGTGCAGGTTCAGGATGGAGTTTTATTTTTATTTTATTTTTATTTTTTTTATTTTGGGGGGGGGGGGGGGGGGGGCAAGGTTTGTTGGACTTTATGGACGAATGTCTTTTTTCAATTAAACTATGTAACTATGTTAAAAGGTTTTGGCAGGAATTCAGACTACATTAAAAAGAAATCTAATGCGTTCAATTCCCACAGAAGTAGGTGGCTTCAAACACATTATACGCTTCTTATGGCAATTGCATGGAATTTTTAATTCATGATTCACAAACTTGCCAATTCCTTTTTAGTCCATTTGCTACAAAGCTATTTAAATATCTCTTCTAAAGAGACTTGGCAGGGCAGGAAGTTTTGAGGTCTGGTCAGAATGATTTGTCTGCATATTTTTCCAGCTACTAAGCTTTGTTCTAGAAGTGATTAATTTCCTTTGAAATGCATTTTATTAACAATTACAAGGCTACTTTAAGCAAAATGCAAGAACCCTAGAGCATGTAGGGAGGAGAGCAAGACCATATCAGGACTTGCAAAAATAAATGTTCAAAAATTGCCAGCAGCACTGAAAGCTTGGTGGCATTTACATGACTAAATGAATGCCCATTCTCTTAAGAGTAAAATAATAATGATAAAATAATGCCCAAGAGTAGGGGACAATGTCTAGAACAGGCTTATTCATGAAGCTCATTTATAAAATCTACATCACCATTTTGTTTTACGCTGGTTTGTGATTTCATGGGCGTTTGTGGTCACGTTTTACTACACGTGATTTTCCATGACCATTAGCTATTTTTTTTTTTTTTTTTTTACATTGCAGGGAAGTGTACTGTAAATCAGAAATGCGTGCATTATCATGTAGGGAAAAAAGCAGAGAGCTATCCTTTTGAAAAAAAACCCGCACAAAAAATGCTAACACTAAACGCAACTGAACACAAACCATGTGTGAAAATCAATGGCCAGTCTGGTGGTGCAGATTTTTCCTCACAATTCTGGTACCAGCCTTAAAAAAAAGGTTTTTTTTTCTTAACTATACCACAGAATGCTCACCTTCAATGAGAAATGGGAGAAATACAGCACAGAATATATGAACAAACATCAGTAGATACGGTTAATGGCTGTCAATATAGAAATAAAGTGGGAAAATAGAAAGCAAAAGAGCAACAGGAAAGAGGAAAAAGCATTAAAAAAAGGAAGGAAAGAGCATTAGATAGGAAACCTTGTGCCTACTCCGACTGTACTAAAAACAAAAGACATTTTTGTTGAGTAGTATCGGGAGTTAGTCTCCTGGCTGAGGAAATGCACATTAAAGTGCATAATCGTTAACTGTATACATAGAATGTTAGGCATGTTTTTTCCTTGTGTAAAGATTTGTTGTTTTTTTGTTTTTTTTAACAAATTACTTTTAAAAAATATAACAAAGGTTTACATGGTACCATGAAAGTCATCAAACCTTTGTATCAGTTTTACCATGATGAGGAGTACCAAAGAAATGGGAGGAAACAAGTACATTGGACCTGTAAAATAAATGTAGACCTTAGGAAGAGAGATCTTTTTAGTGTCATTTTAAGAAGGCCTAATAACACAGGCTGTCTCTGAAAATGGCATTTTGTAATGTGTGAAGGCGAGAGCCGATAATGACCGCCTCAGCAGATAGTCAAGCATGTGTACAGCGTCTCCCAACCGCTGCTCCACAAGCGGTCCGCCAGATGGTTCAACTTGCCCGAGCTACGGCCAAGATCTCTGTGCATGCCGTGACGCACACGTGCTGCTCCATCATCCTTCCTCCCGCAACAGGATGCGTTGTCAGCTACACAGCTGACACGCATTTGTATGAGGTCGCCCGCTGGGGATCCCCAATAGGCGACATGGCTCAAAGGTATGTACGCACCACCTTTAAATGGGACCCCGAGCAGTGGACGATAATCAAAATGGGGAATTACCAGGGCTTCTTCCAGTCCCCTGTAGCGTGCAAGGCCCCCTGGCATCTTCCATGGTCACGTTGTCTGGTTCGGTAATCCAGCAACTTCCGAGCAAGTCACCAATGTGTGCCCGCCGCGCCAACAAGGCTGATGCACGTCAGGAGCACGCACGGGCGACTTGCTTGGAAGTCGCAAGATTACTGGACCAGACAACGTGACCATGGAACCTCACGAGCTACGGAGGGCTGGGGGAAGTCTAGATTTTGATTTTGGGTCCCTTTGAGTGTTGCATAATCTGTCAGGATAAACACATCGTTTCTGAAAGGCCCCAGAGTCTTCAACACCACTAAGCAAGAGGCATCACACCATGAAGACCAAGGTGCTCTTCAAACAAGTCAGGGACAAAGTTGCTGAGAGGTATAAGTCAGGATTGGGTTATAAACAAATATCCAAAGCTTTGAATATGCCTCAGAGCACTATCAATTCCATAACCTTCAAATAGAAAAAAACATGATACCAAATCCAAACCTGTCCAGAGAGGACGCCCACCAAAACTCACAGATCGGGAAAGGAGGGAAATGCATCAGAGGCAGCACAGAGAGCAAAGGTAACCATGTAGGAGTAGCAGAGTACCACACCAGAGACTGGAGTTCCTGTCCATAGAACCACAATAAGCCATACACTCTACAGAGCTGAGCGTTATGGAAGAGTGGCCAGAGAAAAAGCCATTACTTAGCAATAAAAATAAGGTGCTTTTAAGTTTGTCAAAAGGCATGTGGACAGCTCCACAACCGATAATAAACCGGCCAGCCGGTGCTCTGCTTCTAACAGGTACACCAATCCTGTTAAAATCAACAGTCCAAAGTGAACAAAGGACACAGCACTCAACAACAAGCTGTATTGGAATATAAGGATACACACACAAACGTTTCGGGCAGACCCCTTCCTCAGGTGCGAGTATCCTTATACTCCAATACAGCTTATTGCTGTTCACAGCCCTCTGAGTGCAGTGTCCTTTGTTCACTTTGGTAAAGCAATACTCTAGTGGTTTAAGGAGAAACATTTAAAAAGTGTTGGAATGGCCTAGTCAGTCCAGACCTGAATTCACTAGAGAATCTGTGGTCAGACATGAAGATTGCAGATTGTTGTTCACAAGCGCAACCATCCAACATGAAGTAGCATTATGAGTAGTTTTGCCTTCAGAAATGGGCAAAAATCCCAGTGTCAAACTCATCCAGTCTTATCCAAAGCGACTTGCAGCTGTAATTGCCGCAATTACTCTACAAAGCTCTGACTTTAGGTTGGGGTGAATAGTTATGCATTTCAGTTATTTTGGCCTACTTGTAGTTTGCGTTGCAATAAACCAAGTGATGCAAACATCTTCAAAGTTGTAGACAAGTTTGGGGTAGGGATGTGAACACTTTGCAACAGGGCTGTGGAGTAGGAGTTGGAGTCAAGGAGTCTGAGTAATTTTGGGTAACCGGAGTTGGAGTCAGCAATTTCATAAACTGACGAGTCGGATGATTTTTGTACAAAATCCACAGCCTGGTAAGTATTAGACTAAAGAGTCAGAGTCAAGGAGTCGGAGTCAGAGCCATTTTGGGTACCCGGAGTCGGAGTCAGAGTTGGTGATTTCATAAAAGGAGTCTGAGTTGGAGTCGTAAGATTTTTGTACCAACTCCACAGCCCTGCTTTGCAAGGAACTGTACTTGGCCTTCTATATTACACCCAGTTTCAACATAGACTGGAAAACACTAGACATCAGAGAACGCAAGTAACCCTGAAAGAACAGAAATAAGCCAGAAAAGTCACACTTGGATTAGTTTAAAAATAGTTTACTATGAATGGCAAAATTTGTATGCGTCATGTCAGATTAGCAAGGAATTGCTTGATGCTGCTTTTACACCTACCACAGTGAGTCATGGTCGTGGTACTGTCCCTTGCGCAGCTCGTCGCAGCGGGCATTAAAGTCAATGAGACATGACACGCTGCCTGCAGTGTGACAGATGGGCTAAGGGCGCATTGCACAAGAAGCAAAGTATTACCCTGCGACTTCTGTGGTAATCCCAGAAGTGTAACGCACGCGTGTTTTGTTTTTTGTCATAAAGAGGCTATAAAAAACGCAGTGCAACTTTTCAACCGTGATGCGATTGTTCCAAATCGCACCACTACCGCAGCGCACCAATGTAAAAGGACCATAAATATTAGTGAATTGTGGTCATGTAAAGAGGAGCACAGAGGTGAAGTGGCTGGAGGTTTTAATTTCATGGAGGCACATAGGACACCATCTGCATGGAGTTTGTATGTTCTTTGCGTGTTTATGCAGATTTCCTCTGAGTGCTCCAGTTTTCTTCCACCGATTACGGATTTGGGGAGCTCTCAAAACCTGCACTACAAACCAGCCCAAGAATTTAAAGAAACTGGAGGCTTTCCTCCACCTACAACTATAAAAAAAAAACAAAAAAAAAAAAAACCTGCATTCCACTAATAACCCATGCTGAAGGTGGGGTGGGGATGGAAATACTCAGTGAAGACAAAACGGTGGCCATATACTTTTTCCCGTCTATATCAAGGCAACGCTAGAACATGCTAGGCCAATTGACTAATCGGTTGATTCAGCCAATGGTACCAGATGGAAGATATCTGTCTCTGTCTGGTGCGAGTGGCAGCAGATCGACAGCCCATAGCGTTGCACTGCATTAAACAGTCTATGCGATGTTCAGACTGCATCTGGTACAAGCCAAGCCAATGGAGTAAAATAGCCTAATGCAGAGCATTACCACATAACGCATGCATTACCAGTGGCAGTGATGCACACTTTTCATTATGTGTGATTCCTGTTTTGACAGGGAATGCAGCGCAGCTCCCTCTGCAAACCTAGTGTCACTGTAGGTTTCCTCCATTCATAGCTTGATTGCTGCAGAAGAGAACAGTAGTTGTATTTCTTCATAGTTTGTGTTCTTACCAAAGCTGTGCCAGGCAGCTCAGTGACAGCCACAGGTACTCTAGAGTCTCTAGACCACCTAGCTAGCTTTTGAGAAAAGTAGATTCATTCAGTAGCCTTATTAAAAAAAATAAAAATGTACGCACAAACACACGCTGGATCCTAGTTTTGGTTCCTCCTGCTTGTATGATTTACCAAACAGAATGTGAAATCACAAGTGCAAACTGAAGTCCACATACCATCACTAATCATGAACAATAGGAAACAAGAAACCTACAAGTCTTGTAAACTGCCAGCATCTATCACACCATACCTGTATGAACCGACCCTATTTCAGAAAGCAGACATACGTGCTCCACTAGAAACGTCCTTCCCTTGTCACAATAAGAAAAGATTGGCAGCCTGCCATGGGATGACCAAATTTGTAGTTCATATGACCCTCCGGCAGAGTGTGCTGACAGAGTCATATGCATAGGACCGTCCTCCTTCCTGCTCGTTCAGTGATGTACTCCCTGCTGGAGAGGAAGTTGGGGATCCCCAAAGGCTAGCATATATGCGGCACATCTCACCGCGCTGTCATTTACACTTACTGCATTGCCATAGACTTGCATTTGTATTATCTGTGTGGTTGGCACGCACACATTATGCGATAACACACAAATTACTTGCAACTGTATAGCGTTGATTTGACTACTGATCAGATACACAATGTATTGCTGACTTGGGGATCTGTACCTGATCAATCACTGCACTGCAGCAAGACATGGCCTTTCATGGCTGACCCATCAATTGTTAAAAAAAACAAAAACAAAAAAAAAACACAACAACATCCTTTCCCACCCAGATTACAGCATCACCCAGTTATCTTGTTCTGTGGCTAAACACCTCATAAGAATGATGCAATAAATGCCAGAGCCTCGCCTTCTCTTTTCAGAATATAGCTGTGACACCACCTAACATGGCTTTTAAAGCCTTGAGCTAATAGCGCTGTATATTATCTATTCTGATGCTTTGCATTCCTCTACAGATCATTTCTTTTCAGCATATTCATCCCTTCTGCTAATAAAAACACTGAATCTCATAATAACCGATCCAATTTCTTTTTTTAATTCAAGCTGCATACTTACAAAAAATAAAATTATATATACACACATATACACACACACACACAAAAACCAACCCCCCCCCCCCCCCCCCAAAAAAAAAACCTTGTCTCTACATAGCACTCCTAGGTCTTGCAAAAGACAACCTCTGGATAGGAGGCTGAGCACATGCACACAACTTCTTTGGTTGTCCATGGCGAGTCCTGTTCTGAGAGGAACCTATATTGTTAAACTGGCTGTATGGTCTTGGCCACTGTGCTTCAGCTCAGTTTCAGGGTGTATGCAATCCTCTTATAGCCTAGGCCATCTTTATGTAGAGCAACAATTCTTTTTATGAGATCCTCAGAGTTCTCTGCCATGAGGTGCCATATTGAACTTCCAGTGACCAGTATGAGAGTGTGAAAGCCATAACAGCAAACACCATGGGGGTACTTATCTCGGGAGGGGGAAGCCACTGGATCCTATCGAGGCTTCCCCTGTCCTCTTTTGTCCCGCGGTGGTCTTGTTGGGCCCCTCTGAAGCCACATCCGACAATCTGTAAAGCTCTGGCGCAGTAACGCCTGCAATATTTACCTTTCAAGGCTCCAGTGCAGGCGCAGTAGCGGCTGTACGATGGGCTAAGGCGGAAATAGCCGAGCCCAATCGGGTCCACTCTACTGCGCAGGTGACTTGTGCCTGCGCAGTAGAGCGGACCCGACTGGGATCAGCTGTTTCCACCTGATCCTGAGCCTAAAGCCGCTACTGCGCTGTAGCCAGGAAGGTAAATATTTACATGGTAGCCTTCAAAGGAGCCCAGCGAGACCACTGTGTGACGGAGGAGGACAGGGGAAGCCTCGATAGGAGCAAGAGTCTTCCCCCTCCCAAGGTAAGTTCCCTAAGGGGCACTTTTTTCTGTTACAGGTTTTCTTTAAGATGTACTCATTTTTGATGCCAGCAGTACAGACATAAATGGCTGTGTGGATTTTATTTTTATATAATGTAAACCGTGAAAAGTTGCAGTACCAGTATGAGAAGATAGAGTACTGTCACTACTCGGTTATTGTCACCCAAGGTTATGGTTACAGATCATTCTGAGCCACAGATATCGGAATGATGACTGTACCCAAGCAACCCATTTGGCTCTAGGTAAACTGAGGCACACCAGATGCTCAGCCACATTATTTTCCACCTCACCCTGCACACCAGAAGCTGCTCCATTGTCGGCCCTTCCTTCGTACCTCCGCCAGGAGAGTACCTCCTCACTGTAGCTGTGGGGCGAATCTATACAGAGCTCTTATACTGCAGTATCACCCGAAGTATTCAGCTCCATGCTGATGGACAACAGCCACTGAGTGGGTGTACATAGTTTGTAGACAGTAAGATGTTCCTGTCCTTTCAATTTGCTCACTGGAAGGGCTGGAGCAACTTCAAACCAGGCAGATACAACTAGACAAGATGATATGTTAGTTACACTGGATATCATACAGTACGTAATCAGTTTAACCTCTTCAGGAATGGACAGTTCTGGCCCCTTAAAGTGTACCTGAAGAGAAAAAACAAAAAAATGCCCCTAGGGGGGAACTTTTCTTGGGATCCTAAAGAGTCCCCCGCCCACCTCCTCACCAGAGGGTATCCATCCCTGGGACCTACAAAGGTTCGCTTATCCGAAGAACATGCATTTGCACTAGCGCTCTCCCGGGGGTAATAGCACAGCCCGATTGGTTCCGCTGTACTGTGCAGACGCAACCCAGCCATTTCCACTGGAGCCTGAGCAGTGCAGCATTGTAAATATAATTGTGAGAGACTGTCCGAGGGAGCAATCGCTGTATGCAGCTGGCTGAGGGCTCATTATTCAGAGGCTTCCCCCTCCTGAGGTAGGTACCCCGGGGACATTTTTCCCTACAGGTTTACTTTAAGAATCAGACCCTTCCCTGTTTTTGCTTGTGATTACTGTGGTGGGCTCACAGTAATCACAGGTTTAGGAGTCAATGAAATAGGTTCATTGGCTCCTGACTGGGATACGGAGCTCTGCTGTCACTATGACAACAGAGCAAGCAGGCTGCAGAGTTGCTGGATTGGCAAGAACGGCATGAATGCATGGCGGGGAATAGTTAAGAACTACACCCTGGCAGACGTAAGCTACCACAAACAGGGTGCAGAATTTAATTACCTTCATCCAAAAGTGGTTACAGACATGGACTAGTCTTTATCATGCCTCAACGGTAGGCATTAGGTATCCTTGCATGCAGTGTCCTAAGCAGATATCCAGATAATCACCTCTAGAACTAAAATACAGTACTGTCAAGTTCAGTGTGTAAAAATACATAAATAATTTTTAATTATTACTCTGCTATAGGATTAGCCCAAGCATTAATATACTGTGTTATAATTTGACAGTCTACATCTATTTATTAACCCAAAAAGTAAATTTTATGGTTGGATTGAGCTTATCACATCTGACTGCTCTGAATTATTAGGTGAATGTAAAAGTATGAATGTGGTCTACAAACCAAGACTAAAATAAGTCTCAAACATACCATGTAAGGAAAGAATACATTTAACTCCTAAGTGAAATCTATAAATATCACAGCTCCAGGAAGTGGGGCCAGGTGGTAAACACAAAAGTTCCATTATTTTATCTTTATCTAAACAGTCTTATTTTTATGGCCTGGCCATTATCAGCCATGTTATCATCTGCTGTACTTGGACCCAGAGGGACATCTTCCTATATGACAGAGTTACAGGCTAATCTTTAACAGACAGAAGGTGGGGATGGCAGTGACTCAGCACAGTATAGGATGCTCTGCAACCAGCTAATTGTATCTCGCTCATTTGAAACAGGCCTCACACTGACCACACCATCTATATTCATCTAGCTAATTAACAAAATCGAAAAAATTAAATGGATTTTTCCCCTGAATGTTAATACAAAAAATGCACTCCCCTCCTCCCTCAAATTCATTTAGCACTCAGTCAGTCTTGCAGACCAAATCAAGACGTTTCCTTTTTACAGACAAAAATAGAACATTTTATCTAAATCAAAACAAAGCAAATATTCAGACCGGGACAGACAAAGTCCAGACCTCTTACACTTGGAGGTTTAGCTCATTTTATGCATTTCTACCGAATAAAAAAATAAAATAAAGCTGTTCTCAAACTCAAGTTTACATGAACAGAGAAAACTTTGCAAAAGAAATTTCATAGAAGAAAGTTTAAAATAAAGAGTAATAAAAGTACTTCCAAGTAGTATTTTGTTTACATCTGATCACTAAGGTATTATCCTGTCCTCCCCATAGACAATATATAGTACAGAAAAAAAAAAGGTTTGTACAGACCTTTTGGAGCAATCTGGAGCAGCTTCACATGGGGTGCATACTGAACTGTTTGCTTGGACACAGCACCACCTGAGAAACCAGGGGCTACTTCTTCTAGAAAGGCAATATACATACACTGGGCCAAGACAGAAATAGTGGCATCATTTTGGGAAACCAGGCATTAAAATAGCCATATACCAGCTGATTACAGCCCAATATGGCAAGCTGATAAGACCATCACTGACTGGAATTTGATAATAGAGGGGTCGATTCCTGACCTACATGGAAAACTCAGTCTTGATAGATTGATCCTCCTCCACTCCCATGTAAACATTCCAACATATTAGACCTCACTTTTGATTAAAGAGAAACCATAACCACGAATTGAACTTCATCCCAATCAGTAGCTGATACCCGCTTTCCGATGAGAACTCTTTTCCTTTTCACAAATGGATCATCAGGGGGCTCTGTATGGCTGATATTATGGTGAAATCCCTCCCACAGTGTGATGTCAGGACCATGGTTCTGATATCACACTGTGGGAGCCTTGTTGCACTGTAGGAAATAACAGCAGTTTACAATTGCCAAAAAAAGCAAGCAGCATCTCCTTCCACTAACATCACCTGCAAGCAGCAAAAATGTCACCATGTGATAAATGTCAGAATGTAACTCAGGGAGAGGAAATATTTTACAATGAGCAAACACTGACTAAATCATGTATACATAATTGTAAAAATGAAGTACTTTTTTATTACATTATTTTCACTGGAGTTCCTCTTTAAGAGTGACTTGATCTGATGCTGGACTGGCAAATTCTGGTGGTTGACCCTTTTTGAAAAATATCTATATGCACATGGCCAGAATTAAGGCCCATACCCACGGCAAGTTCTCATCTGTCAAAAGGACAGATGAACAATTGTTCTAACTCACATTGTTTAACTATCTTTTAAAGAACAAGCCTTAAACAAATGGTTACAGATGGCCGATGTACAATGATGCTCTTGCATTTTGAAAGACCTCCGTATAGGTGGTGTTCAGGTAGGCCGTATACCTCAGATTTACTTGTTTAATGTATTGCTTTATGTTATTTCCACTCCCCCTTTTTCCTTATTGGCGGATCAACTAGTAGTGGGGGTTTAACTACTGGTGAAGGCTATGCGTAAGGATCTAGCGCTCAAAACAGGTCGTTTTTTTCTGCATCTGAATAAATTAAATATAAACCGATCCTTTGTTTGCTGTGGCTTGATTGAACTTAAGTCTAAAATATTGCTTTTCTACATGAGTAATAGGTTTTCTCAAGTTACAAAGAAGTAGTACTGTAAATAAACTGTATAATGTATAAACTCCCACACACAGCCCCTTATGTTTTCTAGTTTCGTTAATAGCTTTAAAAACATTTGAGCATTAACACTGCATGGACAGTAAAGTCACAAACAGAAAAGATCACAACTGAAGCTCTACTTGTGTAGACAGCACCGATCTTACCAATGATTACACCTATTAGCATATTGATAGCTTTCCAAATACTGCTCTCACCTCAGAAGCTCTATGCCCTGTGGCTGCACATAGACTTGGAGTGGAAGCTCTAGCAAGAACATTTTAGTATTGAACAGAGCAAGAAAGACCAGTACAGACACCAGATGGAATTGGGCCAAGGTGGCCAATAACGACCGCCACTGCTGAGAATACAGTCTGTGTATGGAAGCCCCTGATGCCTCCTGACCCGTCCTGGTGACGGGAGATAGCATTGTTCTCCCATATGTAACATCACTCCCACAGACCCCAGCAGAACATGAGGCGACACTAGATTGTGTGTACGTTTACACACTCACTATCATTTTCATCACCCCCAAATCATTGTGATCACAACAGGTGAACATTTTGCATGGGTGCAGTTGTTCCAACATCAGTGGCCTACCTCAGCGATCTACCCAGACAGATCCTACTCTGCTGACCAGTAATGGAGATGTGCTAAAAGGTGCAGATAGGTGTACGCAAGTTTAGGTCTTAATTACATGAGGGCTGAGTGCTCACTGTTCAGGTCATTTTCCTTTCAAGAAACCATACCAGGTCACAAGGAAGCAATGCATCATAGTAATCTATGGGACTGCTGAGCAGAACACAAGTGTTGCTTCAGTGTCATTGTGGACAATAGTTGCAGCATCTCAGAGGAGATTAAGGTCTTTAACATGCCCTTTTGCTTGCTGCGTTTATTTGGCGTTTTTCTGCAGTCCACTCTAGCAGCCATATTGCAGTTCTGAACATTAAGTACTTGAAGCATACATATGAGTGAGTAATGGTGGTTGTAAAATGGCAGACAGTGAACACCTGTTGTGCCATGTTTTCGAACAGGTACTAAGAAGCTCATGTTTCTATTGCTGTCCATACCTCAGCTGGGAAGACACAAATGCACTTAAATCCGGCCCCATTTACGGTGCAATCACTTGCCGTTATTGGGACTAGATTCCTTGGGCAACACTTCGGGGCAGAACGCTATACAGATATCCCTATTCAAAGGGTGGCCAGTCAGCCATCTCTGCTGAGCTTAAAACCAAGAACCATGTACTCAACTTTACATGACTTAAAGGGATACTGTAGGGGGGGTCGGTGGAAAATGAGTTAAAGTTACCCAGGGCTTCTAATGGTCCCCCGCAGACATCCTGTGCCTGCGCAGCCACTCCCCGATGCTCCGGCCCCGCCTCCGGTTCACTTCTGGAATTTCAGACTTTAAAGTCAGAAAACCACTGCGTCTGCGTTGCCGTGTCCTCGCTTCCCCTGATGTCACCAGGAGCACACGGCGCAGGCACAGACCATACTGGGCCTGTGCAGTACGCTCCTGGTGACATCAGCGGGAGCGAGGACACGGCAACGCAGGCGCAGTGGTTTTCAGACTTTAAAGTCTGAAATTCCAGAAGTGAACCAGAGGCGGGGCCGGAGCATTGGGGAGTGGCTGCACGGGCACAGGATGTCTGTGGGGGACCATTAGAAGCCCCGGATAACTTCAACTCATTTTACCCCGACCCCCTACAGTATCCCTTTAAAGATATGGAATATTTCCCATTTTTTGGTAAACGTAATTTGTATAAAGTATTGGTTTCAATGCAAACTGCAGGGTCAAGTCACACTAGGTCTGCTGCACTGCACTGTACCACAGTGGTCAGACATGAAGCAAGTGCCTATGCTTTCTTGTTTAACACAAGTCCATTGTCGAAAATGCTGACTTGCACAATTTTTCTGGAGAGCGGATTGCACTGCCATTTATCTGATGAATGGCACGCATCCACTAAGGAGTAGCAGCAGTCTCTGCAACAGACCTTGCAGGAGGTACAGTGCATTTACAATAATTATATAGTACTGCTTTGGCATAGTGTGAACCCATCCAAAACGTTTTGGAATTCAGCTAGCACTGTGCTAAATTATCAGGGCATAGGAGTAAAATTTCAAGATTTGTCTTTTTGTTCCATGAAATCATGCATATAAATTGATTGAGGGGGTGGCGTCTCTCCAGCAGGAGCACAGACAGCAATAAAAGGTCAGCCACATTTTCTAGCCTCTCCACTTCATCTAAAATCAAAAAGAAAAAAAAAATAAACCAGAATTCCACTTTATAAAAAGGGTAGTCAGGTATGCAATATGCAGGCAAGTTCTGCCCTCCAGCAACATAGAACACAAACTAATTCCCCTTAAAGTGGCCAGTAGCTGTCTGTTACACCCACATATCACTGCTTTCAAGTCTGTGAACAGCTTACGTAAGAACAGCATCTGTTCATGTGTACTAACAAGTGCAGTCACCATGGAGAGCCATGTTTACCAGCAATAAAAGAAGCCTACAGTCTAGATTAAGTGAACACAGCCCTCCTGGGCTATGACAAGCATGTCTACCAGTGGCATGAATCACAAATGCTTAAAAGTGCAAATTTAAAAGGACAACTGAAGAGAGAGGGATATGGAGGCTGCCATATTTATTTCCTTATAAGCAATACCAGTTGCCTGGCAATCCTGCTGATCTTCTGCCTCAAGTACTTTTAGCCATAAACCCTGAACAAACTCTCAGCAGATCAGCCTCCACTCTGCCATTTCTATCCAATTTTTATAGATATGTTTCCAAATGCGCAATACAATTATCTTCACCAAAGTCATGTTGATAGTCTTGTTAGGCAAAGAGGCTCCTCTAGGTTGGTGGAAACATGGTATATAAATATAGAGGAAAGAAGTGCAAATCCCTGAAGCCTTTTACTTTTTCATATTAGTATGTCAGAAAGTCACTGCACCTAATTAGACACCTTGATAACAGAACAATGTTTAAAAGGAAAGAGATACAACAGTTTGTTCTGCTCTTGAAATATATTTTATGTGGTTACAGTATCTATAAACATGGTGAGTACCAATCATTGGAAACAGAAAAAAAAATTCCCTCGATAAATTTCTCAGCCTTCTGATCTGGCTTCCCTTATCAATAATGAATCACTCGTGCAATCTATTTTTAGTCCAGTGAAAGAAAAGTAACCAGCAGGAGGTGAGTAGGTAAATCCAACTCTGTACACATCCACCCAGACTGTTTAGTAAACATGGCCTATAATGCCTTGTAGACTGATGTGGCAGAGCAAAAAGACATTAGCAGCAAACAGACGCTGAACAATTGAGAAAAGTAAATGAAAGAAAGCCATTCGTATATGTAGACTTGGCGTTTGTTAGGATCATATGACAAGTCTATACCTTACTGTCATGCAATACGCTGAATTTGTTAAACCTACAGTATGTATTCCTGCTATAACCATAAATACTAAAGTTGTACTCTAGGCCAGCAGCCAACTACACAGTTGAATATAGAGAACACGTGAAAAGTGCCTGTAATAAACAAAAATAAAAATCCAGTATGGTCACCCAGTTTTGTGACAATTCAGTCACAGCACTAGTAACACCAATTTTGTACCAACAAATTTCTTGTCTTAACAGATAAAGTTTTTCCTGTGAGATAATACTGCCGTTCAAGGCACGGTGTGGGAAGAATTTGTGCTTTTTACTCACAACAGCGAGCCATATTGGTTTTATTTGCAAATCAGCTCTGTAAAAATGACAGCTGAAGGCAGGACAAAGGTTTCAGGGGAACAAACAGTCATGGTCACAAACACTGAGAAGTGCTATTGCAGGCCCACAAGGCAACACTTCTTGTTACCCAAACCAACAAGAGATTGAAAGCAAAAATAGAAAATCTGCAGATCAGAAGAAAAAAAATAGTAAGCAAGACCTTATCACTTATCTGTTTAGCTTACTAAAGCGCATTTTTGACAAAGGTTTGTTTTTAAACAGCTTTGACGGGACTTCATAAAGTTTGAGAAAGCTGCAAGTCTCAACTGGTTGCAGAGTCTGATAGGTTGAGACAAGGTTTAGGAGTCCCTAGTTTTCTGTGACATTGTGATTACACAACCCATCTACACCAGACAGCAGCGGATGAATTAAAGCCCTAAATGAACCCTGCAACCTGATTATAGAACTGGAAGATTCATCTGTAACAGACGTTCAGCCTTTATTTGGAGTAAAAATACAGTTTTCAGAGCTCAACTCCCCAACTTAAAGGGGAACTTCAGCCTGAACAAACATACGGTCATCAAGTTACATTAGTTATGTTAATTAGAATAGATAGGGTGGGTAAAAGATTTTATTACCTGTTTTAAAAGAACAGGCAAATGTTTGTTATTCATGGGGGCTGCCATCTTTGTCATAGGGGCAGCCATCTTTTTGGTTGAAAAGAGGGGACAAGGAGCAGGAGACACAGTTCCAACTGTCCTGTGTCCTGATCCCCCCTCCCAGCTGCACATCCTAGGCTTCAAATGTAACAAAAAAAAAAAAAAAATTGCACCAAAACAGCAGAAAGAACATCAACATCAGAAATCCCATCATGCTTTGCACAGCATCAGGGGAAAAAAGCCTGGGCAGTTTTCTTCTGTGCAGCTAAAAATGAGGCTTGTATAAGAGAAACAAAGTTCTGATGCCGTGAAACTGTTGAAGAAACACCAAGCCTTTTCAGTGCTGCTGAGTCGATTTTTAGTCCGGAGGTTCACTTTAAGCTTTATTAAAATGCTATAGAGGTTGTCAAAACTGTTCTTAAAGCGGAATATAACCCTGCATTTCAACTTTGCTCTAAAACATTATTTACAGTATATTATATGCAACCAGCATTTTTTTTTTTACTAGACCAGCATTGGAAGGGTTACACAGGGCTTTAAAGTTCCTTTAGATTTCTGCAGACGCATCCGAAGCTGAAAAGAGATACATTTTGTTTACAGAAATGTATCTAAGTGTTGAATGACTCATCTCTCTGACTGAGAAGGAGCTTGGAGGACTGCCAAAGAGTGTGTAACTGTTTATCAATAGATACATAGAATGTAACAATCTGAACTTCTGCATATCTCTCCACGGAACTTGAAACGTCTGTGTTTAACCCTTCCAATGCTGGTCTAGTAAAAAAAAAATGCTTTTTGCATATAATATGCTGTAAATAATATTTTAGAGCAAAGTTGAAATGCAGGGTTATATTCCGCTTTAAATCGTCCAGCTCTCCATGATGTTCTCTATACAAGAATCCCTGAAGTATCTCATAGTATCTATTGAGATTAATGCTTCTTTTCTGCAGGTAGCTGAAGGTGGTGAATATAACACCTGTCAGCTACACTCGGCCTCTGGCCAAGCATTTGCTACTGCTTGGCACAGGTGCCTCATTCCTCTCTGACCCCCCCCCCCCCCCCCCCTCACCACTATGTAGTTGTATCTGAGCGTGGTGGTTGTTGTGCTCAGACACATCACTAGATGGTCTTTCACCACTGGGTAACGCTGCTGCATGCCAAACATGACAATTATCGAACACTGCCATTCAGCTGCATGCAATTACAGCAGAATATCGCTTGTGGCCAGCAGCAGAACACTACATGAAAAAGGACGCCCAGAAATTTGGGTGTGCAAAAATAGTAAATTTACCAATATTTTTACTATTGTCTGTTACAGTGCTAATGACAAAAGTAAACTATCAGTAATAGATACCGATATTTTACTTCAGCCAAACATAACCATATTCTCATACTGAACCCTCCTCTGATGCCTAACCTTAACCTTTTGGGGACCGGTGGTATCAAATCCTATGCCGCACTTGTGGCTGTCTAACTCTGATGTGGTCAGATCAGAAAGGAGGCCGGCACCATGGTGATGCAATAAAAGAGCTTTCTTTGCTACTTTGGAGTGGTGCCGGCTGTCACGGAACAGCCGTGAGAAACGAAAACGCAACCGCAATCGGGGTCCTGCCTTGATTGTCGTTGCGCTGCCAAATCAGAATCTCATGTCTGTGGATACCAGGCAGTCCAGCCTGGGGGGGGGGGGGGGGTCTCTGCTGTCTTCATAGGAGATAGTTAGCAGAGTCTTTTCATGTAAACTGGCCCTGTGACTTTCTAATTTAGCCAGAGGTGTAAAACTCAGTTTGACCAAGCTGATCTCACTCATATGCTAATTAAGAACCACAAGGCCAGTGTCCTGCCTTTGGGGAAGACCGTGCTGTGCTGTGCTGTGCTCATCCATATTGTGCCCCCTGATGCCCCCACTCAAATACTGTGTATCCACATTCTATGTTCAGGTCGCAACCTGTTGCAAGTGCCCCAACACGTGATGGCCCATACCCACAGACCCCCTGCCTCTCAGGGTATCATCTCCCACACCAGAGCAGAGCTTCTGAAATGGGAGGCACGGGCTCAGGAACTGCCAATTTGGGACACAGTTCGGTCCCAGATCGACAAATGGTTCAAGACGAGCAGATTTAGGCCTAGGGGTAGGAGGGCGGGTGCTCAGGTCAGACTAAAAAGGAAGGTCCTGCGGTCCCCCATCCCTGCCATTCTATTAGCTAATGTCCGCTCCCTCCAGAATAAGCTGGACGAACTGCTCCTATTACTTGGAAGCAAACCCTCGATCGAAGGCAACTCCCCGGTTCTCTGCTTCACAGAGACCTGGCTAAGCGACATGATCCCAGACAACTGCCTCGACCTACCGGGCTTCAATCTCTTCCGAGCAGACCGTGTCCCCGCTCTCTCAGGGAAAAGTAAGGGTGGCGGAATCTGCTCAAACACAACCATCCTGCACAGAAGCTGCTCTCCAGATGCAGAGATCCTTCTTATCAACTGCAGGCCCCAGTATTCACCAAGAGAGTTCACCTCCTATGTCCTGGCAGGCGTCTACATCCCCCCGGATGCGGACACCAAGATCGCCCTGCGTACACTCAGCGACACCATATCAGCTTGGGAGACCTCCCTCCCGGACTCCCTCTTCATCATCCTAGGAGACTTTAACAGAGCAAACCTTCGCCAGGAGCTGCCTCGGTACAAGCAACACATCACCTGCCCCACCAGGAACCAAAACACCTTGGACCACTGCTACACGGTCCTTAAAGATGCGTACAAGGCTACTCGCCGGGCTGCCCTAGGCAACTCCGACCACTGCCTAATCCACCTGATCCCCACCTACAGAAGGCTTCTTCAAACTACCAAGCCGACGGTCAGGACTGTTAAAAAGTGGACTGAGGAAGCCAAGGGTCAACTACAAGCCTGCTTCGACAGCACGGACTGGTCGGTCCTGGAGGCTCCCTGCCTAGATGAATGGACGGAGAATGTCACCTCCTATATCCGCTTCTGCGAGGAGGCATGCATCCCAACGACGAACATCAAAGTCTTCCCAAACAATAAACCTTGGTTCAATGGCAGGTTACGCCACCTACGGAAAATCAAAGAGGAAGCACACAAAACCGGCACCCCAGAGGAGTTTAGGGAAGCCAGGAACTCCTTGAACCGAGAACTGAAGGTGGCCAAGCGGGACTACTCAAACAAACTAAGACAGGACCTTCAGTCCAACAACACACGGGAAGTTTGGAAAGGCCTCAGGGCAGCAACAAACTTCAAGCCCCCTCCCCAACACACACTTCCTAGCACTGCGCTAGCCGAGGAGCTCAACAAATTCTACTGCAGGTTCGAGCACCTACCCACCCACTCCGAGGACCTAGCAATCTCATCCCCTCCCGAGGAGCCTCCTGACACACCTCCCCAAGCTGCCACTGACCTCCAAGCACCGGTAATTGTCCAGGAGGCTGACGTACTAATGTACCTACAGAAGCTCAACACCAGGAAGGCTCCAGGCCCGGACGGCATATCCCCAACCTGCCTGAAAATCTGTGCAAGCCAGCTGGCCCCGATCCTAACCTCTATCTTCAGCAGATCCCTGACAGTGAGCGAGGTCCCTTCCTGCTTCAAGAAAGCGAATATCATTCCGGTCCCCAAGAAGCCAGGTGTTACGGATCTAAACAATTACAGACCGGTTGCCTTAACTCCGATCATCATGAAAACCTTTGAAAGACTGGTCCTCCCCTATCTGAAGGGGTACACCGCCACCAAAACAGATCCCCTGCAATTTGCATACAGGCCAAACCGGTCCGTGGAGGACGCCATCAACATCAGTCTAGCACACGTCATGAAACATCTGGATAAACCCAACTCCTACGCCAGGATCCTGCTTCTGGATTTCAGCTCCGCTTTTAACACCATCTGTCCGACCATCCTGTATGACAACCTAGCACGACTTGGCGTTGACCCTAATCTGTGCGCCTGGATCAAGGATTTCCTTACGAACAGGTCACAGTTAGTCAAGATCGGCGGCTGCTCTTCCAGTGCCAGAATCACCAACACCGGTGCCCCGCAAGGATGTGTGCGGTCCCCGATTCTCTTTTCACTGTACACAAACAGCTGTACCTCATCCGCTGACTCTGTCAAGGTCATCAAGTTTGCGGATGACACCACCATAATAGGCCTCATAGATGAAAACGGTGAGCACGATTATCGCAAGGAGATTGAGCGAATCCTCGGGTGGTGTAAGGAAAACAAACTCGTATTAAATACAGCAAAAACTGTGGAACTAAATTGTAGACTTCAGAAGAAACGCTCCGGCTCCCAATCCGGTCTCCATTGATGGTACCGAGGTCTCAAGAGTACACAGCGCTCGGTTCCTTGGTACCACCATCACAGACAATCTGAAGTGGGATGTAAACACCTCCGTAATTCAAAGGAAAGCCCAGCAGAGACTGTTCTTTCTCAGGCAGCTGAAGAAGTTCGGGATGTCGGAGGAGCTAATGATCAGCTTCTACTCTGCCACCATCGAGTCTGTCCATTGCTCCTCCATCATTGTCTGGTACTCCGGGGCTAATGCAAGGGACAAGCACAAACTCCAAAGGGTAATCAGTGCTGCTGAGAGGATCATCGGGTCACCCCTGCCACCCCTGGACATCCTTCAATCATCAAGAATGAGGTCCAGGGCAAACAAGATCACTCAAGACCCCTCCCACCCGGGCAGTTGCTTCTTCGTCCCCCTTCCTCTAGGTCGCCGTTATAGGTCCATCCTCACTAAAACCACGAGGCATAAAAACACCTTCTTTCCCCAAGCGGTTGCCCTACTTAATTCATGCACTCTCCCAACCGACATCCCCTAATCTTCCTCTGCCACCCCCGTGCGGAATACGAGCACGGAAGGAACTATCTCCAGCTGGCCACGCTGCACCACATGCCACCGTACAAATGTATGTTGTATGTTGTACATAAGATAGTCCTGCCCATCTGATCTATGAACTGCTGCTGCCTGTTAAATTGACGTCAGGGTGTCTCTGTAGCTAAGATCTGTACCATGTGCTGTTTGCCAACTGCTGCTATTGACCGTCAAACTGTTGTAGTGTGTATGTAGATATCATCTGTTTATCTTCTTTTCACCAAGTTGTTGTTAAGCCAATTGCCGTTGTGTCCACAAAAAATTCCAGGTGCGGCTCCTGTCGCACTTGGCGAATAAAGTTGATTCTGATTCTGATGAGCCCACAGCTCACACCTAGATGTGAATTGACTAGCAAATGGGGCTTCCTCCTGCTCACCAGACAAACTGTCTCCAGGAGTTAAAATGATAAAGCATGTGAATTATGATTTCTGCTTATTAAAGCGGTATCGTCACCATAAAAAATCAAATTTCAACAGCAACTGGGCTGAGTGTATTAAGTGATAAAGATGTTACTCCTGCATTCAAAATTTTCAAAACTTTTTCTGCTGTTATGATTTGGAGTTATCACATACTTAAGGAACACTGGCCCTTTAGTAGTCGTGCCAAAGAATTGCATGCTGGGGTTTCTTTTTATCTATAATCTATTCCTCCTCTTCCCTTTATTTCTCTGTCAGCATCTTATCTGAAACCTAATCCCCTACTCACTTGTGTTTACAAGCAAGGCTGAGGCGACTCAGCGATTGGAGGAGACAAGAAAAAAAGTAAAGGGCAGAAATGACATCACGAGTGGGCAAAAGACATGGCCCCCACCAGGAACAGAATTCTCGTAATTTACTATATAACATTCACTGAAATCAAAAAGTGGACATTATAATACATGTTATATAAGTAGATCAAGTATTTATCTACTTATATATGTGTTTTTTCCTTGGCATAGTATGGCTGATCCTACTGCTTTAAAGGAAAACAGAGTATCACCCAGAGGTGGGAGGAGTGTATTCGGATCCGTTGAAATTGGACCAACGTCTCGGTATACAAATCATAATCATACCTCCTTCGGTTAAGGAGTTATGGGCCCCTCGGTAACCATACGCCCTAGCATCCGCATCCAAGGTATCATATTAATCGGTAGGTTCTGGGGATCGATAATATGTAATTATTATTTGTGTGCCGGCCACGTAGGTCGGCCTAGAGAAAGGTCAGGGTTATGGGGCTGGTAAAAGCCCCTGCCCAGATGTGATTACCATAATCCGGCCCAGGGGCCGACTCTGGAAGTCCGCCTCTGAACTCAGCTCAATTAAAAGAAATGAGCTGCCCGGGCAACTCAGTCCTCCACATTCCATCTATATGAGAACGGTCTGCTGCCAGCCAGAGGACACATGGTTGGCAGCCATCTTGCTGAACTCTGAACTTTGATCTGAAACAAAGGATTTTACCAAGGACTTTATGATTCTTCCCACAAAAAGGACATCTTTCCAGGAACTAAGTATTTTTTCTCCCTTTCTCTTATTTTTCACACTGGCTATTACTGTTTTAATAATTGTTGATTTTAATAATTGTCTATATATATTAATTATTTATATTGCCGTGAATAAAAGACTTTATTAAAGTCATTCACTGTTCCGCTACCCTGCTTTTCAGCCATACACAGAAACTGATCCCAGGTCTCTGGAGAGACTCTACTACTATTGTTGATCTAGACAGAATAGAGTGTGTTTAACCGTTTTTATTCGCAGGACCAGTCAGTCAGTCGGGTCCACTGGCCCATACCAGTGGTGGTGGCAGTTATACCCTGAAATAGTGTGTAAAGTTGTAATTACCGTACCTCACAGGCTCCCTTCTGGTCGGGCTGCTGCCCAAATTTGTCTGTTTCTGCGCAAAGATCGCGACCAAAGCTTGCATGGTCTGTGTGCTGAAACCGATTGGAAGGCAATTTGCGGTCTGACCACTAGGGCTCCTGTGACACCGGCCTCCTTTCTGATCTGATGTATTGAGCACCTCTAGGGACACAGAGGTAAAGGGCGAGGCACACCGAACTTTGATTGATGTGGAGTTCCTCCTAAGCATTGTGTTTACAGTAACTGATGCGGTGTAGGATTTACACACCTGCTGCTTCCGCTGCTGACACAATCGTGCGCACCCGAGAGGGGAGATTAAGCTGTCATGACAGCCGACATCTTCTCTCAGTAATTAGGAGCCATTGCGATTGGCTCTGGATCACTACGATCGCCGGTGGATCGTAGTGATCACTATTACAGCTGTGTCGGTAGGAGGGGAAGAAGAGGATCCACTCACCTTCCTGACGTTCCCCTGGCCATCGTCTCTCCCCTCCGCTCTGGCCGGCATCTCTGCTCGCTACGACGTACGTGTCGGGTCCCGGCTTGTTGACGCCATCAAGAAGTGACCCGGAACTTAACTGCAGTGCGAGCGAGGATGCCGGCCAGAGCGGAGGGGGCTAGAGCTGCTCATCGCTGGAGCCTGGAAGGGGAGTAAAGGCTGCTGGCAATACGGGGAACACCTGGCTACACTGGGGACACTAATGCCTAGCTATCAATACTGGGGAACCCAGCTGTTTGACCCCCCCCCCCAACGTGCTCCCCTGCAGGTAAAATGCCCTGGTCCTTAAAGGGGGGGGGGGGGTGTTAGGCAGCCGGTCCCCTAAGGGTTCACCTCCCCCCAGGTAACCTTAACCACCCCCACCTTCCCTGCACATCTAACCTTAACCATCTCCAGTGCACGGCATGAAGGCTATGTTAACCGTAGACAAACTAAAATGCAGATATACTTTAAAAGTAAAAAAGTTAACAATATACAAAAGTAAACGTGTTCAAGATAGGGCTCAGAATGTAACACTCTGTCCTTTTCCAACTCTGAAAAAATAGCAGATAATTTAGAAAGACAGAAAAGATTAATAACTGCTATGTACTGTGTCTGCTATCAATTGAGGCTACAGCTTCCTTCAAACATAATTATATGCTACAATGGGAGCAGGCTTTCAATAAAAACACACTCATTAAAAAAAAAACTTGGATTGTGCTCTGGGAGAATGCTCACAGATCCTACATTTAAATAGAGAGGAGATTTATAAAATCCCAATTTAAAAAAAAAAAAAAAAAAAAAAAATGGTACCAGATTCCTGGTGTAGCTTATTCTTTGGCAAGGTCTCTTCATTAAGCACTTCTGGTCAGAAATTTGGACCTTTAGGGCTCTGACACTAGGAGCTGATCCGAGCGTTTTAACGGATCGCTCCTAGTTTGCATTTAGAAAGGTAACATGAAAGTCTATTTGCCTTTCATGTTAACTTTCACATTAGACGAAGCATTCCAGAGCGTTACGTTACAACGCATCTGGGAGCTTCATAACGTCTAGTCGCTGAGTTTTCCCGTCAGATAAATTAGAACTACCGCCGCTAATCAGCGTCCCACCGCAACTTCCCAACGTCACGGCGCAGGCTAATAATGCGTTATGCAAATGTGAAAGAACCCCAAGGCTTTGTTCACATAAAACACCAGCACTATCGCAAGTGCCGAGCGATTTGAGCTTTTTTTAAAAAGCGCTTTTTGCAAAAAAAAGCAATTTGTAAGCGCTTTTGCTCAGCGATGATTTTTTTTTTCACTTCCTGACATCAATCAGGAAGTGAACTCCTTAACCCGGAAATGAATAAATACAATGTATTTATTCATAAAAACGCTTGGGAAATCGCTATACAAAGCGTTTACCTATACCTTCCATTGAGCCAAAGGGCTCAGAAAATAGTACATGTAGCTTGTTTGCGATTTCAAGAAAAACTAAATGCTTACATGTGAACACTGTCATAAGAAATCAATTTTAGGGCGATTTGCAAAATCACCAGCGCTTTAAAAAAAAAAAAAATTAAAATACATAAATAATCAGAAAAACGCTCATAGTGTGAACGAGCCCTTACTGAATGTTTGCTCCATAAGCAGTTGCAACATGGCCTTTGCATACCTGTTTTAGGTTGAACTTTAAATCGCAGAAAACACACACACACACACACACACACACACACACACACACACACACACACACACACTTTTTAGAATTGTTCTTGTGCGCACAGATTCCAGATCTACTAGCAGACTGGTAGCCTTATCCTTCTGTCCTGTTACCCTCTCCACCA
Source organism: Hyperolius riggenbachi (assembly GCF_040937935.1). Classification (NCBI taxonomy): domain Eukaryota; kingdom Metazoa; phylum Chordata; class Amphibia; order Anura; family Hyperoliidae; genus Hyperolius; species Hyperolius riggenbachi. Next base: position 293,455,501 of record NC_090647.1, read on the forward strand.
CATCTTTTTCCTCTGCCTTTCTCTCCATAGGTTAAAGAACAACTGTAGTGAGATGTATGTGGAGGCTGCCATATTTGCTTCATTTTAAGCAATACCAGTTGCCTGGCAGCCCTGCTGATCCTCTGCCTTAAGTACTTTTAGCCATAAACCCTGAACAAACATGCAGCAGATCATGCGTTTCTGACAATGTCAGATCTGACTGGATTAGATGCATGATTGTTTCTTGTGTGATTCAGACACCACTGCAGCCAAATAGATCAGCAGGGCTGCCAGGCAACTGTTATCGTTTAAAAGTGAATAAATACGGCAGCCTCTGTATGCTTGTCACTTCAGTTGTCCTTTAAATGGGACCTAAACTGAGAAGTATATGGATTTTTCCTTTAAAAATAATACCAGTTGCCTGACTCTCCTGCTGATCCTGTATCTCTAATACTTTTAGCCACAGCCCCTGAACAGGCATGCAGATCAGGTGCTCTGACTGAAGTCAGACTGGATTAGCTCCATGCTTGTTTTAGGTCTGTGATTCAGCCACTACTGCAGCAAAAGAGATCATCAGGGGTGCCAAGCAACTGGTATTGTTTAAAAGGAAACAAACATTCATATGCCTCTCAGTTAAGGTTCCCTTTAAGGTGTGTACACATGCACAACGACCACAGGTGTAAGGACGCAATCCCTCAGTAACCAGCTCAGGCCAAGTGCTGTACTGATGTACTCCAAGGATGTGGAATAGGGAGGCATCAGGGCGATTGTACACAAACTAGTTTCTCAACAGAGACAGTTCTGACTGTCCACCTCTGCCAATTGTAGTATAGCCCAGTCTAAAGGCCTTACTACTTAAAAAGTTGCCCAAAATGATCATTCAAGATTTTCAGGCACCTTTTCAACATGCAACAAAACTAATTTAAAATCAAACAAGCAGGAAAGATCACACACAACCACTGAGTACCACTGCAGGTAGCACACTGCTCAGTTGGATATGAATATATCATTTTGGATGACAAAGGTTTTATGTGTCTACAGGACATCACTTAATTGGGTGAACTTGTATAATATTTGGTAAACAGCGATTCCCCCTGCCTCCTTCAGCACCAGTGCTCAGTTTTGATATTGGCATGCACTGTAATTAATGCACAATAAATTCTACCTCAATGTAAAAAATTATATCGTGTAGCGATTAGCGCTATTGCCTAGCAGCGTTTGGCTTCCCCCTAAAATTGGCCATAGACTATAAAAAGGACACACAACTATGTTAGGGATTAGATTGTGAGCCCCTCTGAGGGACAGTTAAGTGACAAGACAATACACTCTGTACAGTGCTGTGGAAGATGGCAGCGCCTCAAATACTAAATATTAATCTTACTAAAGTTTTTCCTTTTCTCTCAATTGTGAGCATTATCTGCACAGAGCAGGGACGATTTTTACTTTCTACAACTGCACTGAGTGACTGGCAGCAGCTTAAAGTGTACCTGAAAATAGGTATTTACCTCAGTAGAAGGAAGCTTCTGAATGATAGAGAGGCTTCCCCATCCCCATCCCCATCACCAACCCAGCACTAGGATCCCTGGAACTTCAACAACCTTCGGCCTTGAATGAGTGCGGCCTCACTGCACAGCATGTCTTGTGCCCGCACAGTAGGAGGAGGAGGGATCCTCTCAGGCTTGGCTTTTTCCACCAGTATACTTGCTTACCTTGCTTTTGTGTACATATAAAGTCTGTCATGTCAATCCCAGCAACTGCTTCAATGTCAACAAAAATGGTATTTTGTTTAAAAGCAGACCTGAACTTAGAACTTCATCTCAGCTCTAAAAGATAAACAACATAACCTTTTAAGGGATCAAATTACAACTTGTGCTTAGTCCCAGATGAGGGGGAATTAGACAGGCTAAAATCTCTCTAAATACATAAAGGGTGCATTACTCTAGGTTTTCCTTCTGTCCTATGCAAGACTTCAGCACCTCTTTAATCATTCGACTACCGTATTGTACTGCTTATAAAAACTCTACAGGTTGATTCAGTTGAAATTATTCTGTACACCTAGCGTCAAATCTCAGGAATTTTTACTTATTGTTCTATTTAGATCCTTCAGGGGATACACACCACATCTGAAGTATTTTGACCGTCATGTAAAGCATACTTGCCATTCCAACACGCATGTGAGGTTTATAATACAGACACCGATTATTTCTCTGAAATCATTCTCAGCCTGGCTCCTATCAACTTCAAAAAGCTCATTTGTTTTATAAATCACAGGAGGAACGTTTAATCTGCTCAGTGATCAAGACAGAGCCTAATGCTGAATATAACAGATCAAAGGGAAAGAAGGGTCTCTGTAGCGAAGGAAAATGGCCTGGAAGACACACTAAGAGCTGAGTAAATAACCATATTTTAGATAGGTCTTAGATAAATCGAACATTCTCCTACCACAATCCTAACATTGAAACCACATGTTAAATTCAGTCTGTATCCTGTTGCCAGACACAGTACTCTACATCGATACTTTACTAGCGAGTTTAGTTTCACCAGATCCTGTCTCGCTCGTCTAGTACTTCAACTATAGAAAAAAGCAAAGATGCTGCCTTGAAGCCTAGCCCCGCAAAAAAGTGGGGCCCTACTTCACCAATGTGGATTCAATCTATATGTAAAAACAATCTTGTCTTCAGGATTGTTGTGGTTTTGTAGAACAAAGCGCAGAAAATTAAGATGGAAACTTTACAGACTGATGGTTTTTAGTAGGACTTTGTGTCTCAATCACATTTACCTCAGTTCCTCAAGCACACCAAGGACAGTCTAGAACTTGAATTATATCCACCAAATAACCTTGCCTGTATAAAAAAAAAAAAAAAAAAAAAAAAAAAAAAAAAGCGAGAAAGGTATACACTGCACCACAGGATGCTACATTTTTCAGGCAGTGGACACGAAAGCTTTATATGTCCACCTCAGGGTAAACATGTAAATTCATCCCTGTGGTGAGAAATTATGCTTCCATGGCCAAGATGTGTTCCTCTGCTCCTCTCACTCAGTACAAGAGAATCTTCAGGACCATACATACCACAGCTTTTGGACTCTTCTCTGAAAACTGGGGTAGGCACTCTGTCAATCAAGGTTGCAGCAATCACTGTCCTATAGTGCAAGTGCTTATTAGGAGTAAGTTGTGCCAGCCACAAAAACATGCAGGGAGAAAAGAAGTCCTGTACAGAGAAGGGGATCAGACAAAAGAAACTCTCCCAGCACTAGTCTACTTTAAGGGACCTAGCAGGAATTCTCATAGGGAAATTCAGCTAGCGTGATTGGGCGGACAGCACCCTCTCAAACTGTTATGTTTCCCATAGCAGTGTTCTCCCCAGGCTCTTTTAGCCGGGTGCTCCACCCGTCTAGTTTTGCTGAGCACCCGGCTGTCATCAGCTCACCACCTCCTCTGCTGTAAGCAGAGTTGTGCATAGAAGCACCTGCCCTGCATTCTCTCATCTCGCTCCACCCGGCTACTTTTTCACGCCACCCGGCTGGAAAACATTTCTGGGGAGAACATTGCATAGGTTGTAGTAAATTATGTCCACACTGTTCAGCCCATCACAATGCTTTGTGCTGTAGGAGGTACTGTGTTTGGAGAACTGTTCCCTTTGAAGTTTCCCACTGGGTCCCCTAAACTAGACTAACACCACACTCCCTAGAGAGGCAAGTGAAACATTTTCTCTCCACAGATTTTCTACCTTACGTCTAGATTGTAAGACTGTGGTTAATATCAGGGTTGTGGAGTTGGTACAAAAATCATCCGACTCCTCAGTTTATGAAACCACCGACTCCAACTCCAGGTACCCAAAATTGCTCCGACTCCAACTCTACAGCCCTGGTTAATATATAGCAACTTTTTTTTTTTACTGCAAACCTGGTTTAACAGCCATTTGAAAAGAATCTGAACAAGGGCAGGCAATTGCTGTCACAAAAGATGGAGAATGCTCACAAGTAATCAGATGCCTTTTGAAGATGAAATGCATTCATTTTATCAAGAATAGCATCTGAACAGCTTGTAAAAGGTCACATCAGTTTTGTGCTAGCACATGCAGCTCAAAAATTCAGTTTTTGAACAGCGAAAAAGGGGTCTGGCTCATAAAAATATTACTCCACCCTGTGAAATCCAACCTGCTGCAAGTAGCAGTTCAGTACAGCTCAACATTCACACGGATGTGAACAGCTCGACTGCACCAGAGGCTGGTAATTCACTATGCACTGTCTCCAAAACAAGTAAACCACTAATGAAACCCTTTAAATACGACTAGAATCCTAGTACTAAGGCTCCCTGCACACTGCAAATCAGTTTTCCGATTCAGATTCTCAATTCTGATTTTCCCTGAATACATTCAACAGAAAAACTGATCGGAAAATGCAGCATGCAGTAAAGATGGGGGAAAAAAATAAATAAATAAATAAATCGGAATCTGATGTAAAAACCGATTAAAAAGCGGAATCGGAATCGCATGCAGTGTGCACTGCATGCGATTCTGCTTTTTAATCGGTTTTTACATTCGATTCAGATTTTTAACCTTTACTGCATGCTGCATTTTCTGATCCATTTCTGTTGAATGTATTCAGGGAAAATCTGAATCGGAAACTGAATCGGAATCGCAAAACGGGATTTGCAGTGTGCAGGGAGCCTTAAACAGGATAGCGTTTTATCAGAAACAAAAAACATATAGACTTTTTGGGCCCACTGACTCCCATAATACTCTGTAGGTATTTTTTTAAACTGTATCTAGTACCAAAAGTACACTATATATAGACAATGCTCATACGTCATCCTTTAGCCTACATTATCTATGAAATGAAGAATGGAATAAGAGTATCACAGGATTCACATTAGGATATTTTTAATGTACAAGAAACTTTCTGATCCTGAAGTTCTAAAGAATGAAGTTAAAGAGAAACCGTAACCAAGAATTGAACTTCATCCCAATCAGTAGCTGATACCCCCTTTCCCATGAGAAATCTTTTCCTTTTCTCAAACGGATCATCAGGGGGGTCTGTATGGCTGATACTGTGGTGAAACTCCTCCCAGTGTGACGTCAGGACCACGGTTCTGACATCACACTGTGGGAGCCTTGTTGCATTGTGGGAAATAACAGCTGTTTACAGCCGTTTCCAACTGCCAAAAAACAAACAAACAGCATCTCCTTCCACTGACATCACCTGCCATCAGTAAAAATATTACCATGTGATAAATTTCAGAATATAAATCAGGGAGAGGAAACATTTTACAATGGGCAAACACTGACTAAATCATTTATAAATAATGAATGTAAAAATGAAGCACTTTTTATTACATTATTTTCACTGGAGTTCCTCTTTATGGCACAGTTCAGTCATCATAATGTCAGGCCTAATTGCATCATAACACCAACCTACCACACAGTCTACTGATACTTTCAAAGGTTGAGACGCGCATCTAGCATTGCAGCCCCTGTTCACTGCCAATTGTATTGCAGCCCCTGTTCACTGCCAATGATCCAGCGAGCTGGATCATCACAGCTAAGCACATTGTTCACCGCTTACCCAGTCTGTCGGAAGTCATTCCATAGTTCCTCCTGCAACAAAGCATGTCATAAAGAGCCTTGCCAGCAGTCTGAGTGGCACTTGGCCCTGACCTGTCGCCCAGGGACCGGGTACCAATCACTGAGAGTGGCAATCTTGGTGTGCTTGTACACAACTTAAGGCCAATTTTGGGGCAACCAAGAAACGTATTAGTAGGTTTTAGGATGTGGGAAGAAACTACAGTAGCCAAAGAAATCCAAAGCAAATATGTTTTTTGTGGAGCCGGCCGTATGGATCCGGCCATCAGGATCAGGTAAAAAACTGTTTTTACAGCCAGTGTGCTGTAAACTGTCAGATTTCTATTTATTCCTATGCAGCTGCAAAACCTTCCATTTCCATTCCGCTGGGCACAAAGGTCTGGAAAAATAGGTCCTGCAGCATTTTTTTCGTCCGTTGAGCGGAACGGACAAAGGATCTGTACCAGCGGATGGATGTGAACGGATCCATTGGTTAACATTGTATCCGTTCCCATACCGGACCGTTTGTACAGTATATGTTCCGCTAACGTTCACTGATAATGTGAACCGGGCCTAAGAGCATAACTTCCTCTAAGGACCAGCTGCACAAAAACTAAAAACAAACAAAACAAAAAAACACAACCATAAAGGGAACCAGAAATGACAGGGATATAAAAGGGAAGTACAGCCTGCCATATGCAATTCCTTTTCATCAATACCAGTTGTCTTGGTTGGCATTTAGTAGTATCTTGATCACACACCTAAAAAACATGCATGCAGCTAGTCTATTCAGACTTTATCAGACTTTATTCAGGTACTATAGCTAAAAGTATTAGAGGCAGATGATCAGTACAGCCAGGCAATTTGCATGGTTTAAAAGGAAATAATAGGTCAGTCTCCACATTCCTTTCACTTCAGGTGTGACGCCAGATCCCCCACCTGCCACATAATGTAAAGACTCGTTTGCTAAGGAGAACTAAAAGCCAGCTTACCTGCACCAAAGCAGAAGTCAACTGACAGCTCTGCACCATTCTCCATTAGAAACAGAAGTTGGCATCAGATTCACTAAACGTAGAGCAGGATATAATTAGCACAAGCTACGCGGGTTCCTGGCAGCATAGTGTGCACTTTCAAGTTACGTGCAAGTGCTGCACAATGTCCAGTAGCGTGACCGTGATACTTCACTAGCACGGCCACTACTAGGATAATAAACCTAGTAGCTGCAGCGCTAGTTCAGTATCGCGGTCACGATACAAGATATTGCATGTAACTGAAGACCGTACACTACGCCGCCAGGACCTCACATAGCATGCTATAAAACTTTATACCGCACTGCTTGTGCGTGCTACACACAAGGTACAAATACACAGGCAAAAAAAAAAAAAAAAAAAAACAACACACTGGGTTCTTCCGTTGGGATTTGTAGTGGCCAAAACTCACAGTGCAGTGCTCCAAGTTATAGTTTGTCTGCCCAGGAAAAGTAGGCATTTGTAGTCGGGGGCTGTGAATCCAAAAGGAAATTAATAATAATAATAATAATAATAATAATAATAATAATAATAATAATTCTCTTCTGGGTACACAAATAGTGGTTGAATGTGTCTAAAGGCATAGTCTGCACTTGTATGTGTGAAAAAGCTACACATACTTTTGCACTCTTCCACACCAGGAGCTTTTGTATGCTGGAAAAAACATGAAAATACAAAATGTGTACAGTGTCTGAAAGCATGAAACAGATGAAACAGGCTGTCAGGTTTTTTTTTTGGGGGGGGGGGGGGGGGGGGGGGTTAAATATAGGAAATTTTGCATTAGATGCAAATTTGCCCCTTTATATACATGGGTTGTGTGTTCTAATACAAATTTCCATGGCGGGAAAATGATTGCAAAGTAGTCTAGACTCCAGGGTAACCCTGCGTCACTTTTTTTTGGCCCAGAGAGCTGCCTCTTCTCGGCAATATACATAACAATATACTGTAATTGCTCTGATGGGATAAAAATATATCTGACTTTTTCCAGTCTAATATTTCTTGAGTGTCTTTAGCTCATCATAAAAATGCTGAAAAACACATCTGATAATGTTCAGCTAATAGAGCAATTTGTGTTTGAACATGCAACTCTTCTTTAAATATTCGGAATAATTACCTGAGTGCAGGTAGGCAGCAGAAATATTTATGCAAGGCAAGTTGAAACAAGACTCTCTCTACCGTCCAACAACTAAGTTTAACTTGTTAACAGCCAAACGGGACAATGAAAAGACATGCTGAATAATACCACACAGATTATGTCAGAAGGGTGAGGAGACTGAAACAGGTCATACACACACACACACACACAGTGTTCCCACCACACACACACACACACACACACACACACACACACACACAGTGTTCCCACCACACACACACACCATTTTGTTAATGGCCTTTAACTATTGAAACTACTAACATTATTAATAAAAAAATAAAAAAAAATAAAAAAAATAAAAGGCTGGCTGTATGCAAGACTCCGAGCATTCACTTTTTAAATATAAAGGCTCTTTAAGATTCCTTGTACACCCCCTGCTGTGCAAGTCAGCAGATGATTCCATCAATAAAGTATGTAATGGAGAACACTGCATAGCTGCCTCTTGGAAGAAAATAGAGGTTCCACAACCGCATTTTAATATGTCTGAAGATCGAGGGTCATTTTGTACTTGATGCGATGCGTTTTTTGTGCAGTAAGCACAGTACCATTATACACACTTAAGTATATGAGGCAGACTGTGTTCACAGGGAAATTGGAGGCAAACAGACTTAAAGAAAACCTGAACAGAAAATTAAAAAAATCAAAATAAGCATACACAAGTCATACTTACCTTCCATGTAGTCTACTCTTCAGTGTCTTTCTCATGTCCCGCGTCCTGTTTGTTCACTGTGATCAAGGGAATTTTCCGTCCTCCATTTTGAAAATGGCCATTACCCATAACAGCTTTCTGGTCAGCACACAGTTAAACTGTAACATCACCCACTTGAGCCATAGGGAAACATGGACATTACCTGGTACATCAGTTTTCCTCTCAGCTATAACTGACAGCAACTGATATATTTCAGATCTGACAAAATATTGTGAGAACTGGAAGGGATTATTGTCAGAAGAAAATGGTGAGCTTCTGAGAGGAACTGATGGCAAGGTAACTATGTAATGTTCATTTGAAGTTACCTCATGTGTTCATTTTAAATATTTTTACTCAGTACAGGTTCTCTTTAAGTCACACCCTTCTGCTCATTTCCTGTGTGCTATGAGGAGTGCTTCTTGCGATGCTATGTCTCAGAGCTAGTTTGCTGTTTGGAGGATTAGCCATTCTGATTTTGTGGAGCTTTCTGCTTTCCACATCTCTTCTGCAGCCATGCTTTATTTTGCAAAAGTTCCATTTATACTGGTAGAACCAAAGCCTGTCATTTGAAATGACACCAGCGCATGCACACTGCAACGCCAAGAATATTTGCATGTTATTAATGACTTCCAGTGCAATAACTCACTGCAGTTTCAGTGTCAGCTAGAACAAGTCCAGTCCAGTGCACTGCAGGAAGTGTAACGTTCCACTGACTTCATCCGCCATTGCGATTAGGTGTGTAATGTGGAAGTACTGCAATGCAGTAACTGTAAAAGGGGCCTCAGATCAATACAAAAATCAACTTGCCCGGTTCAATTGAAATTTGCGCCCTCATTGCTAAAGTGGTCTTTGCACCCTTTGCTGGTTGGAATCTGCTTATACGGTACATAGGCGTTCATCTCGCAGACATTTCCCAAGCTGCACTGCCTGTTACTTTCATAGTCTGGGTACCTTTTGATCCAATAAGGACAATTTCCAGGACTGAAATTCTGTGTGCATGAATCTTCACATTCCAGGTACGCACATAGGCCTAGTGCACACCAGAGCGGTTCTGCTGCGGTTTGCAATCTGTTTGCGGGTGCTGATCCGCTAGGGTAATGTATCTCAATGGACTGGTGCACACCAGAGCGGGAGGCGTTTTGCAGAAACGCATACTCCCGGGCTGCTGCAGATTTTGGATTGCGGATGCGTTTCTGCCTCAATGTTAAGTATAGGAAAAACGCAAACCGCTCTGAAAAACGGCACTTCAGAGCGGTTTGCCAGGCGTTTTTTGTTACAGTAGCTGTTCAGTAACAGTTTTACAGTAACCATACATGAAATCTACTACACCAAAAACGCTTCACAAAACCGCAAAATGCTAGCTGAAACGCTACAGAAAAAGAGTTTCAAAATCTGCTAGCATTTTGCGGATCTGCTAGCGGTTTTTGGTGTGCACCAGGCCATAGTGAAGATCCATCTATTTCATGGGAATGCAAAAAGTATTGCATAATGGCTCAGGAAAAGAAAAAAAAAAAAAGGACCATGCTATTCAAATGAATGTGGACCTGAAGCGAAGCCCTGATTAATTATTGAATGTACTTTCATTATTTATTCTCCCTCCCTTACAATGTACACATTGGTGGCCGTATACACAGCATGAGGCCTGCACACGAGCCAATATTCACTTCAGATACAATTAAAAATCTGATGAGATGAATGGATGATCAGAATCGGAAATCAATTCTTCCAGCACCTGATTGGAATAACCATTTTATCAGCTGTTGATGGTGTTGATAAACATGTGCAAACAATCGAACAGGTACGTACTGTCAGCAAATAAAGTCTACTTCAGCCTACATACTGGCAAAGAAAGCCATCAAACAATCCCATTCAATCAAATTTACCAATTGGCTGTAGATTTGCTTGTGTGCACTAGCACCTGCACTGTACTTGCATTGGCAGTAAGCAGTGCAGTCTGTGCTAAATTCCTCCTGAAACATGGGCTTTGAAGCTATCCCCACTGCATCAACATTTGTACATTTTCTCTCTGCACCCAGCATCATGCCTTTACTGAACTGAGTATGACACCTGCAAAAGCTGTCTTAGTTTATTTAACAACCGCCACTGCCAATAAGCTAGCATATGTACAGCAGCCTCGAGCCCCCTCGGCGACTCATCTACTGGGTCGCTGGTCGAAAGGCATGGTTCTCCCTAATCACCCTGTGTGCCGCTCTGTCAGAGCCTATATTCCTCCGCAGGGCAACACATTGTTAGCCTGGAGGCTAGCAATGCATCTGTACAGCCTTGGTCCCACACAGTCGCTCAACGGTTTGAGTCCCAATCGCTCCCAGGCATCAGTCCTTATATGGGTGTACGAGGCTTTTATTGCTACATTTTGCAATACAAGTGTGAATGTGGCTTCCGATTGCCATGTTAGGGAATTACAGTACAGCTATTCTCCATATTACCCGGAAACAAAACCGGTTTCAACTTTTATAATTGTGGAGTTGGAAATCAGACTTTCAAAAGTGCAGCTCTTTCTTCAGATCAGATTTTGCTTCGTTTTTTTTAAAGGGGTTCTTTCGCAAAAAAAAGTAGGCAGTTTAAAAATGTGACAGATGACAGGTTTTGGGCCAGTCCATCTTTTTAAGGGGGATTCCTTGACATAATAGTGTGCAAGTGATTAGGGAGGCGGCTGGTATCTTGCTATTTTGGCAGTTAAACTGCTGTTCAGGAAATGCTGTTGAAAACAAAGAAAGCTCTGAGAATCCCCCTTAAAAAGATGGACTGGTCCAAAACCTGTCATCTGTCACATTTTTTAACTACCTACTTTTTCGTGAAAGAACCCCTTTAAATATAAATAGGTCCCTCAGGGCCCGTTTCCACTAGCCACCGTGCGCGGCTGCAAGACACACGGCAGCACTTCCGGGTCTGCGGGAACGCAGACGAATCCCAGAAGCCGCGCCATGCACGACTATGGAATTCGCTGCCTCCCATCCGAAAACTGTGGGCAATGCCGGCCGAATCGCTAGGACAAGCGATTCGGCCGGCGGTGCCATTATTTCCTATGGCAGAGTTTCCCCGCACGATTTGCCTGTGTGGAAACTCTGTGGATTCGGCCCGGTTTCCGCACTAGTGGAAACAGGCCCTGAAGGTTTAACGCAAGCATTCCAATGCTAAAGATGTGCAAATTAAAAATCCACAAGGCTTTCCTGTAGAAAGCAGATTTAATGAGTTAAAACCCAGGGGACATAGAATAGCACACTCCAGAGACAAAAGCAATACAGCATTCAAAATTAACAGGCTGTCATATTTAAAATTCCATTTTTTCTCTTATCACTAATAAAAAAAAAAACAAAAGGAAAAAAACAAAAACAAAAAACAAATGTCAATTCAACTTAAAGGGAACCTTAACTGCTGCGGAAAAATAAATTCACTTACCTGGGGGCTTTCCCAAGCCTCCTGCAGCCGTCCTGTGCCCGCGCCGGTCCTTCGGTGCCCTCCGGTCTCCCTCCGCCGCTAAGTTTCGATTTCGGACGACTGCCAGTCGTCCTGGGGCCTCTTCCGCATTCCTGGTCGTAAACTGCAGTAAAGCGCGTCCGCATGACGCGTTTGGCGTCATGCGATGACGCGTTTGGCATCATGCGGACGCGCTTTACTGCAGTTTACGACAAGGAATGCGGAAGAGGCCCCAGGACGACTGGCAGTCGTCCGAAATCGAAACTCAGCGGCGGAGGGAGACCGGAGGGCACCGAAGGACCGGCGCGGGCACAGGACGGCTGCAGGAGGCTTGGGAAAGCCCCCAGGTAAGTGAATTTATTTTTCCGCAGCAGTTAAGGTTCCCTTTAAGTTTACTGATAAACCATTAAAGTGGACCCAAATTAAAAATACAAGATTTAAGAAATAAAATCTATTTTCTAAATTATAATAATAAATAGCAGCCTTTTTCAGCTGTATGATGACAAATGTAAAATATTTTACATTTATTTGAGGAACCCCTCCCCTTCCTTTCATATTGCCGGGACAGAAACCGGCAGACTGGTGGAGTAGGTGGTGTCCGGCAAAGGAGGAATTGCTAATGGCTGCCCCCAGTATAACCCTAGTTATGCAAAGAGAAGGGTGAAAAGCATGCACTGAAATGCTCATAGGCTTAAAGGAGGGTTTATTTAGATTTGTATGTGTCAGAGTGGTGCAACTAAATATTTTGAATTAAAAAAAATGTTTGGTTTGGGTCCGCTTTAATGGACCTAACACTGCTTCCCACTGGACCTTTATCTCTATTAAAGTGGCCATCAACTATACAATTCTGCGGATGATTGATCAGCCGATTTGATCGTAATATCAATTGGAAATGATAGGGGAGGGTAAAAATAAATAAATACAAATAAATCACTAATTGCTGGCAATCACCAAGTGTGACCACTGCCATACACTTTGCTGAAATTGCTAATAAAATGCTCTGGTGTGAATGAGGCAATCTTGTAGCTGGGACAGGCTCCAGGCTGCTCTCGGGGCTGTTTCGCACCAAAAAGCTCGAGCTAATCTATAGTTATTTTTCGCTAGCATTTTTCATAACACTTAATTTTCAAAACTGTTATCAGAATTGCAATCACTCAAACAAAATGCTGCATGCAGAGCTTTAGCAATATTATTATTACAACTTTACTTTTAAAGCCCTAACATATTTCTCAGTGCAGTATAATAGATAGGGGAGACATTAAAAACAGTAAACAATGTTACACAGGGATATTATAGCGTTCAACAATTTAGGGATAAATATAGCAGACGAGTCACTTAGTCCATATGGTGGTGGAAAAGCGCATACAGGGAGGATTGTCCTGCCAAATAGGCTTGCAATCTAATAAAAGCGATTTTGTCTGGTGTGAAATAGCCCATGGAATTTCACTGTCCAAGTGCTTTTCAAAACACTGGAAAATGCTGACGATCAGAAAAGCTCCTAGCGCTCTTGTTGTGAAGGAAGATACAGTTCCTTCTCTATGTAAAGTGATGACCCAGTCTAAACTCTTTGAGCTCTATATTTGTTTATGTTACGTAAATGATTTGGCATAATGAAACAAACAGCCTACTCAGTCATTAACATACACGCAACTAATGTGCTTCAAAAATGTATCCTACACGCCCATATAATCTATTGATTATACTGAATATATACTTAATTATACTATATAGACACACACACACACACACACACTTAAGAACCTGAACCGAGTAAAATTTAAAATAAACACGTGAGGTAACTTCCAATGAACATTACATAGTTACCTCACCATGAGTTTCTCTCAGAAGCTCATTTTCTTCAGACAATGATCCCTTCCATTTCTGACAACATTTTGTCAGAACTGAAATATCAGTTGCTGTCAGTTATAGCTGAGAGGACAACTGATGTGCCAGTTAATGTCCATGTTTCCCTATGGCTCAAGTGGGCGATGTTACAGTTTAACAGTGTGCTGACCAGAAAGCAGTTATCGGGAAATGGCCACTTTCAAAATGGAGGACGGAGAAATCCCTTGATCACAGTGGACAAACAGGTCGCGGGAGAGGAGAACGAGATTGATTAGTAGACTACACAAGAGGCAAGAATGACTTGAGTACATTTAAAGAAAACCTGAACTGAAAATTAAGTCAAAATAAAAATTATAATACAAAGTCAAACACAGAAAAGCAGAGAGAATACAGTAGATACGGTTACGGGCTATACTTTCTCTATTTGTAGCAATTGTACAGATCCTGTGCTCTGCCTACCTGCATATTAGTAAAGTGACTAAGCTTTATGGGAAGATAACCAGCAGCACAACCAACTACAAGAACTAGTACACTGAAACGGATACTCAGTTCATGACTATTACAATCAAATGATCAGATTATCCAAGAAACGGATATGAAATCTGCTGCAGACAGATCAGAAAATAACTGGTAACATTGTCTTTTTTGAGGAGCTATAGGCTACGCTGGCGGATGTGATTTCATCTCACGCCTGTCACATTGTATAAATTGTTCATGACACGTAGTATAACAAGCAAAAAGAGCTGCCTGGACCAGATGAAATTTGATGCAAGAACCACCATGTCCATAGATCTACTAATATGGCATACTGATATTAAATACTAAAAACCATGGCTGACCAGATAAATGGCTGTATGGGAATCTGACCATGAGTTCTAAAGGTAGCCATACATCTAGCGATTTTGCATTGAGCAATTAAGCAATCAACTTCATTGGGGGATGAACTACAGTGTGGTTGATCAAAAGTCGATTGACTAGTGGCCAACACACAAGTGATGTATGTGTTTCACCTTCACTAATTGTTCTGAACGATGTTGTGCCTCTATGTTTTGAATACAAAAATCAATCCTCTGTCTATCTAAATCATGTGAACAACAGCCAAATTCTTTACAATCAACCAGTATCATCCATCCTGCTAGATCGACAATATAATCACCCAGATATTGGTCAATTGTCAAACGCATATTGGAACACACAATTCTCTCTCCATTTGATAAAAGTATTGAATGGGTTGGTTGGTTGGCTGGTCGGGCAGCCAAAATTGCTAGACGTATGGCTGCTTCTTCAAAGCTTACAAATCTTCAAGGAAATCTCATGCAACATTCTACAAGGGTCAGGTTTTGATGAAATCAACTGGGAAGTCAATTAATTTGAAGGGACTGATCAGTTGCAAATTCGATCAAGCAGGTTGAAAATTTATGTTTGAGTTGTTCCAATTCAGCTTTCTCCTGCACGAGACTAGTAAAAAACAAAAACAAAAAAAAAATAAAACAATCACCCAAATGATCAATTAGAAACAATCACTCAAGAACTGAACAGTGTATGGCCATATCAGCTGGGTTCCAGTGTGTAGCCCTGTCACCTTGCAGAGAAAGCCTATACATTTTCTATATCGGATATAGAAAAGTCCAGAGCATTTTCTGCAAGGGAACAACCCAGCTGATACAGGGTTTCAGTGAATCTTATTAAACAGACAATGTCTTTGGAAATTCCAACTGTGGGTACAGGTTAAAGTGGCCATACAGTAATCGACGATCTCATTCGATTCCTTGCAGATTTGATTCAAAGCCAGAAAATTTGGGGAGTGTAGAAGGTGTGGAAGCAGAGATATTTAGTGTTTTACCACCAGCAGGATAATAGGAAATGTGGCAGCACAGGCTCCTACTGCACATGTAGGGCAGCGCAAATTTACAGGCAGCACAGACATCACAGGCTGACGACTAGGAGCACAGTGTAAATACTACAAGGCTTGTCAATGGCATGCCAGCCCAGCAGCCATTCCTGCAAGGTGTATGCGAGGGTGGAGAGAATGCAGTTCCAACACCTCATCTGTACCAAGATGGAACAATGAAACCATTTAATTGTTCTCACACCTCAAAGACAGATTATAAAAAGGTGTGCTCGTCACACGATATGTCACTCATCCCTTCCCTACCTCCCTACTCACGCTCACTCAAGTCTACATAAAAAGGAAGTAGCGTGAGCAAATTAAAAATATGTGAATGGGTATTTTCCAGCTGATTAGGGCGCATCAAAACTTAATTCTGTCATGTCCTGTTACAAATACCTTTCCCATGCATCAGCAAATCTGGAAAATACCATTGAAAAGTGAAGCAGTAGTTTCTAAAAGTGAACTTGTACCAAATCTTACTTTCTTATGCCTAGTACACATAATGCCATTTCCAGTCAGATTAAAATCGATAATTTCCAGTATGTCTGCTTCCGATCCAGAATGGGACTGATATAGGAGTGGCTGGTGTACTTGCTAAGGGCTCTGCCTCTGACACAGGAGACCTGGGTTTGAATCTTAGCTCATCTCTCTTCCTGTTCAGAAAGCCAGCACCTATTCGGTGAGGAGACCTTTGGCAAGACTCCCGAACACTGCTACTGCCTATAGAGTGTCCCCTAGTGGCTGCAGCTTTGGCGCTTTGAGTCCACCAGGAGAAAAAAGTGTGAATTAAAAGTTGTGCGTGTTAGTTTTGTGCTGTGTTGGTCTGGAAATCTATCTCATTCTTGATTGGGAGGAGATCGGACATGATGAAACTTATGGATCCGACCCACTGATTTGACCGGAAATGTAATCATATGTAGCAGCCTTTTTACTATGTCTACCCCTTACTCACTTCCTTCTACCACTGGTTAACTGTTATCATCCCTAGTCCTGCGATATTAGTGAAGATTAGTGTGAACCAGTTTTATCTTAGTATAGCTTTTCTTGAGAGGAAAAAAAAAACAACAATAGCCCAGGGTCTCATGTGTGGGCAGTATCTGTACTTGTTGCCTATATCGACCGCACAGATTTCTTATTTCATTTGCAAACTGGCGCTATCAATTGGACAGTTGGATATAGCACAAACCAGGAAATCCAATAGTTTTTCTCACACCGAGGAAGAAAAAATTGCAAGGAATGGCGTTAACCCTTTGTCTTCCACACTCCATTTTATTAGTGAAGCCTTAATAAGGAGGTTACCAGTTTGTCAGTGCTACAATCAATTGAGCGATAAAGCAAATGTTGCAGCTTTCTAAAGAGCTTGTGGAATACAATCCATCCAGGACAATAAAACAAAGCACAAGTGCTTTCTTGCACTAGGTAAGGAGGGAGCAGTAGGCAGATATCATTCTAGTATTAGTAATGAGGGAGTAAATTTATGAGCACTTAAAGAGTCTATAGAATATAACTGAAGTCAGTTCCACTGAGTGTGCATTGGCTACTGGATTAAAGTCTCACATTCATCATAATATATCAAAGACTGAACAATTTAAAAAAGGTAGCCGAATTCACACAAAATCAAACCTTTACAACTCTTGAACACAACTCTGGCATCCAGAACAGTTGGTATATGGAGCAGTGATTACATTAAGAAAATCAAAATGCACAGCGTTTTCACTGCTTTTGCCCTAAATCCATGAAATGTTTAGATTTCTATGGTTCTTTGATAAACAGCGAGTTGGAATAGCACTAGAAAATTAGTCAGCCGACTCAAAGAATTCAGGTTTTAGTAGAAGAGTGATTTAGGGTCGTTTTAGACTAATGTGTTGTGAAGTTACTGGCATTAAAAAAAAAAAAAAAAAAAAAAAAATAATGTACATGATGTGTAGGAAAACCAGAGGATATCAGATTCCCAAGTACATGGATGTCTTTGACAATATCACAGTTTCCACTGGAGGTCATTATCGTAGGGCCCCAACACACCGGAGAGCAAAAAAAAAAAAAAAAAAGTCTTCACTGGCTTACATTAAAATTGCAGAAAAAAAATTGCTGCAAAATAGCCGCAGTGATTTTGCCGCAATTTTAATGCAAGTCAAAGGAGGCTTTAAAAAAAAAATGGTTTGCAAAACACTCTGGTATGTCAGGGCCCATAATCATTGGTGGCAACTGGCAACACTAAAAACTAGTGGCCCAGAATGATGCAGCCCTCCCAACTTTTCCAAAGCCATCACAGTGGAAGGATAAAGACATGCAGATAGCTGATTTGGGGGGGGGGGGGGGGGGGGAAATCAGCTAAATATCCTCTACATATCATGACAATGTAAAACTAATCCATTACACTGAGGGAGGCTCCACACAAGCTTATTCACAAGATCCAGAGGTCAGTTAGATGAATGATTGACTTTTGTGCACTTCAGCCTGTATGACATTTATAGCATCATAAATACCATACAAATAAGAGAAACTGTCTTTTTGACAGGGATGAAACTAGACATATGTGTAAAGATAAGGCTTCCAAAGAAATAGGAACTAGATGACACACACACACACACACACACACACACACACACACACACACACACACACACACACACACACACACACACACACACCTTCCTTTCAACAAAACATATTGCTGACACCCAAATGACAAGGGTGCATAGCAAAAAGTTAGACCTATAGCTAACAATGTGCATATGGTATCATTATTACTGGGGAAAAAAAAAAACTGTTTCCTGCAACTGTAAAAACAATATATATTTTTATATACCCATTAAACCAATCTCCCAAGTTAACCACTAGCAATTAGTCTTTGACAATCACTTGGTAAATGCAATAGAAGTTAATGAGGTAGAAATGCACTTTACTACTATCAGGGATTTATAACGGTTTCTTGACCAGTGTGTAAATTTAGTGTACTGCTTAAAGAGAAACCGTGCCCAAGAATTGAACTTCATTACTAGGTAATGCCTAATGATGTTGATCCAGGGATTTTATCTGATTGCCATCTGGAGTCGGGAAGGAATTTTTCCCTTTAGGGGCTAATTAGACCATGCCTTGTAAGTGCTTTTTCGCCTTCCTCTGGATCAACAGGGATATGTGAGGGAGCAGGCTGGTGTTGTACTTTATACTGGTTGAACTCGATGGACGCATGTCTTTTTTCAACCAAAATAACTATGTATGTAACTATGTAACTATCTCTATCAGTAGCCGATACCCCCTTTTACATGAGAAATCCATTTCTTTTCACAAACGGTTCATCAGGGGGCGCTGTATGGCTGATACTGTGGTGAAACCCCTCCCACAAGAAACTGAGGACCATGGTCCTGGCAGTTTCCGGTCTGTGAACTTTGTTGCATTGTGGGAAATAGCTGTTTACAACAGTTTCCAACTCCCAAAAAAGCAAGCAGCAGCTACATCAACTGCCAGCAGTAAAAAAGGTCACCATATAATAAATGTCAGAATGCAAATCAGGGATTTAAAAGATTTTACAATGGGCAAACACTACCTAAATCCTTTATACATCATTTTTATAAAAATGAAGCACTTTTTTTTATTACATTATTTTCACTGCAGTTCCTCTTTAAGCTTTATAGAGTAGCTACTGGCTGGCCTATAGCCAATTTATATTTCACAAGTATAACATGTTAGAACACAAACACGTACGTGTGTGTACAAGTTTTTCAAACGTGTGTGTCGAGATTATACTGTACTCCTATCATATCATTAGTTGAATTTAGATGGTATGTGAACTATGATATTTGGCATATGTTATTACAATATAGGGGGGGAGAAGAGAGAAAGTGATTTGACATTTTATAAATCCTTTATAAAAAAAAAAGGAAACCTGGTGAGGAGCATATGGAGGATCACCATATTTCTTTTTACACAATGCCTGGCAGTCATGCCGACCTATCCGGCATCAGTAGGGGAGATACAGAATGCCCAGGAACAAGCGAGGATGGCAGGAGATTCTGGTTCAGTGCACAACCTCCATTGCTGAGCTAAACTCAGGAGTCACTGACCAAGGCTATGGCTTGAGCTACGTACACACATGCGACAACGATCGTTCATTGTCAACGACGAACGAACTTTTAATTGATGAAAGAACGACCTACGTAAAGTTAGTTTTAAAAAGGTGTGTAACGATCAGATCGTTAGAACGAACGTTACATCACGTAAAAGTAACTATTGCCCCTGCGCATAAAAATGAAAAGTTCCATGGAGAAATAGTGAAATGTGCATGTCAAGCCTAGTACGAACGATAGTTTCCAACGATGTACTACTTTTGCAAACGATCGTCATTGGGAAAAATCCGCCAAGCTAGATCATTCGTTTTGAACGATCTAGCTCGTCCGTCGTAAGACTTCATGGTCGTTGGCTGTTTTTTATTTTCAAACAATCGTCGTTTGAAAGGATCGGGGAACGATCGTTTCAAACGACTATAGTCGCATGTGTGTACGCACCTTTAGATTTGCAAAAAAAAATAAAAAAATTTATTCCATAGGATTCATTTGTGAGCTTCTGGCAAGCAGGATATGGGTCTGGGGTTGTAGCATGCAACCAGACTTATATTCTTAATGCAATGTGTAGTAGAGAAAAGTCAAAGTGAATACACCTATGTATCCACGCCTTCAATTATACACAGTATATTCTGGATTTATTTTTAAAATGTTAACAGCAATTCTTAGCACTCTAAGGTGACCTTCCAATATGACCTTTTTGTTGTTACACACCTTTGTGTAGTCATGAAATGTCTGACCACAAACACATTCCATTATTACTGTAACAACATTACCAACAATAGAAAAAAAAATCCAATTTTCATTACATTTACCACACTGAATATGCCAATGTTCTTTTTTAAACATTCCAAATTTAATGAACGTCTGGAATACATTCTTCAAGTGACACCTAAAACATAATTCTTAAATGACATGCTTTCAACTTCAAATAATTGAGACATTCCACTGAGTCAACACAAGAAACACACAGTACCTGCCTGCAGGCAAATTTCACTGCCCAAAGAACCACAAGAATCTTATGGTTTTTCTAGCCATCTGTTTTGCTTAGAAAGCCATCCAAAAATCACAGGTAAATCTGCAAAGGGAGATCTTATCCTCGGCCAATACATTCTTATCAAATCATTTGCTTTTATTTCAAGGGTTTGCCTGCTAATGTCACTTTTTCAGATGGGGGAAAAAACAAAAAACACACCATGGGACAAGGACTTCAAAAAGAGCAGCCACACACCATAATGCAATGGCTAATCTCTCCTCACTCACAGAGTACCAGCTAAAACAAAAGTTTGCTTTCTTAAAACAAAGAATTTGTGATAATTCAGGTTGGAGTGGGCTTGAGGGCTCGTTTCCACTATCGCGAATCTGCATGCGTCCAACGCATGCAGATCCGCACATGTAATACAAGTGGATGGGCCTGTTTCCACTGTAGCGTTGTTGAGGTGCGTTTTTTTCAGCGTGAAAAAAACGCACAAAAGAGCCAACGATTTCGCCTGCGTCGGGAATCCGTGCGAATCGCCGCTAATGTATTTAATAGTAAAAACGCATGCGTTTGTTACATGCGTTTTTACCCGCGATTTCGCACCTTTTTCAATTTTATTTAGCCCTGGCAGTGTCATGGTTAATTTCGCATGGCACCCTGCCATGCGAAATCGCATGCGAAATCGCGGGTAAAAACGCATGTGGAAACGCATCCGCATGCGTTTTTACAAGCGTCGGAATGCGGCCGAAATCGCGTCGCAACAGTGGAAACAAGCCCTGAGATGTCTCCCAGTGCATCACTGCTGAATATATGCAAATTAACCATTGTACCCTTAGAAGCTAAACACACCTCCAGAACCGCTGGAATGCAATGATGTGTCATCTTGTTAATTTGTACAGAGCCATAATAATCCAACATGCATACAGACTGTTTCGGATTGTTTGATCCTCATCAGTGCATGGCATGGATTAATTTGGCTCTATGGAGTAGGGCTTGTAACACCGAGAGGTACAGACTAACCAGCAAGCTCATGGTGACCCAGAACCCATTGGAGTGTGTAAGGGACTACAATGGTCCTAAAAGCCCCCTTACTAAAATACTAAGAAAAACAAAAGTTTGCTTTCTTAAAACAGAAAGAATTTGCGATAATTCAGGTTGGAGTGAGCTTGAGATGTCTCCCAGTGCATTACTGCTGAATATATGCAAATTAACCATTTAACTATTAACATACACCTGCCATGCAAGATCTGTCTCACCAGCTACTGTGGACTTCCTTCTGTAAATACGTGTCACCTGGCTGTAATGGTGAACCTCTAGTTAAGAGTACCAGCTATTAAGACGGCATTACGGTATAAGGGATTATACAATTATTTGGACCCGGGCCCCCCCTCTGTAGTCAGTAGTAGGTGCTCGCAGCATAGGTAGCCAGGGACAGGTGTAGCCAGTAGTAGGTGCTCGCAGGATAGGTGTAGCCAGTAGTAGGTGCTCGCAGCATAGGTAGCCAGAGATAGGTGTAGCCAGTAGTAGGTGCTTGCAGCAATGGTAGCCAGAGACAGGTGTAGCCAGTAGTAGGTGCTCGCAGCATATGTAGCTAGAGATAGGTGTAGCCAGAAATAGGTGTCTGCAGTACAGAGAGCCGGGAGGGAGGGAGAGGGGACGCAGCTGCAGGGATAAATACTCACTTGCCGGCAGCAAGGTCCTTCACGATGTACGGGCTTCATTCTACTTCCTGTTCTTGCATCATCTTGTAATAGCACCCAGGGCGCGCTGTTTCAGGGAAATGTAATGCAAGAACAGGAAGTACAATGAAGCCAGTACATCGTTCAGGACAGAGCTGGCTGCCTGCAAGTGAGTATTTGTATCCCCGCCGCTGTTCGTGCGCTCGCCACTGCGTCGCCCTGCCCACCCGGTCTCGACGCCCCCTAAAACCGGTAAAAGGAGACTGTGCACGGTATGGTTATCGTGCACAATCAAACCGTGGTATATCGTAAAACCGGTATATCGCGGCAACCCTAGCCACAACTGCAGTACATGCACAGAGCACAGTTCATTAGTAATTACCACAAGCCACCAGTTAATTACATGCATATCATAGAGTCTTCCTCAGTAAGCCAAATAGAACAGTGCTTGACCAAATAGTCACAATGTGTCCAGCAAGATTGTAATTCGCAGTAGCACATGATGCTTCTCAATGTATGGCTCCTCACCTTGCAACATCTTAATCCTCTACTGCAATGCTGTGCAAAACTTTCAGGACAGTATATCGCACTAAGCTCATCCAAGTCAAAGAGATGAAGTGTGATGTGTACATCCCTCAGGCGGGAGGTGTGGGATCTACCTAGAAGTACCAGGTGAAGCCAGGTAAAAGCTATCATCCATAATGAATTTAACTATTAACATACACCTGCCATGCGAGACCTGTGGCACCAGCTACTGTGGACTTCCTTCTGTAAATACGTGTCACCTGGCTGTAATGGTGAACCTCTGGTTAAAGGTGCGTACACACGTCAGATAAAAGTCTTTGGAAAATGAAAGATCACAGACCAATTTTACCCCCTTTCATTTAGTATGAGAGCCATACCTAAACAGTCTATTCTATGGAGCTGAACTCCCCATCAGAAAAAAATGTTTGCAAGATGCTGTACACAAACATGCTGTACAGACACAAAAGATCAGTATCTGCAAAAGATCTGTTCCTGCAAAAGATTAATTCCTGCAAATTGCATTCATAGTCTATGATATCTGCAGGTCCCATACACACCTTGTTTAATGGACATTCATCTGCAGATCAGACAATTATCTGCCGATCTGAAGATCCAACCTGATGGATCTGATCTTCAGATAATTGTCCGGTACACAAGGCAGGGCTGTGGAGTCGGTCCGAAAATCCACCGACTCCGACTCCTCCGTTTAGGATTCCACCGACTCCGACTCCTCGACTCCGACTCCTCTAATTTGCATATTACAATTTTGTTGATTAAAAGTATGTAACATGAAATTCGTCTCTCAACTGCCAGCGCTTAGGAATTTTACAAGACAACTGAAGTGAGAAGGATATGTAGACTACTATATTTATTCCCTTTAGACTAAAACTAGTCCTTGGTAAGAGTACTTGTAAAAGGTACAAACCGGAACAAAGAACATCTATCAGGCCCTAGGCAATGTAAGTGTGGGTACATGTAAGAATGATGTGCAGGTACTCTGCAGGGGAATGAGGAGATTCTTCCTCTATTACACATTCTTCATGCACAATCTGAACAAGGTTTATGGGTGACAGACAACACCTCTGTGTTCAATGTGCACAGCATTCTCAGTGGATTCCCTGCAGCTCTGTGGGGAGTGCATATGTAGAGTATAGTACTACTGTGTAACAAAGTAAACCTGAGACAGATGAAATTTAAGTTTTATACATACCTGGGGCTTCCTCCAGCCGTCTTCAGGATAATCAGTCCCTCGTTGTCCTCCTCCACCACCTGGATCTTCTGCTATGAGTCCAGGTACTTGAGCCAGTGGGGCGTAGTGCGCATGCACACACTCCGCCGCCAGGAGCATACTACACCTGTGCAGCACTATTGCGCAAGTGCAGAATATTCCTGGCTGTGGGAGCGGCAGCGCTGACTGGCTGAGTTACCAGGACCCATAGCAGAAGATCCGGGTGGTGGAGGACAGCGAGGGACTGATTAGCCTGAAGGGGGCTGAAGGAAGCCCCAGGTATGTATAAAACTTTACTTTTCATCCGTCTCAGGTACCCTTTAATTTGTAGTCACCAAACCAAATTTTAACAAC
Organism: Hyperolius riggenbachi; assembly: GCF_040937935.1. Classification (NCBI taxonomy): domain Eukaryota; kingdom Metazoa; phylum Chordata; class Amphibia; order Anura; family Hyperoliidae; genus Hyperolius; species Hyperolius riggenbachi. The sequence continues at coordinate 293,479,913 of NC_090647.1, forward strand.
ATATCAAATTATTTGATTTCATCAGCAAAGAGAGTGCATACATTTGCATAAATCAGCATCAGTGCAGAATTATTTCCATCTTATTGACCATCTCTATTAGTGACACAGCTACACATCAGGCTTTATTCTTACAGCATAGAAGTTATTTAATATATATATATATATATATATATATATATATATATATATATATATATATATATATATATATATATATATATATATATATATATATATGTATATGTATATATGATTCCTGTGTACACATCATATATACAGTCACAATCAGATATGTATATCTGACCTTAAAAATACGGGGACTGCTTTATTGAAGCAGCACAAGTAACTAATTTTGATTGGTTTATTTCATTTTTGTGGACTAAGCACAGCTATTACTGTATATATACATTATTTTTAATGACTATTATCTGAGAAATAGAACATTTTATCATATTTTTTATTTTAATTACAGTTACAAATTAATTAGGAGTCTGAGTCGGTGCATTTTTTCCCGACTCCGACTCCAGGCACCCAAAATTGCCCGACTCCACGACTCCGACTCCACAGCCCTGACACAAGGTGTGTATGATGATCTGCAGATCTCATAGACTATGAATGCATTTTGCAGGAATGGATCTTTTGCAGGAACAGATCTTTTGCAGATACTGATCTGTTGCATGTGTACAGCGGTCTTTGTGTGCAGCATCTTGCAAAGATTTTTATCTGATGGGGAGTTCAGCTCCATAGAATAGACTGTGTAGAGTATGGCTCTCATACCACATGAAAGGGGGTAAAATTGGTCTGTGATCTTTCATTTTCCAAAGACTTTTATCTGACGTGTGTACCCACCTTAAGGGCTCGTTTCCACTATTGCGGTGCAGAATCGCCTGGATTCCACCGCTGTTGAAATTCCATGAATTAGCATGCGGATGCGAATTTTTGCGCGTTTTTTGCCGCGAATTCGCATAGGTGATGGTATATGCGAAATTAACCATGTCACTGCCTGTTTGAATTACATTGGTACCTATGCGAATTCGCATGCGAATTCGCATGAAAATTCGCATACCATAGCCGCATGCGAATTTCCTATTAAATACATTAGCGGCGATTCGCATGCATTCCACTCGCAGGCGAATTCGTTGGCTCTTTTGTGCGTTTTTTTACCGCTGAAAAAAACGCACCTCAACAACGCTACAGTGGACACAGGCCCATCCACTTGCATTACATGTGCGAATCTGCATGCGTTGGACGCATGCAGATTCGCGATAGTGGAAACGAGCCCTAAGACAAGTATGCAAACAGAACAAGACAGAGTACCGGATAACTCTGGCTGATGACTATTAACCTGGGTTGTAGAAGTGAAAAGCTGCTGATCAATTTTTTTACAAAATCCTGTCAGTCACTGTGGTAAATAATCGAAGATGACCATCAGGGGAATGACAGCACATACTGTAGCTTTGTACAGCATCAAGCAGCACAATACTAGCTGAAGTGGTTTAAATCACATTCAAATTAAATAAGAATTTCTGATTTGATCCTTTAATTGCTTACCAGATCTGGCCACTATAGAGTAGTGTATGGATAGCGCAAAGAAGGATTATGGTCAGATAATCATTATAGGCTTAGTTTCCATTTGCTCAATTCAATTTCGCTTCCCAGAATGTGAATTCAGATGCCGAATTACACGAACCAGCTGTTTTTGGCGCAGCAAAGTCCGATTTGGGTGCCCGCAGTTGCTACAAATCGGAGGGGGAATAGTAATCAGCACAGGCCCAGAGTTTTTGCAAGAGCAGAGTAAGCCCTTTCTCTGCTTCACCCTGCGCCGAGATGATCCACGCTGAGAATAAATAAACCTGAATTACAGCACATATTAATCAATAGGATGCTTTCAAATTTGCATGTGGGGAAGAAAAAAAAAAAAAAAAAAAAAAAAGTGCCTGCATTTTTTTTTTTTTTCAGACGACGCATCCGTATCCCCATTGCAGTGCATTGCTATGCGATGTTGCATCAGCACAAGTGCCATGTCCTCTTCGCACAAAGACGCGGCACACATTAGTGGAAACGTTGTCCAAGTCCGACTTGACGAGGAGGGAAAAGGCAGGCAGAAACAGTGGAAGCAATTGTGGATGTAGGGTGGCAGTTGCAGCAAGACATTGTACAGAGGCTGCATAAAAACATGTCAAGAAGCTAAAATTGCCATAAGCTTACTCAAATCCTTAGATTCCTTGATGAGATAATTCTAGTCTTTAGCCTCGTACACACACTTGACTTAAGTCAGGCGATGATGGCCATCTTAGGCGACAATCAGGTGTGTGTTGTGTACAGAGGCTGGCGACCCCCAACCTGCAATCCACCTGGCGGATTAACGCCTACCCCCCACATCACTTCCCTGCCTGCCGTGTGGCATCATGTATGAGCCACTCTGCACCCACCCCCCCACTCAGGAACACAGCGCATCGTCATCTACACAGCAGCTTTGCATCTGTGCACCCTGGACCAGCGATGTCGCTGAAGGGAATCGGGTCATGATTCAAAACACAACTTTAGGCCTGTTACACACCTACAACGCGTGCAGGAGCCATTCTCCTGCACGCGTTTTACTAGCCTGCGGCTGTCGTCGGGAACCTGTGGTGCGACGCTGAGTGGCGGCGGTAGTATCAATTAACCCGACGGGGAAACGCCGATTCCCGACGATAAAATGCACAAGCGAAACGCAGCGTCGGGTGTGAAAGGTAAAATTAAAGTCTATGGACTTTTTTTACCTTGGTTAACGCAAAGTATAGACTTTGCGTTAAAACGCTGAAAAAGGGCTCTGGTGTGAAAGAGCCCTATGTGACAGGTGTGCATGCACCTGTCCACTAGCCAGGAGGTAATGAGCCATGCATCACATGGTGCGTTCTGTTCTACAGAAGCAGAGTCACATAACAAATGTTCTACTAGTTTTGCACTAACAAAAACTGAATCTGCTTGCTGATGCAGACCTACTATGATTTTCAATCATGCTAATAAAATTGATAAACTTCCTAAATGCAGGCAAAAGTGTGCGATTCAGACTCAACTGAAGCCAAAAGGATCAGCATGAAGGTCAGACAACTGGCATTGTTTATAAGTAAAATAAGGAGACTTCCATATTTTTCCTCACTACAGGGACTCTTCAAAGGGATCTCATCATCATCATTAAAAAAAACTAACCTAACAAGCCTCCTCCTAAGTATTTACTCCCCTTTGGAGGGCTGATCCACCCCCCCCCCCCCCCCCCCCATATGCTAGGCTCTATCTTCCTTCTCCTTGTGCTGCAGATGGAGGAGCTTGAATTTGCCCCAGTGATGTTGCACGTCCCCAGCCACCACAATGCATGCCGGGAGATGTAGTACTTCACTGGGAGTACATCTCCCAGCTGGAAAGAAGAAAGTAAGTGTGTAAGTGTGTAAGTGTGTAAGTGTGTAAGTGTGTAAGTGTGTAAGTGTGTAAGTGTGTAAGTGTGTAAGTGTGTAAGTGTGTAAGTGTGTAAGTGTGTAAGTGTGTAAGTGTGTAAGTGTGTAAGTGTGTAAGTGTGTAAGTGTGTGTGTGCAGATGGGGGAGGGGGGGGGGATTTACAAATCTCCCTAATAAAGCTTAGAGTTTTGTTTGCATAGTTTTTCAATGATGGTGACCAGATCACTTTAAAATCCCTGACAGTCAAATTTTTGTTTACAATATATTACAAGCAAATTTATAAAGAAGCCTTTAAAGACTTAAAAATTTATTTTACACATTTAACAAACAAACACACTTACAAAGAATACCCACCAAGTATATATGTGGGAGGTCATTGCATTCCCCAAAGACCATTGATAGCGATAGCTACACCGTACAAAAAAATAAATAAATAAATAAATTACTTGTTTCTAACATTACTTTAAAAATGTTGACAATGGGCTAATTTTAGTTTTAGACATCTGCATCAGAGAACCCTTCCTGTCCTCAGCCCATTGTTAACCCATCTCTCAATGATTCCAGAGCCCCAAAATTTGTTCCTCCATGGTCCATCAGAAGGCAACAGTGTATCATGACCACCAGTGTAAGTCCAGAATAGTTCCCCCTGCCCCCCAAAAAAAAATTATATTCAAGCGGTAGAAGTCTCTAACAACCAAATTTTAGATGTCATTATATAGGGCTACAACACACTAAAACGAAGAAAATCTGTGCAGGAAGTCTGAGTTTTTCCAAAGTCTAATAACAGAAGATTCCACAATGATTTACAATCAATATTCCATAGTGCATTTGCTATTCATAAAGAGGACTTTAGACTGGTAACATTGCAAAGTAAGATAAGGACTTTCTACCACACCGTAGAAACATAATGTATGCTAGAAAAATGGATGAGCTTGTTTCAGCTTATTGTCAAGATCAGCAAGCAAACAAGAGACTTCAAGATAATGTAACCGAAAACTCAGCATAAACATGAAGCCTTCTCATTTATACAATATTTAAAAAGGCAAATTCCACTCAAAAAACGGAGGTGTAGTGTCTGGTTTATGTTATTTTAGAGGCTAGTAGATAGTAATTTCAATGTAATGCATTGTATAAAAAAAAAAAAAAAAAAAAAAAAAAAAAAAATTAAAGATCTTGGGTTTTTTTTTTGTTTCTTTTGTACCCCTTAGCCTGAAGAAGAGTGCACTGTTACCAGAACTTCTTCAAGCTAAGCGGGCAAAAAAATAGAACATATTTTGGGGCTTAAAGGATGCCTGCAGTAACAGAGATATAGAGGCTGACAAATTTCCTTTAAAACTATACCAGTTGCCTGGCATTCTGGCTGCTCTTCTGGTACGGTACATACCATACTATTTTCTGGCAGATTTACCTGCCAGAGCGATTACTTCCAACATGTCCGATCTGAACTTTGATCGATTTTCATTCAGTTCTATGAAAATGTATTAAAAAATTTTTTGAAAAACAACATGATTGTAAAAAAAAAAAAAAAAAAAAAAAAAAAAAAAAAAAAAAGGGGGGGGATAGAAATTCAGATCAGACATGTTGAAAAATAATCAATCTGTCAGGTAAATTTGCCAGAAAAATGTTATTGTGTGTACTTAGCATAAAGCCTTTAGCTACAGACCCTGAACAAGCAGGCAGATCAGAGGTTTGCGTGATTCCATATTTTTTCTCACTACAGGGACCCTTCAAAAGGGATCTGAGCATCATTGAAAAAAAAAAAAAAAAAATCTAACCTAACAAACCTCCTCCTTAGTATTTACTCACCTTTGGAGGGCTGATTCTCCCCCCCCCCCCCATATGCTAGGCTCCATCTTCCTTCTCCTTGCGCTGCAGATGGAGGAGCTTGAATTTGCCCTAGTGATGTTGCACATCCCCAGCCACCACAATGCATGCCGGGAGATTTAGTCCTTCAATGGGAGTAAATCTCCCAGCTGGAAAGAAGATATATAGAGGCCAGAATGTAGATGAGGGGGGGGGGGGGGGGGGGAAATAGGGAGCAGACACTACTGACCAGAAAGAAAGATTAGCAGGACAGCCAGGCAGCTGGTATGGTTTAAAAAGAAATACAGGATCTTCTCAAAAAATTAGCATATTGTGATAAAGTTCATTCTTTTCTGTAATGTACTGATAAACCTTAGACTTTCATATATTTTAGATTCAAATACACACAACTGAAGTAGTTCAAGCCTTTTACTGTTTTAATATTGAGGATTTTGGCATACAGCTCATGAAAACCCAAAATTCCTATCTCAAAAAATTAGCATATTTCATCCGACCAATAAAAGAAAAGTGTTTTTAAAACAAAAAAAAAGTCAACCTTCAAATAATTACTGTATGTTCAGTTATGCACTCAATACTTGGTCGGGAATCCTTTTGCAGAAGTGACTGCTTCAATGCGGCATGGCATGGAGGCAATCAGCCTGTGGCACTGCTCAGGTGTTATGGAGGCCCAGGATGCTTCGATAGCGGCCTTAAGCTCATCTAGAGTGTTGGGTCTTGCATCTCTCAACTTTCTCTTCACAGTATCCCACAGATTCTCTATGGGGTTCAGGTCAGGAGAGTTGGCAGGCCAATTGAGCACAGTAATACCATGGTCAATAAACCATTTACCAGTGGTTTTGGCACTGTGAGCAGGTGCCAGGTCGTGCTGAAAAATTAAATCTTCATCTCCATAAAGCTTTTCAGCAGATGGAAGCATGAACCCACTTTTGAACCAGAAACAGCGGCAGAAGCGCCTGACCTGGGCTACAGAGAAGCAGCACTGGACTGTTGCTCAGTGGTCCAAAGTACTTTTCTTTTCGGATGGAAGCAACTTTTACATGTCATTCGGAAATCAAGGTGCCAGAGTCTGGAGGAAGACTGGGGAGAGGGAAATGCCAAAATGCCTGAAGTCCAGTGTCAAGTACCCACAGTCAGTGATGGTCTGGGGTGCCATGTCAGCTGCTGGTGTTGGTCCACTGTGTTTTATCAAGGGCAGGGTCAATGCAGCTAGCTATCAGGAGATTTTGGAGCACTTTATGCTTCCATCTGCTGAAAAGATTTATGGAGATGAAGATTTCATTTTTCAGCACGACCTGGCACCTACTCACAGTGCCAACACCACTGGTAAATGGTTTATTGACCATGGTATTACTGTGCTCAATTGGCCTGCCAACTCTCCTGACCTGAACCCCATAGAGAATCTGTGGGATACAATGAAGAGAAAGTTGAGAGATGCAAGACCCAACACTCTGGATGAGCTTAAGGCTGCTATCGAAGCATCCTGGGCCTCCATAACACCTGAGCAGTGCCACAGGCTGATTGCCTCCATGCCACGCCGCATTGAAGCAGTCATTTCTGCAAAAGGCTTCCCGACCAAGTATTGAGTGCATAACTGAACATAATTATTTGAAGGTTGACTTTTTTTTGTTTTAAAAACACTTTTCTTTTATTGGTCAAATGAAATATGCTAATTTTTTGAGATAGGAAATTTGGGTTTTCATGAGCTGTATGCCAAAATCATCAATATTAAAACAATAAAAGGCTTGAACTACTTCAGTTGTGTGTATTTGAATCTAAAATATGAAAATCTAATATTTATCAGTACATTACAGAAAATAATGAACTTTATCACATATGCTAATTTTTTGAGAAGATCCTGTAAATAGGGCAACCTCACGTCAGGTGCCATACAATAGTTTTTTCTGTTGACTCCCAGCAGATTTGATCAATGTGGTCAAATCTGCAAGAGATCAATGCCTCAACATGACCGCTCGAAATGAAGAACACTTTAAACTGAGCGGTGGTAAATCGATGGCTGGTAACATTGCACTGCATCGAGCGGTGTAACTATGCGGTTTGATAGATATTCACTAGATTTCATACTGATCTATCTCTTGGGCACATCGGAAAGCCAACTACAAGTGTATGGCCACCGTTACTCAGATTGTTACTGAAGAAAGCAGAAGAGCATTCAGTACCTCGGATCTTGCAATGACCAGTTTGTGAACATCCTGTGGTGTGGGGTGGGAGAGTGGGCAGTTCAGTGTATTAAAGGCAATGAGCAGCCACGACAGTGGAAACAAGGTGCTGCCAAGAGACCACAACTGTACTTTTCTGCAACTTGCATTAAGTGAGGACACTTAAAAGTTACATTCAACTGGGCATGCTCTTAAACAGAATTAAGAGCTTCTAGGACATTTAATGAAGGAGAAAAACATACAAAAACAAAAAGCATGAAAACACGTCCATCTAGTTTAACCTCATACAAACCGTCAGCAGATTTGGTCCAGACGAAGACAAAACAAACCCTCTGGCCAGTAACACTTAAGAAGAGAACCTGACCCTACAAGGAAGTCAAATTTCAATGGATGGCCCTACTGCTGTATTATTACAATTCAGTATAAAAGGAAATTGTGCAACTCTTCCCTGAATTGTTACATTTTCTTTTCATATACTGATATTACCTGCATGGGAATTTCACATTACTACTCTTACCATACAGAACTCCTTCCTATGCAGAAGAACCAATCAAATAACAAAAAGATTCGTGAAGGCCAATGGTTGTGGTAGTAGTATATAATTCGGTCACAAAATGAGTATATTTAATCAATACAATAATTCAAAGCATACTTAAAAACACAGGATTTACCCAGGAAAAAGTGGATTATAGAAAGTGTACTGTACAAGGTAATTTGGGAACAAGTGTAGCCAATCCCTGCAAGAACAGGACAGGGGAAAAAAAGAAGGGGGGGGGTGGAGGATGGTATGGGAGTTTGGCTGGGAACAGTAAACTAAGCAAAACACACACACAGTACAGACCAAAAGTTTGGACACACCTCAAAAAGAGTTTATTTTCTTGACTATGAACATTGTAGATTCACACTGAAGGCATCCAAACTATGAATTAACACATGTGGAAGTATAATACATGACCAAAAAGTTTGAAACAACTGAAAATATGTCATATCCTAGGTTTTTCAAAGTAGCCACCTTTTGCTTGGATTACTGCTTTGCACACTCTTGGCATTCTCTTGATGAGCTTCAAGAGGTAGTCACCTGAAATGGTCTTCCAAAAGTCTTGAATGAGTTCCCAGAGATGCTTAGCACTTGTTGGCCCTTTTGCCTTCACTCTGCGGTCCAGCTCACCCCAAACCATCTCGTTTGGGTTCAGGTCTGTTGACTGTGGAGGCCAGGTCATCTGGCGCAGCACCCCATCACTCTCCTTCCTGGTCAAACAGCCTGGAGGTGTGTTTGGGGTCATTGTCCTGTTGAAACGTAAATGATGGTCCCACTAAACGCAAACCGGATGGAATAGCACGCCACTGCAAGATGCTGTGGTAGCCATGCTGGTTCAGTATGCCTTCAATTTTGAATAAATCCCCAGCCATGTCACCAGCAAAGCACCTCCACACCATCACACCACCTCCTCCATGCTTCACGGTGGGAACCAGGCATGTAGAGTCCATCCATTCACCTTTTCTGCGTCACACGAAGACACGGTGGTTGGAACCAAAGATCTCAAATTTGGACTCATCAGACCAAAGCACAGATTTCCACTGGTCTAATGTCCATTCCTTGTGTTCTTTAGCCCAAACAAGTCTCTTCTGCTTGTTGCCTGTTCTTAGCAGTGGTTTCCTAGCAGATATTCTACCACGAAGGCCCGATTCACACAGTCTCCTCTTAACAGTTGTTCTAGAGATGTGTCTGCTGCTCGAACTCTGTGTGGCATTGACCTGGTCTCTAATCTGAGCTGCTGTTAACCTGCGATTTCTGAGGCTGGTGACTCGGATGAACTTATCCTTCGCAGCAGAGGCGACTCTTGGTTTTCCTTTCCTGGGGCATGTGAGACAGTTTCTTTGTAGCGTTTGATGGTTTTTGAGACTGCACTTGGGGATACTTTCAAAGTTTTCTCAATTTTTCAGACTGACCTTCATTTCTTAAAGTAATGGTGGCCACTCGTTTTTCTTTACTTAGCTGCTTTTTTCTTGCCAAGAGTGTGCAAAGCAGTAATCAAAGCAAAAAGGTGGCTACTTTGAAGAACCTAGAATATTACATATTTTCAGTTGTTTCACACTTTTTGGTTATGTACTATACTTCCACATGTGTCAATTTATAGTTTGGATGCCTTCAGTGTGAATCTACAATGTTCATTGTAATTAAAATAAAGACAACTAGAAAAACTCTTTGAATGAGAAGGTAGAAAACTCTTTGAATGAGAAGTTGTGTCCAAACTTTTGGTATGCATGCATGCATGCATGTTAGATAGATATATCCCACTTGCAGACTAGACTGAAAAGTGCAGCCTTTCTCAACCTTTTTATCCTGGAGGAACACAAAGTAATTTTTCGATCTCAAGGAACCCCTGCAAACAATTTTGTGATCTTGAGGAACCCCTGCATTTATTTTTACAGGAGGCATGGTCTTTAAAAGTAGGTGAGGCAGTTTATTTCACTATACTTTATTACACTGCCACGCATTATACTGTCTCCTTATCAGAGTGCTTTTTATTAATGTGCTCATTATTATTCTGACCCCCTATTTAGTGCTTTTTACAGTATCCCCTATTATAATGTGCTCTATTATACTTCCCCCATGATAGGGTAAAATGCCACGGAACCCCTGCAGGGTACTCAAGGAACCCTGGTTAAAAAAGCCTGGAATAATGTAACAGCAAGGTAGTCAATTCCAGCTGTATATTTGCTCATTAGGCTTAATTCCTAGGTTCTCAATCACTTTAAGGCCAAAGCCCAGCTTCCTCGGGGGGAAGTATTAAAAGGAACCCAAAGTGAGAGACATATGGAGGCTGATATATTCATTTGCTTTTAAACAATTCAGATTGACTGGCTGCCCTGTTGATCCTGTCTCTAATACTTCTAGTCATAGACCCTGAACAAGCATGAAGATCAGAGGTTTCTGACAAAAATCTGGCAGAGTAGCTGCATGCTTGTTTCAGGTGTGTGATTCAGTGACTACTGACGAGAAAGATCAGCAGGACTTGCAGGTAACTTGTATTTTTTTAAAAGGAAACAAATATAGCAGCCTATATATGTTCTCACCTCAGGTTCCTTTTAATTTGAATTGAAGCTCACAAATCAAAGTCACAGCATAAGGCTACAAAAGACTTCTCTGGTAAAAGTAAGGAAAGAGTGCGAGTAGATTGCTGCACATGAAGCATGCCAGAGAAGTAATAAATATCCTGGGGAAAAAATTGTTTCACAAGTATATCACTGTGTATCGATAACGATATAAACACCACCTCGGTCGAGTTTACCCCGCATGTGTTACCTAGCTTTATTCCAGTCATCACAAGTCAAATAGGGGCCCAAACATTAGAGAAGCTGTTGCTCAAGGTAAAAAAAAAATAAAAAAAAAAATGGTCAGAGCTTTATTATTAGTTTGGCTTGCATGGGCATGGAGTACAACATGGCCAACTGAAAAGCATGTGGCGATGGAACAAAACCCAGACATTCCCCCTGCCTGTAGCAGAAATTGCTTTTCTCCTTGGCAGCCTAAAGCACAAAGTCCAATCTAGTGTGCTGCCATGTGCAAAACAGAACTCATATCTGGACATCTTGATGAATGTTCTTCAACACCTGTGCATGTGGGACGTAAGAAAGCTACTACAGACAGACAACCACGAGCTCTGATAGCCACACGTACACATGGAATCTATTTGCCATTATAGTTAATTTTTATGGTGAATAATTTGTTCACCGTTTGAGTTTACAGTCAACATATAGAGCAAATCATGTGCAAGTCCAATGACTAATAAGGCAGCAATTATGTGTATGTGCTGTGAAGCTCTAACCTTTCTCGTCACCGTGAGAACCTGTTTAACAAGGTCATGCAAACTACGTATACACTCTTAATGTGAACATTCAAAGACCAAATCAAGTGCTTAATCATGTTAACTACCCCCAAAACGCAACTGCTATAGAGTAAAAAAACACTATGACGGACAACTTGAGTCCATGCACAAGTGAGTTTATGCTTAAAGGGAAGGTTCACACTGCTCATAGAAAAAAAACAAAAAAACAAAAAAAAAAAAAACTGCACTCACCTAGGGCTTCTTCCAGCTCCTGGCAGTCGATCGGTGCCCTCGTAGCAACTCCTCTCCCTCCCAGCGTCCAGCGGTGAAGAAGCCGACCCCGCCGGGTCGGCTTCTGTGTGCTCCACGGCGTAGGGGGTCACGTGGTGTAGAGACGTCATCGGGTCTCTACTGCGCCTGTACAGTAGAGACCTAATGACATCACGTACACCACGAGACTCGCGCCGTGGAATGCACATGACGCCGACCCGGAAGCCGACCTGGCGAGGGCGGCTTCTTCACCGCTGGACGCCGAGAGGGAGAGGAGCTGCTACGAGGGCACCGATCGACTGCCAGGAGCTGGAAGCAGCCCCAGGTGAGTGCAGTTTTTTTTTTCTTTTTTATGAGCAGCGCAGATCTTCCCTTTAAAGAGAAATCTTACTTTCATTATAAAATTGCAATAGACAGACAGTTGACTTACAAGCCGCTTTGGAATTTTAGGTTATTAAAATGTCTATTCACAAAGCATTACTGCATGCGGTAATGCAGAAAACAGCTGACTTTACCAAACATCTTAGCAAATGTCAATTCACTAAGGCTGTTACCGCATGGCAAAGCTACCGACCAGTGAGGTAATTTACTGACTTGTATGGTAAATACATCAATAAATATCAATTCACAAAGAATAGAGCATTCGGTAAAACCAAGTGAGATGTTCAGTATTTATCTCCCAGGCTACAGCTGTCGCTAAATAACAGACAATCAGCATTCAGGCCTGGTGCACACCAAAACCCGCTAGCAGATCCGCAAAATGCTAGCAGATTTTGAAACGCTTTTTCTTATTTTTCTGTAGCGTTTCACCTAGCATTTTGCAGTTTTGGGTAGCGGTTTTTGTGTAGCAGAATTCATATATTGTTACAGTAAAGCTGTTACTGAACAGCTTCTGTAACAAAAACAACTGCAAAACCGCTCTGAACTGGCGTGTTTCAGAGCAGTTTGCGTATTTCCTATACTTTACATTGGAGGCAGAAACGCCTCCGCAATCCAAAAAATGCCTCAGCCCGGATGTATGCGTTTAAGCAAAACGCCTCCCGCTCTGGTGTGACCCACCCCATTGAAATACATTACCCTAGCGTGAACGCAAAAACGTCTTAAAACCCGCTCGGTGTGCACCAGCCCTATAACTGTTACAGACAAGGAAAACAGCTAAGAGGAAGAGCCACCCAGTAGTTGGTGCAGAGGAGTGGAGAGGAAAGCCTTTTAGGGCCAGTGCACACCAAAAACCTCTTGCAGATCCGCAAAACGCTAGAGGTTTTTGAAGCGGATTTCAGAGCGATTCTAGGCATGTTTAGAGAGATTTTCTAAACATGCCTAGCGGTTTTTGGAGCGTTTTTGTGTAGTAGGTTTCATATATTGCTACAGTAAGGCTGTTACTGAACAGCTTCTGTAACAAAAACACCTGGAAAACCACACCGATCTAGCGTTTTTCACAGCAGTTTTCCACTTTCCTATAGTTAACAGTAAGGCAGAAACGTCTCAGAAATCTAAAAAAAAAAAAAAAAGTTGCAGCCCGAGTTTGCGTTTGTGGAAAAAAAAAAAAAAAAAAAGCTCTGGTGTGCACCAGCACATTGAAATGCATTACCCAAGCGGTTTTCAAACAGATAGCATTCTCAAAAATGCTCACGAACCGCTCTGGTGTGCACCAGCCCTTAGACAGTAAGGCTACTTTCCCACCAAGACGTTGCGTTTTAGGGGACGTTATGGTCGCATAACGTGCCCCTAACGCAACGCATGGTGGTGTTAAAGTTGGACGTCAGATTGAGCTGCGTTATGCAGCTCTCAAAGCAGCCGCTCCAGGTTAGTGATAGGAAGTCCGGATCTTTTTAAGGATTCAGATCATTTGAAATCGGATCATTGAAAAGATCCGGATCTTTGAATCAAATCATTTGAATCCTTTTAGTAGGGAAGCAGACTGGGTGAAAGGACTAGCAGGACAGGACTTTCCCTGCACTTTACATTCTGTATGTTCCTGTTTCTTCCCAACAGACATCCACTGTGAACCGAATCTTTCATTGTATAGATCCGGATCAAATGAACAATTCGTTCATGATCTGACAACACTACAGTCCCACCACGAGTCATCACAGTGCAGTGAATATTAATTAGCCATGTGGCTGGCCGCGGGGGAGGAGGGGAGACCTCCTCCAACATTACTGAGCATGTGCAAACAGTCTAACGTGGCTTAGCCGAGTAGAACGTACAGCATGCAGCACTTTGTTTAAACGTGCTGCGTTACTATGTAACGCAACGTGTGCACTGTGAACAGCACATTGATTTTACAGTGCTGTGAGTTAGGCTGCGTTACTGGCTGCTGTAACGTGGGACTTTAACGTCCCACTGTGAAACCAGCCTCAGGCTACTAGATGCTTAGTAAAAATTGAGATTTACTCCACAACTGGTTAGACTTCTACTGTTTACCAACCAGGGCCCATATACAATTCACTTTTTCTGCAAAGTTATCCTCCTAAGTGATAATGTTTAATCTCCTTATCAAAATAATTTTGATGATAGGTCCTTTTCTACTAGTTTTGTACTTTTTCAATTCTGAAAAGTTGTTTGAAACAACTTTTCAGAATTTCACAATTGAAAAAAGTACTAAACTAGTAGAAAAGGACCTTTCTTATAAACCCCCAGATTGCTGGGGGTTTATAAGAAATTTTATTAACAAGGTGTGAAAATTTCAACTTGGAGAAAACTAAGAAGAAAAATTGAATTGCATATGGGCCCAGATTTCAGTAAATTGAAGCCATGTTTTTCAGTAAATTACCGAACATCTACCACACGTATGAAAATCTTTGTGAGTTAAAAATAAATAAATAAAAATGATAGTGGTCGTCCACCTGTAGTCCAGGTGGTATTGATAAAAAAATTTAGTTATGGATTCAATGGGGGTTAATGAACTTGGATTCAGACAACCATAGAACACAGGTGATCCAGTAAAGATCTGCTACTAGGTAGCATCCTTCACCTGGTTCATATAAGAACACAGGGAAACTGGCTGAAAGGATTAAAAATTAGTATGTGCGGCTTCAGTGGCACGTTTGTACCCATAGCAAACCTCTATTAATTCAGCTTTATTTTAGTTTTACCTTAATAGGTTAACTGGAGGGCCTATTTGGGCCCCAGGATCCCCATTCCTGATTTTTTTCTCCTGATGTTGGACCCATGAACTAAAGCATTGAAACTTGCCATTCATGAGGCGCATAAGCCCACTTTATGGAGATACTCATGTCAAGGCTTTTCCTTTCGCTAGGTATGCTTGTGAGCTTGCCCATATCCAGTCAAAATGCACTCACACCTACGCACTGGGCATACACAGCTTGTGACCCTGAACCCACACACTCAGCTCAGAGACTGGGCACTTCCAAGTATAATTATATACATACACACACACACACACACACACACACACACACACACATATAACGGCCAGAACCCGAAGTGTAACCACTTCGCGTTCTGGCCAGCCACTTCGGGTTCTGGCCGGCCAATGTGCGAAGTGGCCGCAGCCAATGTTAGAAATGGATTGATTACACTAAGCTACAATGTATTTTATGGCCGTTTCGCTGCGGCCAAATGTATTAGAAGTTGGTTAATTTAATAAAATATAGCCGGCGGCAATGTAATAGATGAAGCCGCCGGCTTTCGCTACTGCCTCCTCTCCTCCTCCCCTTCCCCGCCTCTCTCCTCTCCCTGCCTCCTATACAATACGGAGCAGGCGGCGGGGACACGCGTGTCCCGGAGAGTCGTTCGTCGCGGCAGGGGAATCCTGCCGTTCCTGCAGAGCGGGTGCTGGCAGAAGCAATGTCTGCAGCCTCCCCGCTCTGCTTCCCCTGCCGCGATGAACGACTCTCCGTGTGTCCCCGGCTGCTTCGTATATTGTATAGGAGGCAGTGAGAGGAGAGAGGCGGGGGAGGGGGGAAATCAGGGAGGAGGCAGTAGCAAAAGCCGGCGGCTTAATTTATTACATTGCCGCCGGATATATTTCATTAAATTAACCAACTTCTAATACATTTGGCCGCAGCGAGACGGCTGTAAAATACATTGTAGCTTAGTGTAAACATTTCATTCCTAACATTGGCCGCTGCGCTGTGACCACTTCGCACATTGGCCGGCCAGAACCCGAAGTGGCTGGCCAGAACGCGAAGTGGCCACACTACGGGTTCTGGCCGTAACATATACGGTACATACCATTTACGTATGGTATTAAACCGTCCACAATGTCAAAACCATCATAATTGAAAATTAGGAATAAGACACATCCCCCTACTATGCCATATAGATCACCTGTGCACTGGTGACTGTAAAATATATCAATAGCTAAACATTTATCTAGCCATTGATCTATTATGGTCTCCAGTACACTAGTGATCTATATGGCATAGTAGGGGGAGGCGTCTAGTTTTCAATTATGATGGTGCAACTATTTTTTATGATCTGAAAAATATTCAGTGGGACCCTGGGTGCAAGGTGGTAAATAATGAGGCCCAATGCTGAAGTCACTGATGACCTCTCAGAGCGTAAGGTTACAAAGTCAGAACACAGCTTTTTTTTTTTTTTTTTTTTTTTTTTTTTTTTTTTTTTTTTTTTTTCTTACTACTAGTGATTTTTGGACACACCGTTTTAAAAAGAGTGCCTTTATATAGTCTATTCATTAACGCTTCCGCTGTAATAACTTTTTTGTTTTTCCGCTGTAATGTTAGGCTGAATCAGAAATGTCAGATTGTTGGTGTAGTCTATTAAAACATTATACCAAAAATATGACTAAATTCCAGTTTTGACCAATCTGGAATTAGAGCAAAGACTATAGTTACAGATCATACCATACATGAAGCCAGTTCCTAAATTTCCCCCCAAAATGGGGAGGAGAAAATGAACTACTCATAAGACTTTAGACTATGTAAAGATTCCACAAGATGTTTTTCCAAATAGGATTTGTGTTAGTTTACTTTGAATGGACTACAGAACACCACAATGCTCCATAAAGAGAGAATTAAAACAGCAAAGAGGTGCCAGCCTTAGCCACTGATGAGTGCCTCGACATGCAGGTCCTCATTTTCAACAACAAAACATTTGTAAAAGGCTTTTCTCCCATAAGGCCAAAGCACAAACTTGCCTCAAAACAGCACATAGTGATGTGTACAGGGGAAAAGTTATGTGATCATAAATGCCAGATTAAACAGGTGGCCTTTCAGTTTTGATTTAAAGCGGACCCAAACCAAACATTTTTTTAATTAAAAATATTTAGTTGCACCACTCTGACACATACAAAGATAAATAAACACTCCTTCAAACCTATGATCATTTCAGTGCATGCTTTTCACCCTTCTCTTTTCATAGCTAGGGTTATACTGGGGGCATCCATTAGCAATTCCTTCATTGCCAGACACCATCTACTCCACCAGTTTGCCGGAAAAAATCCCGGCAATTTGAAAGGAAGGAGGGGTTCCTTCAATAAATGTAAAATATTTTATATTTGTCATCATGCAGCTGAAAAAGGGCTGCTATTTATTATTATAATTTAGAAAATAGATTTTATTTCTGAAATCTTGTATTTTTAATTTGGGTCCACTTTAACCGTGTCCAAGGTTGAAGTTGTCTTAAGTTTGGCAAGGGTTTCCAAAGGGTAGGGGCAGCATGACCGAAAGCTCTGGCTCCAAAGGTTTTAATTTGGACTCTGGGGACATTCAAGTTATTGGATCCTTTTGATGTGAGGTTGTGGGAGGTTTGACGCAGTTGGAATACATCCTTTATGCTAGGTACACACCATGCGTTTTTCGGCAGGTAACTGCTTCGATAGACAAATTACGACATATCCGATATTATTTTTGATCGTCTTTTGTGGTCGATTTTTCATAGAAGTGAATGGAAAATGATAATAAGAGAGAATTGAGTGGAAAAATCGATCGGACAGAAAAGCGACCAAAAAACGCATTGTGTGTACCTAGCATTAGGGATCCGGGGCCTAAGTCATGTAGGGATTTGAATGTTAGCATGCCAATTTTGAAAAGGATTCTTCATTTTATGGGTAGCCAGTGTAGTAAGCAAGGTCATGGTCAGGTCATTGCATAGTCTGGCCATGCAGGTCCGTGTTTATACAGGTCATAGTATAGTCAAAGGCAGTTAACCTCCCTGGCGGTCTATTAAAACCATTGAAACCCCATATCAGCTGGGTTCCGATGCATGGATCTGCCACCTTTGCTGAAAATGTCCCTTGCCTTTTCTCTATCAGATATCGAAAAGGTAGAGGTTTTGTTCTGTAAGGTGGCAGCACTACACGCTGGAACTCCGCTGATTTGGGGCTCCGGGGGAATCATATCCTACAGACGATATGCTGGGGCACTCACCTTGGCAATGACAGGCTGGGATGGCTGAGGGTCAGCTTCCTGACCAGAACCATTTTGTTTCCAAAAGAAGATGCCATCTTAATATAGCTTTACAATTCCTAAGATTTAGCATTAATGAAATGCCTTTTATGTTACATACTTTCAAGCAACAAGACTGTTATATGCAAATTAGAGGAGTAGGAGTCAAAATCAGAGGAATCAAGAACTGAGTTGGAGGATTTTTGTACTAACTCTACAGCCCTGCTTATTCACCCTTGCTATAACTACATCCGATACATGCAGGCCTCACATTTTGACAAGTCGTCTATTATTACAGCATGTCATGTTATCACCTTTTACCAAACACCAATTAGAAGTATAATGCTAAACTTAAACAATATTTCCACTTTTCCTACCAAAAGAACAATCCTTAACAGACCACCCCTATATATTTCAACAACATACACTAACTACCTGCAATTACTTTGGTGTTTTCCCAGATCTCTCCATGTGATTTCAAGTGAGTCACTGGGAAAACGTCCCTCTATGGCTCAGCTGGTACCCAGATGGGAGTGATTACTCCCAAGTGTGTATATGCATGCCAGCATTGTTGTAGCTGTGTAGGAGCCTGCATACTGCAGGCTAATAAACCAACGAGACACACACTGAGGAAGATTAAGCATAAACGTTGTGAAAAACACCCACATTTTTAAGCAAGTGTGACCCTAGCCTGAAATATTTCATGCTCAACTTCAACTGCTGTACAATTAATATAATTGCTTTAGTTATCTTTACATTGAACTACAGACACATTTTAGTGTTCATCTCTCCTAGATTATGCATAGGGGGATATTCTCAACAATCACCACATCTCATGACAGCGATGCAAAAGATGGAAATTACCAAGATTTCCTCTGATTCATATCCTGGGGACAGAAACGGACACGACGCAGGCAGTAGTAACATTCAGAAAGGTTCTAATTCTTTTAAATGTGATGCCCCGTTCTGAACTACCTGAGTGTGCAGGTGAACATCTGTGGAAGATCAAGTCCAGGAAGCAGTCAGGAACCTGGGGCACCAGCATCATCAATGTGAAAACACTGGGCTAAGGTGAAAATAAAGACATTCCATTCCAGCTGCTTAATAGACCTCTCAGGTACAGTTGGTGTAGGGAAACAATCTGCCAACCATCCACGACAAGTATAGGCCGAATATTGTTCATCTCATTTTAGTGTAACATGGCTCTTTCTGTGATTTTTATAGAATGAGTACACGAGCAGTGGGCCTGCAGTTTTCCCAAACACAGCATGTTCTATTCAGCTTCATTTGGAACTAATACAGTACAAGAGCAATATTATTGTAAATGATTTACATAGTGCCAAGCTATTCTGTGGCACTTTACAGATACCAGTAAACATTTACATAGACAAACAAGGTCAATGTGTGTTTTTGTGTTTTAATATTTACCCATTTTCAATAGAAAAAATACAATACCAGTATATTGCAAAAAAAAAAAAAAAAAAAAAAAAAAAAAAAAAAAAAACACGCATGTGTTCTTCCCCCATAGGAAAGTATGGTGTGCAATTCGCATGCAATTCCCATACAATATGCAGAAATAAGCTAATGTTGTTTATTTTAAAAACATACAGTGAAAAAATGCAGATAGCTGCAGTTTTTAAACGCTGCCCATAGACTTTTACTATATGCAATTTCCTGTGCTTTTTGAGCAACCCCAGAAGACACACGCAATTTAAAGGATACCACAACTGACATGTGGCATAATGAGATAAACATGGGTATGTACAGTGCCTAGCACACAAATAACTATGCTGTGTTCCTTTTTTTCTTTCTCTGCCTGAAAGAGGTAAATATCAGGTATGTAAGTGGCTGACTCAGTCCTGACTCAGACAGGAAGTGACTACAATGTGACCTTCACTGATAAGAAATTCCAACTATAAACCACTTTCCTAGAAGAAAATGGCTTCTGAGAGCAAGAAAGAGATAAAAAAGGGGGAAATTCTTATCAGTGAGGGTCACACTGTAGTCACTTCCTGTCTGAGTCAGGACTGAGTCAGCCACTTACATACCTGATATTTACCTCTTTCAGGCAGAGAAAGAAAAAAAGGAACACAGCATAGTTATTTGTGTGCTAGGCACTGTACATACCCATGTCTATCTCATTATGCCACATGTCAGTTGTGGTATCCTTTAAACAAGTGTGCCTCCAGCTTAAAAAGTATTAGAGGTGGACGATCAGCAGGACAGCCAGGCAATATGCATGGTTTAAAGCCTCATCTACACGGGTAGATGAGGCTCCAATGTACCCTATCAATGGAGCCGCTGATGCGGCTCCATTGATAAGATCCGACAGGACGGATCTCCCCACCGCTGATTCCCTGCTCGCTCCCCGCGAGAGGACAATGGCAGGGAATCGAGCAGAAAATAAGCAGCGCCGGCGGGGATGAGCGGGGAATCGAATCCGGCGCACGCGCGGCGAGCGGGGACACGGCGGGCATGCGCAGGGAAGCGGAAGAGGCGATCCGGCAGCTAATCGAGCCGCCGGATCGGAGCCTCATCTACCCATGTAGATGAGGCTTAAAAGAAAAGAAAAATATGGCAGCCTACATATCCCTCTAAGTCCTGGGACCTACTAGCAGTGCTTTTCTACACGCTTGAGATCTGAAAAGCTCTCACTAATGCTGGGTACACACAGTATGATTTTCCACACGATTCTGCGCTAGATTTTATCAATCGGATCCATCTATCGCACGAAAAATCGTACCGTGTGTATTAGGCATAATATAATGCTATGGAGGATTTGTAGAAAAATCACATCCCTCAAATGGGATCAAACAACATCACAGCTTTTCAAATCACAAGCATTTAGGAAGGCACTGCTAGTGGGTTCCAGGCCTTACTTCTGATGTCCTTTTATACCAAGATGGGAGTACATGGCATCTTGGCGCCAGTCAGTTCGGCACTGGGAGTGCCGAATTACGGCTCCCCCTGCTGCTGCTAAACTCAGGGGTGGTGTTAAATACTATTCCCCCTCAGATTTATCGTAACTCAGAGGGAGATGTAATTCGGGGTCTGGCAGCTGCTCAGCACCACAATAACCTAATTCGCCAAATGGGGCCCCCCGTCATAAAATATACATACCTTGGGCTTCCACCAGCCCCCTCCGGCCTGATCGTTCCCGCAGCGTTCTCTTCTCGTTTTCAGTTTGCCCACAACTGGCCCCCAAAAAATCCTAGTAGGGGCCAGTTGGCACAGGCCGGCAAGGCTCTCTCCCCTGTCTCACTCCCGTCGTCGGGAGCACTCTGCGCCTGCACAGTACTACCACGCAGGCACAGAATGCTCAAGGTGACGCAAACGCAGCTGGAGCTGCAGGAAGCTCCAGGTATGTACATTTTATTGCTAATCCCCCCATCTCAGATTCCTTTTAAGCCTTGTAGACATGCTATATGAAACTTGGTTGACATGGCCAATAATGTCAGCCTCTGATGAGAATCTAGTGTGTGTACAGCGGCCACCAATCAGCAAGGCGGATCGACTTGCCGATCGCTGGCATCAGCTTTGTCCTCCCCACCAGCAATGTGACATCACTCCTGCACTGCTCCATCCACCTCTCCCCCACCCCAAGAAATAGTAGCAGAACACTTCGCTAGCCTCCAGGCTAGGGATGCATCTGTACAGACTCAGCCCTGTAATGTTGCCTGATGCATCGATCCCCACTGAGTGACATGCCTGGTACGTGTGTACAAGGTTTTACTCCTTTCGACTGTATTGCTGGGTACACACTGAGATTTTCTGGCCGATTTACTGTCAGATCGATTATTTCCAACATGTTCGATTCGCATTCCGATCGATTTCTGTTAACTTTAATAGGAAAGCGATAGAAAAATGCTTGGTAATTGATCGGAAAGCAAAGCAAACATGTTGGAAATAATGGATCTGACAGTAAGTCGGCCAGAAAATCTCATAGTGTGTACCCAGCATTAGACTGACATTTCTAGGAGCCCACCATAAAAACATCCAGACAAACCAACCACGAAACAGGAAGTTTAGCTTTCCCCAGATGTCAAACTATACCACTCCCATCCTTGTCCCTAAAATGATGTGGCTACCCACCCTCCTACCCAGTGTCACTGTATGAGACTATAAGGAAGGAGTAGGGTTCAGATTCAGAGGCAAAGCTGTAACTGGCATTTAAACAGCCCAGTGGTCAGTTCAAATTGAATATTTACTGTGGGTTTTTGGCAGTACAAAATAAGGTGGTTTAGAAAAAAACGTTTAATAAGCTCTTTGGGCCACATTTAAAATTTAGCAGATTACAATCCACTTTGTTTCATAAGAATACTGACTAGAGTAGACACATTAGGCTTTATGCGCTAGACTGCATTAAGCAGAATTACATGTGTTAAGTACTACGCACGAGGAGAAGAGCATAATGTATTGCAATCTACTCTACTTGCTATGCGTTGACTTTAC
Source organism: Hyperolius riggenbachi (assembly GCF_040937935.1). NCBI lineage: Eukaryota > Metazoa > Chordata > Amphibia > Anura > Hyperoliidae > Hyperolius > Hyperolius riggenbachi. The sequence continues at coordinate 293,502,275 of NC_090647.1, forward strand.
GCATGTTCTGCTCAACACAGTTTAGTACATACATTCTATTGAAAGTGACAGCATCTGGACTACAGAAAAACACGAGCAAAGAGAGTATAATGAAAAAAATTCCCTTTCCTACCATAGCTGGATTTGTTTGAGAGGAATGGGCAGCTGAGCTAAACCCTTGGGGGGGGGGGGGGGGGAATCAAGTGGGATATTTTGGGGGACAAGTTAAAGGGAACCCAAAGTGAAAGTGATTTGGAGGCTGCCATTTGCATTTCCTTGTAAACAATGCCAGTTGCCTGGCAGTCCTGTTGATCTTCTGGCATAGTGTCTGAGTCAAATCCCTGGAACAAGTATATAGCTAATGCAGTAAACACCTGAGTCAGCATGCATGCTTGTTCAGGGTCAACTGCTAAAAGTATTAGAGGCAGAGGATCAGGAGAACAGCCGGGCAATGGGCATTATTTCAAAGAACACAAACATGTTAGCCTCCATATCTCTCTCACCTCGGGTTCCCTTTAAGAAGAAGCTTTCTTGCCAATTTGTCCCTTAGGAAATTTCACAGTATACCCGTTTTTGTACATACATGTTTTGAACAAAAGCACTGCTAAAGTAGTATATCGTTTTCCCTAATTTATAAAACTGCTGGAATTAACTCACTGATTATGTATTGGGTGGTCGGTGTCACTTTGAGCCCACAAAATCTGAACAGTAAAATGCAGGTTAATCGTTTACAAGGCCAAAGGCAGACACTACAATGATACCTAAAATCATCCTCGTTCTCAATAAAAAGGTGTACATTCTTGATGGAGCTGTGATCACAACTCCATTACAAATATACCACTGAAAGAAAGATGCTGAGGTCTTTCACTTGACGCTCTCAAACAGCACAATTAATATAGCTCTTAAAACTGGCCAAAACCTAACTGTAGCTATTCTGCAATACTTTAGCCACAAATCCTATTCTGATATGTGGTAAGCTCAGTGGTTGCAGCGCTAAGGGAAAAAAAAATGTCCCTTTATAAACAACCATTAAATGAAACAAGTAATTCCAATTTTACTGAACTGCACAGTAAGCTTAAACCAGCAGATGACCTTGATGCAGTTTCAATGATTGCAGCATTTTTTCCCCCTAAACTTAATCCGCTCATCTGGGTCTACAGAGCAGCCACACACACCTACATTCAGGCAAAGCTCAAACTGCTAAAGTCAATACAAATGCTGAAGGCTGCAGCAGAAAGCAGCAGGCGTACATATGAATTTATTTGAAACAAAAAAAAAAATGTGCAGACTTGCTTTGGCAAAGTGGGCCCTCCCTAATGGATTATTACAACAGCATAACATATTTTGTGTTCACCTTCATTCTTTCTCCTTCAAGTTTTCTTTCAAGCCCTCCAGGCATTAAACAGCGAAATGTGTTGCAGATTGATGACTCAAGTGCAAATCTTAGCAGGAACATTACTGCGGCAAATGTAAGCTTACAAACTAAAAAGGGCCATCCCTGGATTTCTTTCTAAAGCTATAACCAAAACAGGATATGTTTACGCTTTCTATACCATACAGTGTCGCCTTCTAACCAACCCCACTTTAAAAATAAACAATTAAAGAGAAACCCAATAAGGAAGTCATTTTATCATTCCACATACAACGTTTAGTCCGCCGCCTTGCCAAAATCAGCATAAGGAATTCATAATCGTCTTTTAATGTTATCCAGGCCTATTTTAGCAGCGTTTAACCCCTCACATTCCTGGGATAGGTGACTGCATGGCAGGCTGGAAATGGAGCTAATCGGTTAATCATTAAAGCAATGGCCTGATTAAAAGGGGGTAAAAAAATAATAAAGAAATAAATAAATCAAATGCCTTAAATTCCTCCATATACAATGAGGTCTCCCTGCAGATTCACAGTTTCATAGGAGCTGGTACAGGCAGCTGTTAACAAGCAGCAGCCACCTGATGTCCCCCACTGCAGATGAGGTTACTGCAGTCATTTTCCCCTTGCTAACCTCCCCACAGCACAGAACCCAGCATCACATTCCTAATCCAGCAGGGAGATAAAACCAGCAGCAAAATATAAAGGAGCAAATGTAAAAGTGAAGCAGCAGCACAGCCAGTCACCCACAGCAATGTAGCAGGACGGATTTCATACAATCCTAAAAGTCATTTAAAACTGAAGCCAAATGTATCAAGCGACTCTCACCGCTTCCACACACCGTGTGACTTGGCACTGACTGCACGGCGGCTACAGCAGTGTGCAGGGAGAGTGCGAGTGACCTAAACTTACAGAAGAGGGGCTGCCGCCGTCACCCGCGTGGAAGAAGCGTTCCTGTCAGCTCTGAAGCGCACCGAAGCTTCTTACCTGGCCGAGCCTGAGATCTACAATTCCACAGCGAGGAAAGTCTGTAAAGTCCCCTTGAAGAAGCGGCTTCCTTTCCCCAGAAAGTCTCCCCTTTCTCTTCCCTTCCCTGCAGTGCAGCTCGCACATCACATTCCAGGCAGGGGATAGTAACAATGCAAGGTGGGCTTCCCTTCCCTAGAACCAGCCTCCACACTGCTGCCGTCACTGCTAGCCCATATAAGGAGAGGCTGGGCAGACTTCTCCGCTTTACTCAGCAAGGGCGGAGCCCCGGCAGCCCAGGGGAAGGGATAGACCGGGGAGACGGGGTGAGGAGGCGAGCCCAGGGGAAGGGATAGACCGGGGAGACGGGGTATAAGGCGAGCCCAGGGGAAGGGATAGACCGGAGAGATGGGGTCAGGAGGCGAGCCCAGGGAAAGGGGTGAGACGGGGAAGGAACAGTGACACACACAGGGCTAAAAGTAATGGAGCTCAGATAATCTGACAGGAAGAAGGCAGCGCACAGGGCTGGAAATAAGTAGTTCAGGGAATGCAATAGAGGGGTGACAGGAAGGATATGAAGCGTTCTAGGCAGGGAAGGAAGGGAGACCTTGGATTGGATAAAATGGGTAGACGTGAGAAAAAGAGAACTTGATTACTTCCATGGATTCCAACTGTCTATGATTTGTAAGGACAGCACTGTGCCAGGTTAGCTTATCACTGCTAGGTACAAATTACACTTATGGTGCCACTGCCCATACATGGTACAATTTTTTTTCATCCAATCTTACAATTTCTATGTAATATAAGGGAACTGTAGGAGGTGCGCTGGACATGAATTAATACAAAGATTTTATGTTTACAGTAAGAAAGCACTTTATTATGAACAATACTCGTCTAACAATCCTTGTATTTCAGATCATATATTCTCTCTCATACACCCATGCATTCATACATAGAGCATGCTGGTTCCCCTTGCAATGAATAATAGACCAATCCACCAAAAAAGGGGTTGTATAGTACCGGTAGCGAAAAAGCTAAAAAATACTTTCATAAAAATTTAAACTTTTAAAATAGGAAAAAGTTGTTCCTGGGATACACAGGACTTGTGTGGTCCTGGGAGCGCTGTATAATATTGCCAATATTTGGGCAACGTTGCTGTGCCCTGTGTTCTCTTCAAATAAACAGACCCCTTTCTCACTGAGAAATGCCCCTGATGAGTCAAATGATGAAACGTGTTGGGCGGAGCTAAAGGGCAGGAAGCGACCGGAAGCAGTTGGAGGAGACGTCTTCTGTCTTTTAACATTTATATGCGCTTTTTTATCACATTTTTGTGAGTATATTTCTCATTTTTAGTTGAATAAATCGCTGGTTTTACACTATTGGAGGTTCTTTTAGTCCCTAGATATACCCTAGCTCAGGCATGGGCAAACTTGGCCCTCCAGCTGTTAATGAACTACAAGTCCCACAATGCATTGCAGGATTCTGACAGCCACAGTCATGACTCATAAAGGCTAATGCATTGTGGGACTTGTAGTTCCGTAACAGCTGGAGGGCCGAGTTTGCCCATGCCTGCCCTAGCTTGCTATGTTACTGTGAAGCAACAGGAAGCCTGGAGTGTCCTGGCCATAGCACATGTTTAAGTAAGGACAGCTGTCTGTGAGGGTGGGCAGCAACCCAAAAGGGTGAGCAGGGAAACGTGTGTGATATGCTGTGGCAGCTCAGGCTTCGTGTATGATTTATCTGCACTATGATGTTTTATTTTACCTTTCTTTGAGGAGAAGAATACATGAGAGGAAGGTGACTTGGAAGAAAGTCCTGTGTTTACACTTATGCGAAGTTGCTGTCTGTGAGGCGGGGCAGCCTTGCAGCCAGGTGAGCGTGCTAATTTTTGGATATTGCACGAGGTGGCAAAGGTGATCCCGTAATTGTGTTATAAGACACTGTGGGCCATATGCAATTCACTTTTTCACCTGAGTTTTCTCCTAGGAGAAAATGTTTCATCTACAATTTATAATAACTTTTTAGCATTTCACAATTGTAAAAGTACCAAAAAGTAAGTGAAATAGTACTATCAAAATTATTTTGAGTATTTATTTGCTTGCTGGTTGTTTAAAAAGCATTTTATTGACAAGTTTGAAAATTTCACCTAGGAGAAAACTCAGGTGAAAAAGTGAATTGCATATGGCCCTGGGCCCCAATAAGGTGGAGTTTCCCCCACTGAAGAGGCTGACAGACTGTACTATGATCGATTCTCTATGGTTTTGTCTCTGTTTCTTGAGCTCCTGAATGGCTTGCATCTTGCAGTGGTGAACTTACCTACCAGTGGGCCAGGCATCGTTCTTGTTGAAGAACAGGAGAACGGGACATACAAATAATTTTTTTATTGGTTTCAGTGAGAACTATATCGGTAGCGCACCCAGTGAGAACTGTGACTGAATCATTAGAAAAGCCTTTATTGGCTATTACAGTAATCAAACGCTTCCTGTAATTGCAGACCAGCTTTTTGCATGCCTCCACAGGTATTTTGGTCCATTCATCTTTAGCAATGAGCTCCAAATCTTTCAGTTTGGAGGGTCTTCTTGCCATCACGCTGATCTTTAGCTCTCTCCACAGATTCTCAATTGGATTTAGGCCAGGACTTTGGCTGGGCCACTCCAAAACGTTAATGTTGTTGTCTGCTAACCATTTCTTCACCACTTTTGCTGTGTGTTTTGGGTCATTGTCATGCTGAAATGTCCACTGGTGCCCAAGGCCAAGTTTCTCTGCAGACTGCCTGATGTTGTCGATGAGAATCCTCATGTATTGCTCTTGTTTCATGGTGCCGTTTACTGTGATTAGGTTGCCTGGTCCATTGGTTGAAAAACACCCCCAAAGCATTAGGTTTCCACCACCATGTTTGCCAGTGGGGATTGTGTTCTTTGTGGTGAAGGTGTAACGATCGGTGTCAACACACAGAGAGAATCTTATTATTGGTGATCTGCAGTATCCCCAAGAATACAGATCTATACCTGATTATGGATGATCTGCAGAATCACCAATAATACAGATATAGCGCTAACCTCTGGACACCTCTAGATATATATATATATATATATATATAATATATATATATGGTGAGTGTTTGGTGTAACAGTATGACTTTGAGCAACCCACCTGATGAACAGGTGACCCTTAGCAGTACAGAAGATACTGCTATGGAGGGTACAGAAACCTTCCAGCAGCCTGAGACTCTCCAAGGGGTGGAGTCGGGCTGAAGGTAGGAAGGACCAGAGAGTGAGTGACACCTGAAGGTGGATGTCACTGACTGATCTTGGAGACTATCTCTTAAGTGGAGAGAGATAGCTCTCGAGGTCGGGCAAGCCAGGTCGGCAACACACGGACAGATAAAGTGCAAAGACAGAAGGCTGATTCGGTATCCAAGTCAGGCAGGGTTTGGCAACGTGATATCAGATATGCTTGGTACCGAATCAGAAAGCAGAGGGATAGTCAGGAAAGCAACAGGTCATAACAAATAACAAACAATGCCTAGTCTTGGGTGTGAGGTCGTGGTCTCTACACCCTGGAACTAGTCTGAAGTATAACAGAATGATAGTACAAGTTCCCTAGTCTTGGGTGTGAGGTCCGTGGTCTCTACACCCTGGAACTAGTCTGAAGTATAACAGAATGATAGTACAAGTTCCCTAGTCTTGGGTGTGAGGTCCGTGGTCTCTACACCCTGGAACTAGTCTGAAGTATAACAGAATAATAACACAAGTAATCTGGCTCAGTGTGAATTCACAGGTCCTCCTGGTTCAAACACACTGTTGGATCTGACTAGGTCTGAGTGCTTCCACGTAGTGATCGCAACGGCAGACAACTTGAGAGTGGCCAGCAGTAACCATATATAGCGCATTGCTCTCTGGCGCCACCCTAAAGTGATCAACCAATGGTTACCAGCTCTGAGGTCAGCTGACCGGCCTGGTCAGCTGATCCCTCCTTGGCCATCATAAAAGTTCTGCCTTTCAGCGCGCGTGTGCGTATTCCTAAACCTGTGTGAACTAACAGGCTCAGCCACACTAGCTGCACGCTGCTGCGTGCAAACCGCTGCGCTAGACGCGGAACCAGCCGCCTTGCTGTCAGTACATGCGGCGGCTTTTCCGCGTTTTCTGCCATGTCACTAGATGCACGCTTCCGCGTGCAGACCGCCGCGTTGGACGCGGAATCAGCCGCATTGCTGTCAGTACACGCGGCGGCTTTTCCGCGTTCTCTCACAGAAGGCTTCTCCTTTCTTAACCAAATGAAGGAAACATCATTGTGACCAAACAATTCAATTTTTGTTTCATCTGACCATAACACAGAAGACCAGAAGTCTTCTTCTTTGTCCAGATGAGCATTTGCAAGGGCTTAGCGAGCTTTTGTGTGCCTTATCTGGAAAAGTGGAGTCCTCCTTGGTCTGCATGCGTGGAACCCAGCAGTGTACAGTGTCTTTTGGATTGTCTGCCTTGAGACATTCCTGGAGCCAGGAAGGTAAATATTTACATTGCCGACGTTCGGAGGGCACAGTGGGACGCAGGAGGACGGGGGAAGCCTCGATAGGCCGTTTTTCTCAGTACAGGTTTTCTTTAAATATACATACCTTTTGTCACGTTCCGTAACAACTAGTGAGGACAGAGAGTGACTGATCTCCGGAGATCTGCAGTATCGCCAGAAATACAGATATACCTGATTATAAGTGATCTGCAGTCTCACCGATAATCCGATATATATGCTAACCTCTGTCCACCCAAAATGGAGTGTAATGATTGGTGCAAACAGTAAATAGCGTATTGCTCTGTGGCGAGGGCCCACAGAGCACAGACTATTGTCCAGCGGCAAGGGCCCGCTGGCGGGGAAGGTCGACAAGCAGGGATCGGCAACAGGTAATCAGAAATACGAGGTACAGAATCAGGAGGCAGAGGCAGAGTCTTGAGGGCTAGCCGGGGTTCGGCAACAGAGATCAGAGATACGAGGTACAGAGACGGTAGGCAAGAGAGTGAACGAGGGCACAGCAAGGTAGGCAACGGGTAATCAGATAGGCAACAGTACAAAAGGATTAGACAAACTCAGAGTCGAGAACAGGCAAAAGATCAAAGGCACAGGTAAATACAATGGTATATTTCTTCCAGTACTTATATATTGGCGTAACCAATATATAAGTATACTGTGGATCCGAGAGCTAGCACAGAGTGTGATCGCTACAGCGGACAAGGAGAACTGGCAGTCTGCTGCTTAAATGCAGACTGTCAGTCCAGGAACCCCCACCCCCCTGATGAGGTCAGCAAGGGGCGGGGAGTGCCTCAGCAGGGCGGATCAAGGCAGCCTCCTCCTTAGGGCATAAAGGGCCTGACGCTCCGTGCGTGAGCGCGTTGCCCTGCCCTGAGATGAGGACATGCGGCTGGAACGACCGCCGGCGCTGCCAGCTGACGCGGACCGGAAGTTCGGGGATCCGGTGACGTCAGAGCCGAGAGCGGCGTCCATACTGCCAGCCGCCGGAGGGGTGAGTCTATGCCTGACATTACCCCTCCCCTGAGGCGTGGTCTCCGAACGCGCCAATGAAGGTTTATCAGGATGGGAATCGTGAAATTCCTGTATGAGTTCTTGTGCATGGAAATGATGTGCTGGTACCCAGGATCTCTCCTCAGGACCGTATCCTCTCCAATGAACCAGATACTGGAGAGAGTTCCTAACAAATCGAGAGTCTAGTATTCTCTCGACCTCATACTCAGGCTCACCGTCTACAATAACAGGAGGAGGACCAGAGTCCACATGCACCGCGGGTTTCAATAAAGACACATGAAATGTTCTTACCCCACGCATAGATTGGGGTAACGTTATCTGATAAGATACTTTATTGATTCTTTTAGCTACCGGATATGGACCTACGAATTTAGGCCCAAGTTTAGCTGATGGCTGCCGCAAAGCGATATGCCGAGTGGAGATCCAGACAAGATCCCCGGGAGAGAACTCCCACTCGGGTGAACGCTTTCGGTCAGCCTGTTGTTTCTGGAGGGAAACTGTTTTCTTTGAATTGGCATTCACCTCCCTCCAGCGAGATCTTAACGTCTCCTGCCAGGTTTCCAGGGCAGGAAAAGGAGAGGAACTGACAGGAAGGGGGGAAAACCTAGGAGATCTCCCATTAACAATCTGAAAAGGTGAAAACCCTGAGGAAGAGCTCCGAAGATTGTTGTGGGCAAATTCGGAGTATGGTAAGTATTGAACCCATTCCGTTTGATTGTCTGCCACATAACACCGGAGATACTGTTCCAGTGACTGGTTCACCCTCTCTGTCTGACCATTGGTCTGAGGGTGATAACCAGACGAAAATGAGAGCGTAATTCCTAGTACTCTGCAAAATTCCTTCCAAAATTCCGAGACAAACTGCACCCCCCTGTCAGACACTATATTCTCCGGGACCCCATGAAGGCGAAGGATGTGGATCACAAACAGATCTGCCAGTTCCTTGGCCGAAGGAAATTTTTTCAATGGCACGAAATGAGCCATTTTAGAAAATCGATCGACAATAACCCAAATCACCATATTACCATCTGAAGAAGGTAATTCCCCTACGAAATCCATGGATATGTGAGTCCAGGGCTCGGAGGGTATGGGTAGGGGTTGGAGGGTACCTACTGGAGATATATGTGAGGGTTTGCTCCGTGAGCATACTGTACAAGAGACAACAAACTCCTCGACATCCCTCCTCCAATTGGGCCACCAGACACTTCTAGATAACAATTCTCTGGTTCTGGCTACTCCAGGATGACCTGCCAGTTTGGATGAATGAAACAGCTGTAACACTTGTAACCTAAACTGTAAAGGAACAAACATCAGATCAGGAGGTTTTCCTGCCGGACTGTCTGATTGATGAGGAAGAAGAACAGAGGCCAGATCCTCCCTTGAGTCTATACAAGCCAACACCACTTTCTCTGATAAAATTGGATCTGGTTCAGAGGGCAATACCGATTCTATGTCAAAGCATCGGGAAAGAGCATCTGCTTTGACATTTTTGCTTCCCGGTTTAAACGTGATAATGAAATCAAACCTGGAAAAAAATAAAGACCACCGTGCCTGTCTAGGATTTAACCTCTTAGCCCCCTTCAGATACTCTAAATTCTTATGATCCGTATATACTGTGATCACATGTTCTGCCCCCTCAAGCCAGTGTCGCCACTCCTCAAAAGCCAATTTCACAGCAAGCAATTCCCTGTTCCCGATATCATAATTTTTCTCTGCCTCAGAAAATTTTTTCGAAAAAAAAGCGCACGGATGGAGTCTTCCCTGTGACCCGGTGTATTGTGATAAGACTGCCCCAACCCCAATCTCAGATGCGTCCACCTCCACGATAAACGGCCTGGAAGAATCGACGTGATGCAGAATGGGGGCGGAACAGAAGGCTGTCTTAAGACTTTGAAAGGCGGAGATGGCCTCGGAAGACCAATTGACGGTGTTAGCCCCTTTTCTTGTCATATCAGTAAGAGGGGCTATCAAAGCGGCATACCCTCTTATGAATTTTCTGTAATAATTAGAAAAGCCCAAAAACCGTTGTAAGGCCTTCAGCCCAACCGGTTGAGGCCAGTTCAATACAGCCGTGACCTTGCTGTTATCCATTGCTAACCCGGAACTAGAAATTATATAACCTAAGAATGGTACCTCAGTGACCTCAAACAAACATTTTTCCAATTTGGCATATAATGAATTCTCACGTAATTTGAGCAAAACATACTGAACCTGTGACCGATGTTCCTCGATATCATGAGAAAAAATCAGAATGTCATCTAAATAAACGACCACAAACCTCCCCACAACGTCCCTGAAAATGTCATTAACCAGCTCCTGGAAGACAGCGGGGGCATTACACAGGCCAAAAGGCATGACCGTATATTCGTAATGCCCGTCCTGAGTGTTGAACGCCGTCTTCCATTCGTCCCCCTGTCTAATTCTGACCAAATTGTAGGCTCCCCTAAGATCCAACTTAGTAAATATCTGGGCACCGGTGACCTGATTAAAAAGATCGTCGATCAGGGGAAGCGGGTAACGATTCTTAATCGTGATTGCGTTGAGAGCTCTGTAGTCAATACAAGGACGTAGCCCACCATCTTTCTTTTTCACAAAAAAAAACCCTGCCCCAGCGGGTGACCTAGAGGGTCGAATGAACCCCTTTTCCAAGTTCTCCCGGATGTATTCTCTCATGGCCACTTTCTCGGGACCAGTGAGATTATAAAGGTGACCCCTGGGAGGCATGGTTCCAGGTCTGAGTTCAATCGGGCAGTCATACGGTCTGTGAGGTGGCAGTGAATCAGCAGACCGTGGACAAAACACATCGGCATAAGATACATAAGGCTGAGGGAGGCCCTGAAGAACTAAATGAGTAGAACGAAGCGGGATTTGGGAAATACAATGCTCCTGACAGTAGGGTGACCAGGATAGTAATTGCCCAGAGGCCCAATCAATCTGTGGGGAATGCAGACGTAGCCATGGCAAGCCCAAAATAATAGGACAGGATGGCATTCTAATGAGATAGAATCGTAACTTCTCACAGTGTAGAACCCCCACATTACAAGTTAATTCAGGTGTGACAGAGACAGGCAAACTATCCTGCAATGGTGAATCGTCAATGGCCGTGACTATGATATGCTTCTCTAAAGGAATGACTGGTATGCCCATCTTTAGAGCCAGATTAGAATCCATAAAATTGGCTGCAGCGCCTGTGTCAATAAAAGCCTGCAGTAAATAGTCTTGTTTATTCCAGGAGATGGAAATGGGTAATACGACCTTATCTCTGGGAGGTACAGAATTCTCGCCCAGGGTAGTACCTCCGACTAACCCTAGGCGGAGAAGTTTTCCGCCTTCCTGGAACAAACAGACGCGATATGACCTTTCTCCCCACAATAAAGACATAGACCCTCTTTTCTCCTTCTTAACTTTTCTGTCTCCGATAGTTTGGAGTGACCCAGTTGCATGGGCTCGTCAGAGGGAGGAGAACTGGGAAGACTCATGGGAGGCTGGAGTCGCATAATGGGTCGCTGTCTAGATGACTTGTGAAAACGTACCCTGCGATCGATCTTAATAGCAAGACTTATGGCCTCATCCAGGGTTCTGGGTTCGGGATGACTTAACATCAACTCAGATACGGAGTCAGCCAACCCAGTCAAAAACCTATCTAGAAGAGACTGTGCCTCCCACCTGGTGGAGAACGACCACTTGCGGAACTCCGCAGCATAAGTCTCAACAGAGTTCTGACCCTGTCTGAGTCTTTTCAATTTCATTTCAGCCGTGGCAGCAATATCTGGGTCGTCATATACCACCGCCATGGCTTCAAAAAACTTCTCAACAGAGGTAAGGGCCTCATGACCTAAGGGTAAGCTATAGGCCCAGGTCTGTGAGTTGCCCTGTAGGAGGGTCTTTATAAGCGTGACCTTTTGTAATTCAGAACCAGATGAAATGGGACGCATCAAAAAATATGACTGACAGCGATCTCGAAAGTTTCGGAAATCAGCACGTTCCCCTGAAAACGGTATGGGCAGCGGCATCTTAGGTTCGACAGGTGCTTTAGGAGCGGGAACACCTGGCGCCTGCAAGTTTTGCACAATCTCTGTTAATCGGTTGAGCTGGACCTGCTGGTCTTTAATGGTCTGATCCAATTGAGCAACAACCGTCATCAGAGTATTAACCTGCTGGACCAGGGCTTCCATGTTAATTGGTCCGCTGTACTGTCACGTTCCGTAACAACTAGTGAGGACAGAGAGTGACTGATCTCCGGAGATCTGCAGTATCGCCAGAAATACAGATATACCTGATTATAAGTGATCTGCAGTCTCACCGATAATCCGATATATATGCTAACCTCTGTCCACCCAAAATGGAGTGTAATGATTGGTGCAAACAGTAAATAGCGTATTGCTCTGTGGCGAGGGCCCACAGAGCACAGACTATTGTCCAGCGGCAAGGGCCCGCTGGCGGGGAAGGTCGACAAGCAGGGATCGGCAACAGGTAATCAGAAATACGAGGTACAGAATCAGGAGGCAGAGGCAGAGTCTTGAGGGCTAGCCGGGGTTCGGCAACAGAGATCAGAGATACGAGGTACAGAGACGGTAGGCAAGAGAGTGAACGAGGGCACAGCAAGGTAGGCAACGGGTAATCAGATAGGCAACAGTACAAAAGGATTAGACAAACTCAGAGTCGAGAACAGGCAAAAGATCAAAGGCACAGGTAAATACAATGGTATATTTCTTCCAGTACTTATATATTGGCGTAACCAATATATAAGTATACTGTGGATCCGAGAGCTAGCACAGAGTGTGATCGCTACAGCGGACAAGGAGAACTGGCAGTCTGCTGCTTAAATGCAGACTGTCAGTCCAGGAACCCCCACCCCCCTGATGAGGTCAGCAAGGGGCGGGGAGTGCCTCAGCAGGGCGGATCAAGGCAGCCTCCTCCTTAGGGCATAAAGGGCCTGACGCTCCGTGCGTGAGCGCGTTGCCCTGCCCTGAGATGAGGACATGCGGCTGGAACAACCGCCGGCGCTGCCAGCTGACGCGGACCGGAAGTTCGGGGATCCGGTGACGTCAGAGCCGAGAGCGGCGTCCATACTGCCAGCCGCCGGAGGGGTGAGTCTATGCCTGACACCTTTCTGTAGCTTGTGCTCTCCTCTTTCATTTGATACCTGAATTGCCATTGTACACCAAATAGTTTTCGTTTGATTTCAATGTAAAAATCGGGGCTGCCATCTTGGCTATGTTATAACTTTTGTTAAACACCCCTGTCTGTTACAGAAGTACATCACTGAATGAAGCAGGAAGAGGAAGTGACGTATGGCCATTGCAAGAGGCTCCTCCAGAGAGGTCATAGCATGACTTTGTTGGAAGTCGTCTTGGTTAAAGGCATACCCATGAGAGGTGCTCGGAGTCCCTTTAAGGTCCTTCTACTCTTTCACTATTGAATATGTCCTCTTGGTCTGGTACTCCCGCTTCTCCTCTAGCGACAGATACAAACTACAGAGGGTCATCAGATCAGCAGAGAGGATCATTGGGAACCTTTCCCCACTAGACCTCCTTAACAACACCAGACTGCGCTCCAGAGCAATGAATATTGCCAATGACTCCTCACACACACAGGCCAGTTTTTTCAGTCGGCTCCCATCAGGCCAGAGATTCCGGGTCATTTCAAACCAGGACCTCAAGGCACAGGAAAATGTTTTTCCCCTCCGCTGTCAAACTGTTGAACTCTCTTCAGCTCCAAACCCCCCCCCCCCCCCCCCCCTGACAGTTTTCACCCCTCTTTGTTTTCCCCCTTAGGCTGAGGCTGCTGTTCTTGGTTGTGAGTATTGATAACCTGTTTACTGTTATGTTGACTCTTGTTCAATTGGCCTTTTTATATGGCCACTTTGCTGCTTTTGAATACTGATGAGTACTGTACTGTCTTACTTCATACTTTGTGCCCTGTATGTTCCTTGTAAGTGCCAAAACCAGTTCTGGGCATGACCCAGTTGTGCTTGGTGAATAAATCGGATCCTGACATCTACATCGGATCTCAAACTGTCAACCAGAGTGGAAACTTCACTGTCTGCTCTTATTGTCCGTTGGGGTCCAGAGCAGATTTGTTTCCATCACAGGTTTCTATAGGAAATGCATCTGCTTCTCCTGAAAAATCTTGCAGGTCAGGACTTTGCATTGCGCTTACGGACTGAAAAGTTCCTGTTAATAACATAGGATCCATTAACTGTCAGTTTTTATGATTCGACAAGACAGTCAGAAAATGTCTGTTTTGCCTTTTTATTTGAACTAATTCTGATAAGATGAGCACCCCTGTGCTGGCAAATGTGTACAGAGGTCTTCTGAGACATTTGTGAGAAGGTGCATACACACACACACACACACACAATTTCCCATCAATTTGTGTCACTTGCCAGGCTGGATCTTGATGCTGTGGGTGACAAGCTTATAGGAAGAGAAACAGAGCCAGAACTCCAAGCAAGGAAGTGTGCCCTACATCCGTAGAGGTACCTTGCTTTAATGTAATGCGGTACAGTTTGTTCAGGATCAAAGTTACAAATGTAGTGTAAAATATGGGCAGAGGACAAGCATAGCCAGCACTGCTGTGTTTAACTTCCTTTATTGCATACAACTATATGTAAAAACAGGTAACATCATCGATAAAAGTACAGACACGTAATCTTACCAGAACCAATAGCTTGTGTCAACCAGTAGTTGCCCAGGGCAAGTGTAGTCTGACATTTCACGCTGCCGTGCGCTTCTTCCGAGGCTGTGATCGCAGCATAATTATGCTGTACTTTATGTGTGGTCATATTGAGTGACAAGTGGTGGGTGCAGATAAAACAGCTGGACAAGCGAGTTTATTAACTTTATTTAAGCACACCTGAAGTAAAGGGAATCTGGAGGCTGACATATTTATTGCCTGTGAATGTAAATTGCCTGACAGTCCTGGTGATCCTCTACGTCTAACACGTTTAGCTATAGATCCTGAACAAGCATGCAGATCAGATGCCACATGCTTGTTTCAGATGTGTGAATCAGACAGTACTGAAGCTAGAGATCAGCAGGACAGCCAGCCAACTGGTATTGTGTAAAAGGACATAAATATGGCAGCCTCCATATCCCTCTTGTTACAGTTGTCCTTTAAGCGATAAACATACATTTCAGCAGTCCGCATTTGCACAACATAAAGGTCGATGAAAAATGGAAAAAAAAAACTATACGCGAGATAAGAAAGGGAGGAGAATGAAAAAAAAATAGAGCAGAAGAAATAAAACAAAAGGCAGAGAAAAAGAAACCAACCAAGAAAGGTTAGATAAACTGGGTTTATTTAGTCTAGAGAAAAGACGCCTTAGAGGAGATCTAATTAACATGTATAAATACATCAGAGGGCAATAGAATAGCTTGGTGGATGAGCTTTTTGTCCCTAGGCCTTCTTAAAGGACTAGAGGACATGATCTGCGCATGGAGGAAAAACGTTTTAGCCATTTATTTAGGAAAGGGTTCTTTACAGTAAGAGTGATTAAGATGTGGAATGCATTGCCACAGGAAGTCGTTATGGCAAACTCTATACCTGCATTTAAAGGGGGCTTAGATGCTTTCCTTGCGTTGAAAGACATCCATGGCTACAATTACTAGGTAATGCCTAATGATGTTGATCCAGGGATTTTATCGGGAAGGAATTTTTCCCTTTTGGGGCTAATTGGACCATGCCTTGTAAGGTTTTTTCGCCTTCCTCTGGATCAACAGGGATATGTGAGGGAGCAGGCTGGAGTTGTACTTTGTACTGGTCGAACTCGATGGACGTATGTCTTTTTTCAACCTAAATAACTATGTAACTATGAGCAGAGCTAAGCCTCCAGCATGCAATTAATACAGGCAGAGGATCAGCAGGACAGCCAGGCAACTGGTATTCAGGGATGAGCTCTGGATCATATTCGGATGAAATCCGAATGAGTCATTTGGATTCCATCCTCCTAATTAGTGCAGGCAGCTGAGCGTGAGCGGTTGTGTGCGGGGGGGGGGGGGGGGGGGGAGGTTAAACTTAGGCCCCATTCACACTTGCGTTTTGGCATGCAAACGGACCGGATCCGGTCCGTTTGCATCAGGCTGCCATCCGGATCCGTGTGGTAAAAGCAGCGAAATTACTAATTAAATTGTTGGGGTCAGCAGAAGGTGCACCTGGTGCACCTGTAGAATCAGGTCCTCCGCTGTTTAGGCCTCACCTCCACCTTCGACATACTGTAAAACAGCTCCAGCACGTTAGTCACTGCTGCTCCACTGCTGCCCTTGTGTCCCCATCCGAAATGGTCGCTAGAATACGCATAGGAAGTGGGGTAGAACGTCAGGTGTTTGTATCCTGTGTGTTCTGTGCTTTCCGTTCCCCATAGGTTTCTATTTTCGGATGGTGCAGTCAGGCTCCGGTCCGGGTGCGTGGGCCGGATGATCCGGACCCGAAAAATAGCGCATGTTGGAAAAGTGTCTGGAGTCCGGATCCGATCCGGCTCCGTTCTGTACGGAACGTACGCATGTGAACGTCCGCATAGACTTTGCATTGCTATGCGGAACGTACGTTCCGTTTGTACAGTATACGGTCCGGATCCGATCAGGCGGATCCGGACAGGGAACGCTAATGTGAACCAGGCCTTACCCAGCAGCCTTCTTCTTTAACCCATCCCATGGCGTGTTTCAAGCTGCGGTCACGTGACTACAAACACTTCCTCCTTCCGGGTTGAAGGAGGAAGTGTAGTAGTGACGTGGCTTGGAACACAGCGTGGGACCCCCCGCACACACCCGCTCAGCTGCCCTAATTAGGAGGATGAAATCCAAATGAAACCCGTTCGGATTTCATCCGTAGCTCATCACTGCTGGTATTGCTTAAAAGTAAATAAATATGGCGCCGGGCTCCATAGTCCTCCCCTCACGGGTTTACTTTATACATGTTTGAGAGGATATTTAATAAAGCTCTTTTATATATCCATACCTATTTATGGTCCCTCAAAGTTCCTACCTTCTCTATTTTGGGGCCTTTTCTGATGAATTGGGGTCCTAACTAATATATTTACATTATAAATCATGTTTACTTAGCAATATGCACCAACCTAGGCACAATAAAAAGAGAAGCAATTTATCTGCACTTTTCTAAAGAAGGGGACCCTCCGTGGCCCCAAAACAAACAAATTGTTTTACACGAACATTGCATCTAAAGCAAGGTGTGCTAACCTACTTTTGAGCTTTTCTATTGACTTGTTTGGGTGACATGGCTTAGGTTATGCACCAAACTCTTGGGTAAGGTGTATCACCCCAAAAAACGTTTTTCACGTAGGCCCAATAAAAAAAATCAGCATTAGGTAACCACCTTCATGTTTCTAATGTTCCCTCTGTACTTTCCGGCAAATATGTCTTGTAATCAACTGGAGTAAAATGCCATTAGCTTAAAACAAAGTTAAAATGAGAAATATAAGTTTATATTGCTTTATTAATCTGAGCCACAATCTAATAATTTTAAAAACACATGCTGGTTTCACACCATTCAATTTCCTGTCAGATCGACGTGTAATCTGATGGGAAGTTGAATGGTGTGGACATGTCTTAACTGCTCCCGATCGATAACGGGATCAATCTTCCAATGATAACATTGTAATAATCGGTCAATCCCATCAATCCCATCAATCGGATGGGAAATTGCATCGTGTGTACATTACTGCCGTCTTGTGTATAATATGTTGGCGCTATATAAATCCAATAAATAGTAATACTGTAATAACACTTAGCATAACACTTTCAAGGAAATATAAAGCGAAAGTTATGAGAAGAGTCATTCCTTATGGTTTTGTTGTTTTTTTAATGCTGCTTTCTTGGCGTTTGTACTGTTTTTCTGTATGTATTACCTTCCAAGTCACTGACCTAGAAAGTGTATGTAGATCAAGTTTTCTGACAGCACTGACTTCATGGCTGCATCATAATTGTAGGTGTGTGATATGTGACTCAGACACTACAGAAACTAAAAGATCAGCAAGAGACTCCGTATTAATACAAGAAGTATACCACACACCATGAAGAGAAGACTTCAATATGAAATAAGGGTACTTATCTGCTGCATAGTGGTGGATGGGACTGCTAACGTCCACAGCAAACTCAAACAACAGCCGGCACTCCAGTCCTTTATGGTACAGACATAGCAAGTTTTCAGGACTGCAGAGGGACCTTTTCTCAGGGCATACAAACAGACACTGCCGTCTTGTTTGTCTGCATACCCTGAGGAATGGACCCTTTGTGGTACTGAAATGTTGGCACGTTTTGATACAATAAGACATAATAAACAGGTATTTGAGTTTAGGTGTGGTTCTACTTTAAAGTAAAGAGAGTAGATTAATGGCACTGCCAGCATAAAAAAATTAAATTGCTACTAAGAATTTTACATATTTAAACAGATATGCCTTTAATTAGTACAGAAAATGTTTTGTTTGGGATGTTCTTTAATGCAAATGCACCAAATACAGAAAGGTCATAATATCCATCACACCTGGGACTGTTGGCTTTTTGCGACCGGCACTTACCACATATAGGTCATATTCTGACACACAGATAGGAATAAAGGGTTGCAGAACATGTCATTAACGTCAGAGGCTCTACATACTCTTCTGAAGCAGCCAAAGTAGGTGACATTTCATGTTTGTGTTCAGTCCCGCACCTCTCCCCCAAGGGGTTGTATCAGGGAGAGAGAGTTCAGAACGCTGTATTGCTGTGAAAGCAGGGAAAGCACACACTTTGTTGTTCCCACACACTTCATATGTATGCAAAAATCAACCATTCATTATGGGAACCCTAGACTCTAGGTTTGGAGAGTGGACATGGAGATACACATCTGTATTTGAAAAAGTGCTTTGATTGTGACAAGTCCTCCTGTGTGCTGGGATCAGTGATTTGAGTGTCTTTTACCTTTTTATCATATGCATGTATTGTTTAAATAAACACCAGAGCTGGATTTCTTATACTACTTAAAGGAAACCTGAGATAAAAGGTTATAAAAGTTTTATACATACCTGGGGCTTCTGCTAATAGCCTAGATGCTATGTTATTGCTCTGACTGTTCTATATATAATGTATTTTTGCACCTTAGCACTTTTGCACTCTTGCACTTAGCACTTTTCCCTTGAAAAAGCTTCCTTTAGGAACTGAAACATGTCAGGTTTTTGCTGGGGGTTTGTGTAATTTATGTTATACAATGATGAATGGGGAATGAGGATTATTCTCTGTTATACCATTTACCTATATGCCCACATCATTGGTCAGTTCCTTTAACCAGATCTATGCCAGCACTACATATATGATTTTATCTTCTTGATTAAAAGTTATGTTTTAGTCTCTATCGGGGAATAGTTGTGTTTTTATGCAAGCTAATGGGGCTTCTACCAGCCAAACGAGGAGGCGAAGGAAGACGGCGTGGGAGCGATCAGTACGGAGGGGGGCTGGAGGAAGCCCCAGGTATGTATAAACTTTTATATCCTTTTATCTCAGGTACACTTTAAGCTTTATGCTTTTTTTTTTACTCCATGTGTGGTGGTGGCCACTGTGAAGTTTTGTTGGCACTGCAGGCTTCACAAAAAGCAGCAGAACCAACTATATATGGAAAGATCATTGCCTTGATTTTGTGAAGATTTGCCTGTGTTGTTTTGGATATTTGGCTATCTGACTACCTATAGAAGCGCTGGGGCTTTTATAGACTCTAACCTACATCTCAGCTGCACTCCATCTATGGAGAAATGCTCCCTTCCAAAACAGTAACAAATGTTACACTGCAGAATACCAACTGCTTTTGTAGTTGTTAAAGGACACCTGAACTGTGAGAGATGCCCTATTTATTTACTTTAAAAAAAACCATACATGTGTGTGTTCTGAAGCCAGCAGAAACAACACCTGGGGCCATATGCAATTCCCTTTTTCACCTGAGTTTTCTCCTAGGAGATAATTTTTCATTTTCAATTTAAAATAACTTTCCAGCACTTTTCAACTTAAAAAGTACCAAAAAGTAGGCAAGAAAGTTTATTAAAATTATTTTGAGTATTTTCTTGCTTGCTGGTGCTTTAAAAGAAATTTTATTGGCAAATTTAAAATTATCAACTTGGTGAAAACTCAGGTGAAAAAGTGAATTGCATATGGTCCCCGGTCTCCAAGAATGCTCTGGGAGGACGATTCTGCATTAAAAAAAAGTTAAGGCTAAACAACACTGGAAGAGTGGGGTTACAAACCAATATACAGCAATATATAGATATATATTTTATAGTGTCTGATACTGAAACTAGGAAAATTACTGTAAAAGTGGGTAACCTGAATAATTTACTATATTCTACTATATGCCACTGGAGTTCTCCTTTAGGTCTTGTGTTGGATGTGAAAAGATTTAATTAATGTCTTTACTGAAGAAAGTTTATTTTTGTGACTGGTCAGCCATTGGTTGCAATCCTGCATCATGAAAAAGGATTGTCTCTAACAGTTGCTGCATAGATACAATGCTGGGCTTTATTCTTTACTGGCTATGATTATAACGCTGAGTTTAAAGAGGAACTGTAACATAAAAAGATCCCCTGGGGGGTACTCACCTCGGGTGGGGGAAGCCTCCGGATCCTAATGAGGCTTCCCACGCCGTCCTCCATCCGTCAGGGGTCTCGCTGCAGCCCTCCGTGGAGTCCGGGCAGCGGTGACGTCATTATTTACCTTCCTGGCTCCTGCGCAGGCGCTCTGACGGCTGTCGGCTCCGAACTACACGGAAATACCCGATCGCCGTCGGGTCCGCTCTACTGCGCAGGCGCAAGTTTCCTGCGCCTGCGCAGTAGAGCGGACCCGAATGAGATCGGGTATTTCCGTGTAGTTCGGAATGGAAAGCCGCCACAGCGCCCCCGCTGGAGCCAGCAAAGGTAAATATTGAAATGACAGTCGGCACAGTCGCCGGCTGTTCGGAGGGCTGCGGAGAGACCCCCGTGGGACAGAGGACGGCGTGGGAAGCCTCATTAGGATCCGGAGGCTTCCCCCACCCGAGGTGAGTACCCCCCAGGGGATCTTTTGAATGTTACAGAGTCTCTTTAAGCAACCTTCAACACGTGCTGATGCAAATGTTCATGAAGCAGCTTTTAAAACAAACCTGTGAGGTTTGTAAAAGAACATTTTTGATACTTACCTTGGGAATGAGAAGCCTCTGGATCCTCCAGAGGCTTAACCTGGTCCTCCTTCAACAGATCGGTCCAGTGTTGAGAGTACTATAGCTTGCAGGCTCACGGCTGCACTGCACCTGTGCAGTAACAAGGACCCACCCAGGGGACAGCGCTGAAACAGGCTGGTGGAGAGGGATGGGGGGAAGCTCTAGTTTAGTAGTACCCTTTAAAGGCTGGAAGTACAAAAATGATCACACCTTGGTCCCAAACTGCTTTCACAGACATGAGCTACAATATATATGATACAACATCTAATGTTGCAAATTTGTGTTAGGGGCACACAAAAAGCCCCTATGGGGCTATCACATTGATCGCGGAGGGGTTTTGCGCAGCTAGTACGGACACAACAATGCACTGCATGCAGTTTAATAACAGTACGATGTGTGTGTTTATATGGGAAGTGAGGCATTATTAAGTGGTACTGTATGGCTGCACCATCAAGGTGCGATGCAACCTTTCAGCAAAGTTAAGGTGTTTGAGTCATACTGATATGTACTGATATGTACAAGAGAATGCAACACTCCATAGGCAGATAAAATCCAGATACTTTATTGGCACATACAAAAAGACATACACTACTCTGTCTTTTTGGATATGCTAATACAGTTTCTGGATTTTATCTACCTACAGCATGTTTTGGGCTCTTGTACATATCTGTATTTCTGCCCGGTGGAGGGTTGGCCTGGATCGGCGATGGGTGATGGAGGTATGAAATAATCGCACAGCAATGGAATTAGAAAAGTGTGAAAGGTGCCTTTATTATTCCCAAGACATTGCAATGCTTAAACTCCATCTATGATTGGAGAAAAGTTAAATCATTGGCTCAAAGTTAGGTACGATGGTCTTGAATTGATCAGTATATTGAACAACTGTCAAACAGGTGTCAGCAGGTACAGACATGCCATCTTTGCCACCATCCTACCCATGGAAGTAACTACACCTTGACTTTATGGGCCATGTCTGGAGCTGATATTCCTAGTTGTCCTGGACACATATTCAAAATGGCCAGAGGTTTTCTGCATGAACTCTACTGACATATCATCCACAATTGAAAGACTCAGAACTTTGTTTGCCAGACATGGCATTGCAGAGATGGTTTCATTGAAAAAATGGGGCCCAATTTATCTCAAAAGAATTGAAAACGATTATGAAGTGAAATTAAATGAAGAGTGTATTCACCCTCCCACACCTTTCAAAGTAACAGGCAGGACTGCATTGGAAAGAAGAAGCAGGACACTCCCTGCATTGCCTGGGGGAACAGCAACCAGCTGAAAAAAATCCACTGTTGCCTATTACTTGTTGTCTGTCTTGAAGGTTACAGAAGATGGGGATACCTATATATAGACCTCAATATGACTGTCAACATAATCATAATCTATAATTTCAGTCGTCGAAAGTTAAATGTTTGTACATAGGCCTAACAGTCCATTTCTACAATTTTTTTCTATAAAATGGTCACTGGTAAACATGTTTCCTTCCGTTACAGGACGATGGAGACGTGGGATAATCTTACTCAAATTTTTTCATGGAAAAGTCCAAGTCATCACTGTGCTTACATACATCTGCTGTTAACGTCTCCACCAGACTAAATCAGGCTCAACCACAAAAAGCTGTATAATAGCACATCTAGCAGTTTTCACTGCTGACTCTGTGAACAGTTAATGTGTGCAGGAAAAGGCATCAGGGATTTTCTCAGCGTAGGGTGAAGGTGCACACAGAGCTTGAATGCACTTTTTCTTCTATATATAGCCTAGAAGAGGAAGCCCTCGCTTCTAGTACCAGAACTACCACCTCTTACTGGTTCTTAGTGTCCAACCATGGTACTGCCATAAACCTGTCAGGAGTAGTGCATAGCTGACAGGCTTCTTTATCGAAAACAGCTTTTATTCAGTAGGAGTGACCAAACAACAGTGCTACAGCAAAGACATTAAGTCTGTGTGAGACATTTATTTTATTTATTTATTGTATTTATAAAGCGCCAACATATTACGCAGCGCTGAACATTAATTTAGGTTACAGACAATATTTAGGGGTGACATACAGCAATATGACAATACAGGAATACAAGAAAACCAGATCACACGCCATAGTATGAGTACCAGGTAATGCTTAGTCAGTCACTGGATGGAGCATGGAGATTAGGCAAGTTAGGTTCACTCAGATGCATAGCATGGGTTCACAGTAATGGAGGTGCAAGATCAGGTAGGACACAAAAGGAGGAGGACCCTGCCCAAGGGCTTACAATCTAGAGGGAGAGGTAAGGACATGAATGGTACGGGACCAGAGTTCAGCTGTAGGTTTAGAGCACTTGTGAGGGGTAGTAGGCCAGAGTGAAAAGGTGAGTTTTGAGGGCTTTCTTGAAGATGTTGAAGGAGGGGCTGCCCTAATGGGTGGAGGTAGGGAGTTCCATAGTGTTGGAGCAGCTCTTGAGAAGTCCTGGAGGCGTGCATGGGTCTGGGTGATGCGGGGGGCGGTTAGGCGAAGTTCATTGGAAGAGCGGAGTGAGCGGCTAGGTGTGTACCTCTGAGTAAGATCGGAAATGTAGGTTGGACAGGTTTTGTGGACAGATTTGTAGGTCAGACACAGTATCTTGAATCTGATTCTGGACTGGATAGGAAGCCAGTGGAGGGATTCTAGGAGGGGATGTGCCGTGGTGGAGCGATGGGAGCAGTGGATAATTCTGGCTGCCGCATTCATGATGGACTGCAGTGGGGCTGTTCGGGTCATAGGGAGACCAGACAGCAGGGCATTGCAGTAGTCAAGGCGGGAGATTATGAGGGCATGGATGAGGAGTTTGGTGGTGGCAGAGGTCAGGAAAGGGCGAATCTTACAGATGTTACGAAGGTGGAAGTTGCAGGACTTAGTGAGGTTTTGGATGTGGGAAGTGAAGGAGAGTGCAGAGTCCAGGGTGACACCCAGACAGCGGGCTTGAGAGGTAGGGCGAATGGTAGTGTGGTTAACAGTGACATGCACATCTGGGAGGTTCGTGGATAGCCGGGGTGGGAAGATCATAAATTCCGTTTTGTCTAGATTTAGTTTCAGGAACCTAGCGGACATCCAGGAGGAGATGGCTGATAGACAGGAGGAGACCTTGTCCATGGTCGTGGTGGATATGTCAGGGGTGTGGAGGTAGATCTGGGTGTCATCTGCATACAGATGATAGTTAAAACCCATGGAGGAGATAACCTTGCCAATGGAGACATGGCTAAACTACTACCAGGAAGCTTATGCTTCTATAGGAACTACTGTTTGATGGTATTGTAACTGCCTCTAGGTTTATTTAAAAGTACTCTTTGGTCTTGAAAAAGTATTGAAATAAGTCAGCAGAGGGAATACACACAAGTCCAGATTTGTTAGTCCATGGCCCACATGTAATTAACTTTTTCTCTTGAGTTTTCCCCAGGAGATCGTTTTTAATATTCTCAAATAAGGTTTCAGATTTTTTTTTTTAAAGTATCATTATTTTCTTGTTTGCTGGTGATTTAAAATGCATTTGATTGACAAGGTATTAAAACCTAGAAGAAAAAGTTAATTGCTTATGTACCCAGAAATGGAATAGGTATTTCGATTTTGTGGCCACTTATTACTGACACAAAATCCACCATAAGAGAATTAAAACTCTTTGTACTATCAAAGAACTAATAAACAAAAACCTTTCTGACCTCTACAGGCTGATTCACATTGATGGTCTTCCATGACCACTGTTAGGGCACTTGAACCATTGCTCATGGTTAGTCACCACTCTCACACACTATTTACCTGGGGGTCAGAAAGAGGAAGCCTGTGCAGGAATTAACATAATAGTGAATGCTAGAAATCCACCAAACTAATGTCAAATACATTCCAGCATGTTTAGAAAGCATTTGCAATACCGGAAATGTTAACCACTTGAGGACCTAGGGCTTTCTACCCCTTAAGGACCGGCCACTTTTTTTCCATTCAGACCACTGCAGCTTTCACGGTTTATTGCTCGCTCATACAACCTACCACCTAAATGAATTTTGGCTCCTTTTCTTGTCACTAATAAAGCTTTCTTTTGATGCTATTTGATTGCTCCTGCGATTTTTACTTTTTATTATATTCATCAAAAAAGACATGAATTTTGGCAAAAAAATGATTTTTTTAACTTTCTGTGCTGACATTTTTCAAATAAAGTAAAATTTCTGTATACATGCAGCGCGAAAAATGTGGACAAACATGTTTTTGATAAAAAAAAACCCATTCAGTGTATATTTATTGGTTTGGGTAAAAGTTATAGCGTTTACAAACTATGGTGCCAAAAGTGAATTTTCCCATTTTCAAGCATCTCTGACTTTTCTGACCCCCTGTCATGTTTCATGAGGGGCTAGAATTCCAGGATAGTATAAATACCCCCCAAATGACCCCATTTTGGAAAGAAGACATCCCAAAGTATTCACTGAGAGGCATAGTGAGTTCATAGAAGATATTATTTTTTGTCACAAGTAAGCGGAAAATGACACTTTGTGAGAAAAAAAAAAAAAAAAAAAGTTTCCATTTCTTCTAAATTGCGACAAAAAAAAATGAAATCTGCCACGGACTCACCATGCCCCTCTCTGAATACCTTGAAGGGTCTACTTTCCAAAATGGGATCATTTGTGGGGTGTGTTTACTGTCCTGACATTTTGGGGGGTGCTAAATTGTAAGCACCCCTGTAAAGCCTAAAGGTGCTCATTGGACTTTGGACCCCTTAGCGCAGTTAGGCTGCAAAAAAGTGCCACACATGTGGTATTGCCGTACTCAGGAGAAGTAGTATAATGTGTTTTGGGGTGTATTTTTACACATACCCATGCTGGGTGGGAGAAATATCTCTGTAAATGACAATTTGTTAATTTTTTTTACACACAATTGTCCATTTACAGAGATATTTCTCCCACTCAGCATGGGTATGTGTAAAAATACACCACAAAACACATTATACTACTTCTCCTGAGTACGGCGATACCACATGTGTGGCACTTTTTTGCACCCTAACTGCGCTAAAGGGCCCAAAGTCCAATGAGTACCTTTAGGATTTCACAGGTCATTTTGAGAAATTTCGTTTCAAGACTACTCCTCACGGTTTAGGGCCCCTAAAATGCCAGGGCAGTATAGGAACCCCACAAATGACCCCATTTTAGAAAGAAGACACCCCAAGGTATTCCGTTAGTAGTATGGCGAGTTCATAGAAGATTTTATTTTTTGTCACAAGTTAGCGGAAAATGACACTTTGTGAAAAAACACAATTAAAATCAATTTCCGCTAACTTTTGACAAAAAATAAAATCTTCTATGAACTCACCATACTCCTAACGGAATACCTTGGGGTGTCTTCTTTCTAAAATGGGGTCATTTGTGGGGTTCCTATACTGCCCTGGCATTTTAGGGGCCCTAAACCGTGAGGAGTAGTCTTGAAACGAAATTTCTCAAAATGACCTGTGAAATCCTAAAGGTACTCATTGGACTTTGGGCCCTTTAGCGCAGTTAGGGTGCAAAAAAGTGCCACACATGTGGTATCGCCATACTCGGGAGAAGTAGTACAATGTGTTTTGGGGTGTATTTTTACACATACCCATGCTGGGTGGGAGAAATACCTCTGTAAATGGACAATTGTGTGTAAAAAAATCAAAAGATTGTCATTTACAGAGGTATTTCTCCCACCCAGCATGGGTATGTGTAAAAATACACCCCAAAACACATTGTACTACTTCTCCCGAGTACGGCGATACCACATGTGTGGCACTTTTTTGCACCCTAACTGCACTAAGGGGCCCAAAGTCCAATGAGTACCTTTAGGATTTCACAGGTCATTTTTGTTTCAAGACTACTCCTCACGGTTTAGGGCCCCTAAAATGCCAGGGCAGTATAGGAACCCCACTAATGACCCCATTTTAGAAAGAAGACACCCCAAGGTATTCCGTTAGGAGTATGGTGAGTTCATAGAAGTTTTTATTTTTTTGTCACAAGTTAGCGGAAATTGATTTTAATAGTTTTTTTTCACAAAGTGTCATTTTCCGCTAACTTGTGACAAAAAATAAAATCTTCTATGAACTCACCATACTCCGTACGGAATACCTTTGGGTGTCTTCTTTCTAGAATGGGGTCATTTGTGTGGCTCCTATACTGCCCTGGCATTTTAGGGGCCCTAAACCGTGAGGAGTAGTCTTGAAACCAAATGTCGCAAAATGACCTGTGAAATCCTAAAGGTACTCATTGGACTTTGGGCCCCTTAGCGTACTTAGGGTGTAAAAAAGTGCCACACATGTGGTACCGCTGTACTCAGGAGAAGTAGTATAATGCGTTTTGGGGTGTATTTTTACACATACCCATGCTAAGTGGGAGAAATATCTCTGTAAATGACAATTGTTTGATTTTTTTACACACAATTGTCCATTTACATAGAAATTTCTCCCACCCAGCATGGGTATGTGTAAAAATACACCCCAAAACACATTATACTACTTTTCCTGAGTACGGCGGTACCACATGTGTGACACTTTTTTGCAGCCTAGGTGCGCTAAGGGGCCCAACGTCCTATTCACAGGTCATTTTGAAGCATTTGTTTTCTAGACTACTCTTCGCGGTTTAGGGCCCCTAAAATGCCAGGGCAGTATAGGAACCCCACAAGTGACCCCATTTTAGAAAGAAGACACCCCAAGGTATTCCGTTAGGTGTATGGCGAGTTCATAGAAGATTTTATTTTTTGTCACAAGTTAGTGAAAAATGACACTTTGTGAAAAAAAACCAATAAAAATTAATTTCCGCTAACTTTTGACAAAAAATTAAATCTTCTATGAACTCGTCATACACCTAACATAATACCTTGGGGTGTCTTTTTTTTCTAAAATGGGGTCACTTGTGGGGTTCCTATACCGCCCTGGCATTTTACAGGCCCAAAACCGGGAGTAGTCTGGAAACCAAATGTCTCAAAATGACTGTTCAGGGGTATAAGCATCTGCAAATTTTGATGACAGGTGGTCTATGAGGGGGCGAATTTTGTGGAACCGGTCATAAGCAGGGTGGCCTTTTAGATGACAGGTTGTATTGGGCCTGATCTGATGGATAGGAGTGCTAGGGGGGTGACAGGAGGTGATTGATGGGTGTCTCAGGGGGTGGTTAGAGGGGAAAATAGATGCAATCCATGCACTGGGGAGGTGATCGGAAGGGGGTCTGAGGGTTTGGCCGAGTGATCAGGAGCCCACACGGGGCAAATTGGGGCCTGATCTGATGGGTAGGTGTGCTAGGGGGTGACAGGAGGTGATTGATGGGTGTCTTAAGGTGTGATTAGAGGGGGGAATGGATGCAAGCAATGCACTGGCGAGGTGATCAGGGCTGGGGTCTGAGGGCATTCTGAGGGTGTGGGCGGGTGATTGAGTGCCCTAGGGGCAGATAGGGGTCTAATCTGATAGGTAGCAGTGACAGGGGGTGATTGATGGGTAATTAGTGGGTGTTTAGGGTAGAGAATAGATGGAAACCCTGCGCTTGGGTGGTGATCTGATGTCGGATCTGCGGGCGATCTATTGGTGTGGGTGGGTGATCAGTTTGCCCGCAAGGGGCAGGTTAGGGGCTGATTGATGGGTGGCAGTGACAGCGGGTGATTGATGGGTGGCAGTGACAGGGGGTGATTGATGGGTGGCAGTGACAGGGGGTGATTGATGGGTGATTGATAGGTGATTGACAGGTAATCAGTGGGTTATTACAGGGGAGAACAGATGTAAATATTGCACTGGCGAATTGATAAGGGGGGGTCTGAGGGCAATCTGAGCGTGTAGGCGGTCGATTGGGTGCCCGCAAGGGGCAGATTAGGGTCTGATCTGATAGGTAACAGTGACAGGTGGTGATAGGGAGTGATTGATGGGTAATTAGTGGGTGTTTAGAGGAGAGAATAGATGGAAACACTGCGCTTGGGTGGTGATCTGATGTCGGATCTGCGGGCGATCTATTGGTGTGGGTGGGTGATCAGATTGCCCGCAAGGGGCAGGTTAGGGGCTGATTGTTGGGTGGCAGTGACAGGGGGTGATTGATGGGTGATAGGTGATTGGCAGGTGATTGACAGGTGATCAGCGGGTTATTACAGGGAAGGACAGATGTAATTAATGCACTGGCGAATTGATAAGGGGGGGGGGGGGGGTCTGAGGGCAATCTGAGCGTGTGGGCGGGTGATTGGGTGCCCGCAAGGGGCAGATTAGGGTCTGATCTGATAGGTAACAGTGACAGGTGGTGATAGGGGGTGATTGATGGGTAATTAGTGGGTGTTTAGAGAAGATAACAGATGTAAACGATACATTTGGGAGGTAATCTGACGGCGGGTTTGCGGGCGATCTAATGGTGTGGGTGGGTGATCAGATTGCCCGCAAGGGGCAGGTTAGGGGCTGATTGATGGGTGGCAGTGACAGGGGGTGATTGATGGGTGATAGGTGATTGGCAGGTGATTGACAGGTGATCAGTGGGTTATTACAGGGAAGAACAGATGTAATTAATGCACTGGTGAATTGATAAGGGGGGGTCAGAGGGCAATCTGAGCGTGTGGGCGGGTGATTGGGTGCCCGCAAGGGGCAGATTAGGGTCTGATCTGATAGGTAACAGTGACAGGTGGTGATAGGGGGTGATTGATGGGTAATTAGTGGGTGTTTAGAGAAGATAAAAGATGTAAACGATACATTTGGGAGGTAATCTGACGGCGGGTTTGCGGGCGATCTAATGGTGTGGGTGGGTGATCAGATTGCCCGCAAGGGGCAGGTTAGGGGCTGATTGATGGGTGGCAGTGACAGGGGGTGATTGATGGGTGATAGGTGATTGGCAGGTGATTGACAGGTGATCAGTGGGTTATTACAGGGAAGAACAGATGTAATTAATGCACTGGTGAATTGATAAGGGGGGGTCAGAGGGCAATCTGAGCGTGTGGGCGGGTGATTGGGTGCCCGCAAGGGGCAGATTAGGGTCTGATCTGATAGGTAAAAGTGACAAGTGGTGATAGGGGGTGATTGATGGGTGATTGATGGGTAATTAGTGGGTGTTTAGAGGAGAGAATAGATGTAAACAATGGATTTGGGAGGTGATCTGATGTCGGATCTGTGGGCGATCTATTGGTGTGGGGGGGTGATCAGATTGCCCGCAAGGGGCAGGTTAGGGGCTGATTGATGGGTGGCAGTGACAGGGGGTGATTGATGGGTGATTGATGGGTGATTGACGGGTGATTGACAGGTGATTGACAGGTGATCAGGGGGATAGATGCATACAGTAAACAGGGGGGGGTGGTCTGGGGGGGGGGTCTGGGGAGAATCTGAGGGGTGGGGGGTGATCAGGAGGGGGCAGGGAGCAGGGGGGGGGGATAAAAAAAAAAATAGCGTTGACAGATAGTGACAGGGAGTGATTGATGGGTGATTAGGGGGGTGATTGGGTGCAAACAGGGGTCTGGGGGGTGGGCAGGGGGGGGGTCTGATGGGTGCTGTGGGCGATCTGGGGCAGGGGGGGGAGAAATCAGTGTGCTTGGGTGCAGACTAGGGTGGCTGCAGCCTGCCCTGGTGGTCCCTCGGACACTGGGACCACCAGGGCAGGAGGCAGCCTGTATAATACACTTTGTAAACATTACAAAGTGTATTATACACTTTGTATGCGGCGATCGCGGGGTTAACATCCCGCCGGCGCTTCCGTATAGCCGGCGGGATGTTGCGGCGAGCGAGCGGTGACAGGCGCCGGCGGAGGATCGCGTCACGGATGACGCGATCGCTCCGCCCATGCCCTTAAATGGACCGCCGCCTCTGTGGGTGAGGCCGTTCTGCAGGGCTCCACTTCCCCGCCGCCCCTGTGTAGTGGGCGGTCGGGAAGTGGTTAAAATGATGTTTAACGTGCATTAAATGCAATGCTGAAAAAACGATGTTACCACATTTTCCTAACTGTCCGGTTGAGTGCCATTTGCGGCAGTGTTTAGGCAGTATATTTGGCTGCAGTACTTCCTGAATCACCCGCTCCACGGGAGATTCGGCCTCCTCGATATTGTTTTCTCCAGCTTGCTGGAGCCTGTACTTTAGTGCACGCTCAGTGTACTGATAGTACCACACCAGCCCCTTTGGTGAGGTCTCATTCAACTATTAAAGTTACGGTTGCACCAAATCACTACACACTCAGCTCTTTGTCTGCTATACTAGTATTATTGGTGATTCTGCAGATCACCCATAATCAGGTATAGCGTCTGTATTATTGGTGATTCTGCAGATCACCATATAATCAGACATCTGAGCTACGACAAGACCGTTACACAGATCAATCTAAAAAATGCTGCAGTGCAGCTTTGCAGATCGCAGTGCTGCTGTGGGCTCACTCCCATAGCCTTATAGTAGCAAAGTGTTTTCTAGATGCCTAGAAAGCATAAACGCTACTGAAAGCACTCTATTGGGCACCTAGCCTTATGTGTAAAGCAATGATTTCTGTATTAGAAAACTGCAAAAAGAACGAATCTACTATTGTATCAATTGCTTTTTTGTTTGACACCAAAGTAACAGACAACACTCCATGACAGATCCCAGTAACAGACAGGAAACCAAAGATACATCCCCACTTAAAGACGGCAACCCATGATTCACCCTCAGTATCAGACAGCAGCCC
Source organism: Hyperolius riggenbachi (assembly GCF_040937935.1). NCBI lineage: Eukaryota > Metazoa > Chordata > Amphibia > Anura > Hyperoliidae > Hyperolius > Hyperolius riggenbachi. Next base: position 293,533,910 of record NC_090647.1, read on the forward strand.
ATGACTGACCCCCCATCAGACCTCCTGTTCTGCACACTACAACTCCGGGCGTCCACACATTGGGAAAATTGGGGCATCTGTCCTGCCCTGGATGCCCGCTGCCCCCCCCCCCCCCCCCCCCCGGCCGCCGCTCCCACCCTCGAGCCACCGTTCCTTTCCCAGCATCAGACCTCGATCAGGCGGCGACCAATGGTGCAGGCGCTAGGACCTAGCACACCGTACTGATATGCGGAAGTGACATCACTTCCGCATATAGAGAGTGGTGCGTCCGTGCGCCCGCTCTAACCGGTCGGGTCGCCCGCCGATCGAGGTCTGATGCTGCAAGGTGAGGGGGGGGGAGACGCCTGTCACTACCAAAACGGGGGTCCCTGTCACTTCCTAACCTGGGGGGTCCCTGTCACTACCTAACTGAACTGGGGGTCCCTGTCACTACCTAACTGGACTTGGGGTCCCTGTCACTACCTAACCTGGGGGGCGCCTGTCACTACCTAACTGAGGGTCCCTGTCACTACCTAACCTGGGGCGCACCTGTCACTTCCTAACCTGGGGGGTGCCTGTCACTACCTAACTGGGGGTCCCTGTCACTACCTAAATGGGGGTCCCTGTCACTACCTAAACTGGGGGTCCCTGTCACTACCTAACTGGGGGGGGTCCCTGTCACTACCTTACCTGAGGGGCACCTGTCACTTCCTAACCCGGGGGGTCCCTGTCACTTCCTAACCTGGGGGGCACCTGTCACTACCTAACCTGGGGATCCCTGTCACTACCTAACCTGGGGGTCCCTGTCACTACCTAACTGGACTTGGGGTCCCTGTCACTACCTAACCTGGGGGGCGCCTGTCACTACCTAACTGGGGGTCTCTGTCACTACCTTACTGGGGATCCCTGTCACTTCCTAACCTGGGGGGCACCTTTCACTACCTAAACTATCCAGGCCAGCCAGCCCAGCATCACCACCAGCCAACCAGCCCAGAATCGCTGTCAAAAAGGCCATAGCATCACCACCAGTCAGGCCAGCATTTACTTCAACCAGCCAAGCACAGCCTAGCATCACCGCCAGCCAGGTCACAACATCACCCCCAGCCAACCCAGCACAGGCACAGCAGCCAGTAGAGGAGAATTGAGAAGCCAGGTGAGAGGTATCTACCATATTAAGAGGGAATTCTGCCTATTTATGTGAAATGCTGTCTATTTATGTGCCTCATGACTACTGTATTTGTCTTGTTGGGGGCCTCATGATTGCTGAATTTGTCTTGTTGGGGGCCTCATGATTTGTTGGGAGCCTCAAGATTGCTGAATGTGTCTTGTTAGGATCCTCATGATTTGTTGGGGGCCTCATGATTGCTGAATTTGTCTTGTTGGGGGCATCATGATTGCTAAATGTGTCTTGTTGGGGGCATCATGATTGCTAAATGTGTCTTGTTGGGGGCCTCATGATTGCTGAATTTGTCTTGATGGGGGCCTCATGATTGCTGAATTTGTCTTGATGGGGGTCACATGATTGCTAACTGTGAGACTATGGGAAAAGCTGAATCCTCATCATATGAGACAATAGCATTTAACCTACTTTGTTTTGCTTTTAAAAACAGTAAAATAAAACTGGGAGGTTCTAAAAAAAAAGAATACATTTTTCAGGAGTAGGATGGATGAAATTGTTCATCTTCACAGTTTATTTTCAACTTGGATTTTCCATAATGTACATGTATGAGTTAAAACGTTTGTATTTAGTTTAAATTGCTGTTGCCACTTTGCGATAGATAAGTGACTTTTGGGTTGCAGTTTGGGCACTCGGCCTTTAAAAGGTTCGCCTCCACTGTCCTAATCTAATGTCCCACCATTGCTAAGTTCATGTTCCCGTGGCCACACCCACATTCTGGTCCATGGCCACACCCATTTTTTGGCGCAGCGTACCACTTCTTCCCCGTCTTTTTGCCCCCCGCTGCGGACGCCCATGACTAGGGTGACTGCACTCATACACACATGTCTGGTACTCTTCAGCCCAGCCAGCATTAATTTGTGCCACTTGCCATCTCCCAGTATCCAATCCCCCATTCATGTCCTCTGGGACTGGAAAATGGAGGGAGTGAAAACCAGGAGATGCCACACAGCCAAGAGGTTTGGTTGAAGACTACTGTTGAAAAATGATTATGTCAACCAACCCCAACCATGGTAGCAGCAAGTGGTAGTATACAGAGTGGCAGTCCAACGTTTTGGAAGACATGCTGCAGCTCGCTCTTTCACATTGGCCATACCTTAGGAATGCGTCTGTATACCCTCAGTATCACAGTGACTCCCAGTGCACAGATCACAAATAGAGGAACTGTGCTGGAATGGTATGTATTATTATTAATTTATAAAGGGCCAACATATTCCTTGGTGCTGTATAGAGTAAGAAACATAATATGGGGTACATAATTATAGACAGTGGTATACACAAAATATAGACAATAATACATAATACAGATTGGTAGACATATTAATTACAGTCACAGTCCACCTGAAAACTTTTGGTCCCAGAGCCTTTTGTCATGCAGCTCCTACATTATGGAACTCCTTGCCTCAGCAGATCAGGACAGCTCCATCTCTGCATGGGTTAAATCCAGACGATAAGCCCACCTGTTCAGTCAGGCATTTGCAGAAATATAATTTTTGTTGTGTGAATACTTCATCCAACTACTAATTACTGAATCTGAGAGAGCCTAAAGTTGACCACTAATGGTCCACTACACCATCATTGAACCAATCTTTGCTTACTATCTATCACAACCAATCAAGAAAATCCAAATTTTGGTTTGATAAAAATCCAATCGGACGACGTTCATAATGAATTGTGCCCATCAACTGAGATTATTTTCAACCAATCCGATCAGAATTTCTGATTGCTCAAACGATTTTTCGCTAGAAATTGGACAGTTAGTGGCCACCTTAAAGGAAAACTTAAGTCAGAAAAAAAAATGACATTTACTCACCCGGGGCATCCCTCAGCCCACCGAAGCTGGATGGTGCCCTCGCAGCCCCGCTCCGATCGTCCTGTCCCCGCCGGCGGCTACTTCCGGGTTCGGCGACAGCCGCCGACAGGCTGGGAACGCGGCTGATTTTCCGCGTTCCCAGCCGCTATATCACCCTCTATGCTGCTATAGCGTATATATATACGCTATAGCAGCATAGAGGGGTGATATAGCGGCTGGAAACGCGGAAAATCAGCCGCATTCCCAGTCTGTCGGCGGCTGTCGCCGAACCCGGAAGTAGCCGCCGGCGGGGACAGGATGATCGGAGCGGGGCTGCGAGGGCACCATCCAGCTTCGGTGGGCTGAGGGATGCCCCGGGTGAGTAAATGTCATTTTTTTTTTCAGACTTAAGTTTTTCTTTAAAGAGACTCCGTAACAAAAATTGCATCCTGTTTTTTATCATCCTACAAGTTCAAAAAGCTATTCTAATGTGTTCTGGCTTACTGCAGCACTTTATACTATCACTGTCTCTGTAATAAATCAATGTATCTTTCCCCTGTCAGACTTGTCGGCCTGTGTCTGGAAGGCTGCCAAGTTCTTCAGTGTTGTGGTTCTGCTATGAACTCCCCCTTCCAGGCCCCTCTATGCACACTGCCTGTGTGTTATTTAGGATTAGAGCAGCTTCTCTCTTATCTTTTACAAGCTGGATAAATCGTCCTCTGAGCTGGCTGGGCTTTCACATACTGAAGAATTACAGACAAGGGCGAAGCTGTTTGCAGGAAGAAACGAGCAGCCTGAAACTTCAGTGCATGAGAACAGGGGGAAAGAAACACACAAATGATCTCTTGAGATTCAAAAGGAAGGCTGTATACAGCCTGCTTGTGTATGGATGTATTTTCTATGTGTGGACATACTGTACATCAACCTACTTCCTGTTTTGGTGGCCATTTTGTTTGTTTATAAACAAACTTTTTAAAACTGTTTTTAACCACTTTTAATGCAGCGAGGAGCGGCGAAATTGTGTCAGAGGGTAATAGGAGATGTCCCCTAACGCACTGGTATGTTTACTTTTGTGCGATTTTAACAATACAGATTCTCTTTAACCACTTCACAACTGAGGGGTTTTCCCCTTAAAAACCAGAGCATTTTTCACATTTTGCACTCCTCCCATTCATTTGCCAATAACTATAACACTACTTCACACAAGTAAATTATCTATATCTTGTTTTTTTCGCCACAAAGTAGGCTTTTCAGGGGTAATACTTTATTTGAGTAATTATGTTGTTCTCTATGAATTTTAAAGTGAAAAAAAGAAAAAAAAATGAAAAATACACAAATTCTCTGCTTTATAAATAGGTATGCCATGAGGGTGTATTACTGTTACGTTTGCATATAAGGGCTTGTAACTACCAATAGAGTACAATGAGAAAACAAATAACACAGAATTGAAAAAATACACCTTTATTTCAAAATAATATATTGTCGCCATACATTGTACTGGGAACATCATTTAAATGTTGGAATAACCAGGACAAAATAGCAAATAAAATGTGTGGGTTTTATCTATGGTAGCATTGTTTATTCTAAAACTATAGTACTCTATTTTAAAGCACTATAGTTTTAGAATAAACAATGCTACCATAGATAAAACCCACACATTTTATTTGCTATTTTGTCCTGGTTATTCCAACATTTAAATGATGTTCCTAGTACAATGTATGGCGACAATATATTATTTTGAAATAAAGGTGTATTTTTTCAATTCTGTGTTATTTGTTTTCTCATTGTACTCTATTGGTAGTTACAAGCCCTTATATGCAAACGTAACAGTAATACACCCTCATGGCATACCTATTTATAAAGCAGAGTCTCTAAGGTAACTATTTTTGCATTATTTTTTCAATTCTGTCCCTTTTTTTTTTTTTTACAAATGTTTTATTTTGGTACACAGTATAGTAAAATAAAAATGTTATTGCTTTTCATTCAGTTTGGGGCTAAACAAAATTCACATGACATAGGCCTTAGCTCTCAAACATCCCAAATTCTATTCTCCCACTTGTCGCGGTTAAAATGATACCCTATATACATAATCACATAGCTTTTTGGCCTCACAATACACCGTTAACCATGATCAGCGCCAATGGATTTTTCATGGCCATTTTTTGCAGCAAAAGTAAAACAGTCATTCATTCTTAGCAATGCCTCTGGAGTATCAAAACATTCGATACAGGTCATAAATGTCACCATTCTGAAAACTAGAGACCCGGGCCTACTCAGATATACCTATTGTGTAACATTTGGATTTATGCAGTTTTGCTGAAATTGCACTACAACTTTGAAAATGGTATTTTTTTACGGTTTTTTTCACTTTGGCACAAAAAAAAAATATTCCATGACATAGGCCTCAGCCCTCAAACACTCCAAATTATATTCTCTTGCTTGTCACGGTTAAAATGACACCCTCTACACATAATCCCATAGCTTTTTGGCCTTGCAATACACCGTTAACCATGAGCAGCGCCAATGGATTTTTCAAGGCCAATTTTTGCAGCAAAAGTCATGCAGTCATTGATTCTTAGCAAAGCCCCTGGAGTCTCAGAACATTCGATACAGGTCATAAATGTCACCATTCTGAAAACTAGAGACCCGGGCCTACTCAGATATACCTATTGTGTAACATTTGGATTTATGAGGTTTTGCTGAAATTGCACCACAACTTTGAAAATGGTATTTTTTTACCGTTTTTTTTCATTTTTGCACAAAAAAACATATCCCATGACATAGGCCTCAGCCCTCAAACACCCCAAATTATATTCTCTCGCTTGTCACGGTTAAAATGACACCCTCTACACATAATCCCATAGCTTTTTGGCCTCGCAATACACCGTTAACCATGAGCAGCGCCAATGGATTTTTCAAGGCCAATTTTTGCAGCAAAAGTCATGCAGTCATTGATTCTTAGCAAAGCCCCTGGAGTCTCAGAACATTCGATACAGGTCATAAATGTCACCATTCTGAAAACTAGAGACCCGGGCCTACTCAGATATACCTATTGTGTAACATTTGGATTTATGAGGTTTTGCTGAAATTGCACCACAACTTTGAAAATGGTATTTTTTTACCGTTTTTTTCAGTTTGGCACAAAAAAACATATCCCATGACATAGGCCTCAGCCCTCAAACACCCCAAATTATATTCTCTCGCTTGTCACGGTTAAAATGACACCCTCTACACATAATCCCATAGCTTTTTGGCCTCGCAATACACCGTTAACCATGAGCAGCGCCAATGGATTTTTCAAGGCCAATTTTTGCAGCAAAAGTCATGCAGTCATTGATTCTTAGCAAAGCCCCTGGAGTCTCAGAACATTCGATACAGGTCATAAATGTCACCATTCTGAAAACTAGAGACCCGGGCCTACTCAGATATACCTATTGTGTAACATTTGGATTTATGAGGTTTTGCTGAAATTGCACCACAACTTTGAAAATGGTATTTTTTTACCGTTTTTTTCACTTTGGCACAAAAAAAACATATCCCATGACATAGGCCTCAGCCCTCAAACACTCTAAATTATATTCTCTCGCTTGTCATGGTTAACATTATACGCTACATACCAAATCAGATAACGTTTTAGGCACACAGCAGACTGTTAACCACAAGTAGTACCAACAGCTTTTGCAAGGGCTATTTTTCTCACCAAAGTGTAATTCTATTTTTTAATCCTGGTACACACTTTCAATTATTATTGACCAATCACTGACACATTTTTCTACCTCCATGTAGTATGAGAGTCAACACATATTCAATATTATGAACAGATAGTGTACATGGGAGCACAGCAAAGACTATAAAAATAAAAACTCACCATTGTAGAAGCTGTAGAAATGTGGAAGCCAGAGTGTGTTTAGAATCCATACCAGAGGTCGGAGGGTGTACAGCATCCATGGTAGAAGTCAGAGGGTGTTCGACAGATATGTCGGAGGTCAGAGTTTGTTTGGCAGCCATGTCAGAGGTCAGAGGGTCTTTAGCAGCCACGTCAGAGGGTGGTTGATAGCCATGCCAGTGGTCAGATTCCAGATTGTGGTTGTCTGCTATCCGGGAAGTCCAAGTATAGGCCAAAGTTTAAGTAAAAAATTGTGAACTGAAAAAGTGAAAAAGAAAATCCCTAAAGGCTGGTTCACACTGCAAGAGTTTAACGCTAGTGGTTTGAAAAGCTCTTGCTAATGCGTTGCTATGGGGGATTTTTATAAAATCACATCGCTCAAGTGAGAACAAACTCATAGCATTGCATAAGTGAGAGTTTTTAAATTCGCAAGTGCTTAGAAAAAGCTCTTACAGTGTATACCAGCCCTAAGGCTAGTTCACACTGCAAGAGCTTTTTCAAACTGCTTGTGATTTTAAGAGCTCTAGCTAATGTAATCCTGTGTGTGTGTTCTCACGTGAGCAATGTGATTTAAAAAAAATCACCCATAGCAATGCATTAGCAAGTGCTTTTCAAGTCACTAGTGTTAAAAAAAAGCTCTTGCAGTGTGAACCAGCTTAATTAAGAAAAAAAAAAAAAAAAAAACCTCTAATACTGCAGGTCTGTGTGGTAGCTCTCGAAACACCCGATAACGCATAGTGCTGGTTTTGAAGGGCATTTTGCACAGTAATATCGGGTTTCCGATCGAATTGCATTTTTGCGGCAAACCTTACATCTCTTTTGGGGATATAGCCTCGATGAAGTAGGGGGGAGTACTGCAGGAAAATGCCTTTCATGGAGTCTGGTGACATCCTCCGAAACAAGTTGCACTGGGTTCTTTTCAGGTTGTACAGATCGGTGAATGAGTGTTCTGATGACTTGCTCCTGAAATTTTAAAAACCTGGCCTTGTTGCATGATGATGATCTCTTATAGATGACAAAAGAGTTGTGAAGGGCCACCTGCATTAGATAAATTGATACTTTTTTGTACCAAGCCCTGCGTTTTCTATCGATGCGGTAAGGAGCAAGCATCTGATCTGCCAAGTCCACACCCCCCATGTGCTTATTGTACTCAGCAATGGCCACAGGTTTTGTCACTTCTTGTCTTCGGGACGTCACTGATGTAGTCGCCTCAGAATGTATGTTGGTCAGAAGCAAAACATCCCTTTTATCCCTGTATTTTAGGGCAAGCAGTTCATCGTTTCGGTTGCTGTAACACTCCCCTCTTTTCAGTTTTTTATTCAAGACCTGTGGTGGCAGACCCTTTCTGTTAGCTCTAACAGTTCCGCAGGCCCCAGTCTGAGCTGTATGCAAAAATTTGAACAGTGGGACACTAGAATAAAAGTTGTCCACATACAGCTGATACCCTTGGTGGAGTAATGGGTTAATGAGATCCAGGACAATTCGCTCACTAGCACCCATGTAAGGAGGGCATCCAGGAGGTTCAATCACACTGTCCTTTCCTTCGTATACCCTGAAAGTATAGGTAAAGCCCGTCCCGCTTTCGCATAATTTATATAATTTGACCCCGTATCTGGATCGTTTGGAGGGGATATACTGCTTTATTCCCAGTCTTCCGTGAAAAGGTACAAGGGACTCGTCAATTGCAATTTTTTGATTTGGGATGTAAAGCTCTCCAAATTTTTGATTCAGGTGGTCAATGAGGGGCCGTATTTTGAAAAGGCGGTCACGGTCAGGGTCATCATGGGAAAGATTATTGGCATTGTCATTAAAATGCAAGCAACTCATAATCAATTCGTAACGGTGTCTGGGCATTGCTGCAGAATAAATGGGCATGTAGTGAATTGAATCCTTGCTCCAGTACCTGTTTTGCTCTGGTTTTTTTGTAATGCCCATATTGAGGGTCAAACCTAAAAAAATTTTCAGTTCAGGAACATTTGTGGGGTTCCACTTTCCCACAAATGGTGAGGTGGGATTAGCCGCTATTTTTTGCTGGGCATAAAGATTTGTCTGTTCACAGACAAACTGCAGAAATGTGTCTGTTATGAACAGACTCAAAAAATCTAGTGGCTGCATGTTCTCAGTGGCCACTTGTATACCACTACTGGCTGTGAAGGGATGGATGCTAGGGGCCTCCAAATTAGAGGGTGCCCACTGTGGGTGGCGAAGCTTATAAGGTAGCTCTTGCCTCTGACTTGGCCTGGCAGCCCTCTGACCTCTCTGACTGGCATTGCTGGTAGTAGCTGCGCTGGGTGCTGTCATCTCATCTGGGTGAGGTGATCCCCCTTCAGCAGCAGAATCGGTGTCACTGTTCATTGGATCAGGATCAGTGCCCCTCGCCTGCACTTCTGTCCTAGCTGGCTGAGCTGGTGGTGGCCCAGCGGAGTCAGAATCTGTGTCGCTTTCTGACAGCGAATCCGAATCTTCTTGGGGACACCACTCTTCATCTGAATCAGATAGGTCTTCTTCACTGCTGTCGCTATACTGCAGAATGGCGCAGGCCTCTTCTGCCGTATATAGCCTCTTTGCCATCTTAATGACTAAGTTAGGCAGGCAGGTAGGTAGGTATATTTTTTTTATATAAAAAGGGAAGTTAGCTAGTAAGGAGTAGGGTAAAAAAGGTATAGGATATAGTATAGTATACACTATATAGTAGTGTATGAAAAAAGGAATGTATGGGCCTGAAATGCCTAACAAAAAAGGGAGGAAAGGAGAGGTTAAGTGGTGTGGCAAGGGAAGGGTTAATCAGCTTAATCAGCTACTGAAAAGCTGGTACTGAAAAGCTGTCAAAATAGATTTCCCCTCAGCAATGTGATAAAAGTAACAAATACCTCAGATCACAGGAGCAGAGTGATCTGATTTTTTTTTTACTTTTATCTACACTGTGTCTCTATTTGTAAACTTTAGAATGAATGAAGACTGCCACTGGCTGTAGCAGCCGTCAATCATTTATTATAAACTCTGATTGGATTTGGGAAACTCTTTTCCCAGTATCCAATCAGTGATCTGTAACTTAGGGGGAGTTAGTGTGTGTGTATATATGTTTATATACATCACAATGAATGAAGGCTGCCACTGGCTGTGGCAACCGTCAATCATTCATCAGAAACTCTGATTGGATTTGGGAAAAATCTTTTCCCAGTCTCCAATCAGTGATCTGTAACTTAGGGGGATGTGTGCATGTAATACAGTAATGAAAGGGCAGCTGTCAATCATTGACAAAGCACTGTGATTGGATAATGGGGACTGGGGTCCCCAAAACCAATCCAGGTGCTCTAGAGGGTCATAGGGTCACATGCCTGTGCACGATCGCCGCATACCCATGGGGGACATGTTTATGAATGAAGGCTGCCTCAAGCAGAGGCAGTCTTCATTCATTTATTTATCAGGCAACATGATTGGTTATTGGGGACTGGGGTCCCCAAAACCAATCATTGCACTGAGGAGCTGGTGTGCACGTGCGCGCGCACGGCGCGGGGGCGCGCGATCGCGCGCTGCACCTTTGTTTACAACTTATGAATGAAGGCTGCCTCAAGCAGAGGCAGTCTCCATTCATTTATTTGTCAGGCAGCATGATTGGTTATTGGGGACTGGGGTCCCCAAAACCAATCATAGCTCTGCGGAGCTGGTGTGCACGTGCGCGCGCTGCACCTTTGTTTACAACTTATGAATGAAGGCTGCCTCAAGCAGAGGCAGTCTCCATTCATTTATTTGGCATGTGGTTTGATTGGTTTTGGGGACCTCAGTCCCCAATAACCAATCAATGGACTGCAAGGGCTGTGCGGGTGGGTGCGTGCACGCGCGATCGCGCGATCGCTCGCACACGGCAACAAAAACAATGTGCCTGCTGTTTTGTTATGAATGAAGACTGCTCCTGTTTGAAGCAGCCTTTATTCATCAATCGGGGACACTAATTGGATTTAGGAACACTCGTTCCTAATGTCCAATTAGTCAACAGCTGTGCGTTCTGGCTGCAGTGTGCGAGCGTGTTGCCCCGCCCTCTCCCAGCATGTAAACAGGAACATACGCCTTTCTCCGTCCCTGGGGGAGAAGCAGTGCGCAGAGGGACGGAGAAATTTAGCACTGCAGAGGTAAAGTGGTTAAGCATTACGAGTCCTATGGAAGAAATGTTATTGTTATTGTTGCTACAAATGTAACATGATAAACAAAATATATAGTAAATTCCAAGACACAAAAGGATGAGAGAGCCCTCCCCTTGTGAGTTTACAATCTACAGCATACCGACCAATTTTTTGAGAAGAGAAAAAGGGACACCTTTAAGACACACCCCACCACACCTCTTATCATGCCCAGCCACTCCCCCCTTGCCATGCATAGCACAAAGAATACATAAAAAACATAGCTTTATTATTCAAACCACGCTGTTCTTTCTGATATCATTAGTTTTCCTTCATATTAACATTTAAAGAGAAAACGGGGTGGGTTCTAAGAATGTTATCAGCACACAGAGGCTGGGTCTATACTGCCCAGCCTCTGTTGCTATACCGCCCCTCCCCACCAGGCCCCCTCTGCGCTCTGCTTGTCCCCAATAAATCACCCAGCCGTGCTATCGACACACAGCGTGTCACAGCCGGCTGTTTACCTTCTCCAGTGTCAGTCTCTCCGCTCCCCCGCCTCCTCCATAGCTCTGGTCGCCGCCCGCGTCCCTTCCCTCTAATCGGCGGGGAGGGAAGGGATGCAGACGGGGACCGGAGCTATGGAGGAGGCGGGGGAGCGGAGAGACTGACACTGGGGAAGGTAAACAGCCGGCTGTGACACGCTGTGTGTCGATAGCACGGCTGGGTGATTTATGGGGGGCAAGCAGAGCGCAGAGGGCGTCTGGGGGGGGGGGGGGGGATCGGTATAGCAACAGAGGCTGGGCAGTATATGCAGACCTAGCGTCTGTGTGCTGATAACATTCTTAGAACCCAACTTGGGTTCTCTTTAAAAACAAGATTTTTTTTTATATTGCTAGGACAAAGTAAAAACAGACTTCACAGCTGTGCTCCTGCGTCCCATGTGTATGTGTATATGTATATGTATGTGTGTATATATATATATATATATATATATATATATATATATATATACATACATACATACATACATACATACATACATACATATATGCATATGTACGCATACATGTGCATAGATGCATAACAGGAGGAGGGAAGGGTGGAAAAAAAGATGAAAAACAAGGAATATATACATTTAGATTGTAAGCTCACAAGGGCAGGGCTCTCTCACCCTTATGTGTCTTGGATTTTGTTGTTCATTTCATAGCTTGCACTGTTATGCATTTTACTCATCATGTTACAGCTGTCATTATAATCACCAGTTCTGTATTTTGTACCAATTTCCATATCTGATGTATATCATTGTATCATTATGTACCTCTTGTTTTTTTCCTTCTATGTACAGCGCCACAGAATATGTTGGTGCTTTATAAATCAATAATAATAATAATTGAAAGTACAGAAATACAGTTTACTGCTAAACATATTTTTCAGTAGATAAATATGTATTTTTTACATTGATCTGTAAGCCCTGAAGAGGGACAAATTAAAAAGAAAGGGGAACAGAGGGATTTGGTTCTCAGAGAGGGACTGTCCCTCCAGTTGGGAGCTATGTCTACAGGAATAGGGAAGAAACAAGAAGTGGGGTTTATTTTATATCAGCAGCAGTGGCGGCGCCAGGGGGGGTGCTGAAGCACCCTCTAAAATTCTCCATGCATCCCTAAAGCACCCCCCAGCATGAACTGACTTTCGGTGTCAGTTCACTGGCAGCAGCAACCCGCAGCTCTGGCAGCGGCAGAGCAGGACTATGGTAAAATGGCGTCCGAAGCCCTCTTTTAGAGACTTCGAGTCTGCAGTGCAATTTTCCCGTAGCCCTGCTCTCGGTGCGGGAGTTTCATTTGCTGGCTGGGCCTAGCAGAGGATCGTGAAAGCTGCGCACCGGACGGAGTTCCTCAGCAGGTGAGTAAATATATATTTTTTTTTATTAGCAGGTGTATTTTCTGATCAAGTCTGCCACATAATTTAAGTTTTTTTCTGGTCAAGTCTGCCACGATTGAAGTGTTTTCTGGTCAAGTCTGCCACATGATTGAAGTGTTGCCTGGTCAAGTCTGCCACATGATTGAACTGTTTTCTGGTCACATCTGCCACATGATTTTAACATGTTTTTTGGTCAAATCTGCCGACATGATTGAACGTGTTTTCTGGTCAAATCTGCCACTTGATTGAACGTATTTTCTGGGCAAAACTGCTCACATTACGTGTATTTTCTTGAGAAAACCTGCACAATTATTTTCTGGGGAAAGGGTCACCAAACCTTGTGCCCATTGTCTTTGTGTTGCACTTTTAAAGGGAACCCGAGGTGAGAATAATATTGAGGCTGCCATATTTATCTCCTTTTAAGCAATACTAGTTGCCTGGCTGCCGTGCTGGTCCTCTGCCTCTAATTCTTTCAACCACAGACCCTGAACAAGCATGCAGCAGGTCAGGGGTTTCTGACAATATTGGCAGAACTGACAAGATTAGCTGCATGCTTGTTTCTGGTGTAATTTAGTTCACTACTGCAGCCAAATAGATCAGCAGGGCTGCCAGGCAACTAGTATTGTTTTAAAGGAAATAAATATGGCAGCCTCCATATCACTCTCACCTCGGGTTCACTTTAAATTACAGTTAGCTCTGACCTCATCCGGTCATGGCCACGTCCATTTTTTGCTGCGGCAAGCTATAGCCACACCCATCGTGTGCCGTGGGTCAACAGCTACTGCAGATGTTGGTCCAGCACCTGCATAGCACCCCCCCCCCAAAAAAAAATAATAATCCTAGAGCCGCCACTGATCAGCAGCTATTTCCAATGAAGTATGTCCCATGCTGCACCCCATCTGACTCCAGTGGTCATGCCACATCAGATGATGCAACAATCACGTGACCACAGGGGTCAAAGAAGCGTGCAGGAAGACAGCATGAGAGAGAACCACTGAGTTATGTAATATAAAACATTCCAGCATGCTTCATCCACTTGAGTAAACCCTGCTCTGGACTATGGAAGGAAAGACAAAGATGAGCCATAAAGACAGCAGATATGGATTGCTCATATCCAACTATGGTGCCTATATCAGGTCTGCTTCCTTCAAGTATTGATAATACTAACACACTTGGATGGTTATTTTACCAACTTATTTGTGAAACTACTGCTCTGTTGGGATCTTTGCCTTGTGATAATATGCACTTTACCCTCTAATATTTGTAATTTTGGTTTAGTATGACACTTTACATTATGGTGCTTAGAAAGCAGCCTTACCGTTAGGGCCGGTTCTAGACATTTTGCTGCCTGAGGCAAACTTGTAAAGATGTGCCCCCCGATTTGGAATGATCGCACGGCACCCAACAATTTACTCTGCTTCATTTAATGTTTTCACATGACAAGCTGCAGCTCAACACAATAGCACACTGGCTGGCTGTAAATCTGGGACAAACAAACTGCTCAGCCATTCCATTCCTCCTCAGTTAGGACAGCAGTGCCACCTCCTCCCTTCTGCTGTGCAAGTCAAATGAAACACTGCTGCTCTCTTGCCTCCCCCTCACTCACTGTCAGACTCCTCACACAGCACAACAAGCTGCTTTTCCCCAATGATGACCTCTTCACCTCGCTCTCTTCTCGCTTCTCCTCCTACTCTGACTGCATGCTGTAAGTGTAAACACACAGTACCAACATGCTGCCGCTGTAATCTCTGTACCTGATGCAAATGTTTCACCTAGCTTCATGGAAGAACCGGCCCTGCTTACCTTTTGTTCAACAGCATATGTTTTTTAATGGCAGCTCTGGAAATCTTTGACCCACTTACCATCTGTACAGATGATTCGTAAGGCAAACCTGTGACTTCAAAAAATACAAAAGCTACAGTGGCTTGCAGAAGTATTCGGCCCCCTTGAAGTTTTCCACATTTTGTCACATTACTGCCACAAACATGAATCAATTCTATTGGAATTCCACGTGATAGACCAACACAAAGTGGTGTACACGTGAGAAGTGGAACGAAAATCATACATGATTCCAAACAGGTTTTACAAATCAATAACTGCAAAGTGGGGTGTGCGTAATTATTGAGCCCCCTTTGGTCTGAGTGCAGTCAGTTGCCCATAGACATTGCCTGATGAGTGCTAATGACTAAATAGAGTGCACATGTGTGTAATCTAATGTCAGTACAAATACAGCTGCTCTGTGACGACCTCAGAGGTTGTCTAAGAGAATCTTGGGAGCAACAACACCATGAAGTCCAAAGAACACACCAGACAGGTCGGGGATAAAGTTATTGAGAAATTTAAAGCAGGCTTAGGCTACAAAAAGATGTCCAAAGCCTTGAACATCCCAAGGAGCACTGTTCAAGAGATCATTCAGAAATGGAAGGAGTATGGCACAGCTGTAAACCTACTAAGACAAGGCCATCCACCTAAACTCACAGGCCGAACAAGGAGAGTGCTGATCAGAAATGCAGTCAAGAGGCCCATGGTGACTCTGGACGAGCTGCAGAGATCTACAGCTCAGGTGGGGGAATCTGTCCATAGGACAACTATTAGTCGTGCACTGCACAAAGTTGGCCTATATGGAAGAGAGTGGCAAAAAGAAAGCAATTGTTAACAGAAAAGCATAAGAAATCCCGTTTGCAGTTTGCCACAAGCTATGTGGGGGACACAGCAAACATGTGGAAGAATATGCTCTGGTCAGATGAGACCAAAGTGGAACTTTTTGGCCAAAATGCAAAACGCTATGTGTGGCGGAAAACTAACACTGCACATCACTCTGAACACACCATGGCCACTGCCAAATATGGTGGTGGCAGCATCATGCTCTGGGGGTGCTTCTCTTCAGCAGGGACAGGGAAGCTGGTCAGAGTTGATGAGAAGATGGATGGAGCCAAATACAGCGCAAACTTGGAAGAAAACCTCTTGGAGACTGCAAAAGACTTGAGACTGGGGCGGAGGTTCACCTTCCAGCAGGACAACAACCCTAAACATAAAGCCAGGGCAACAATGGAATGGTTTAAAACAAAACATATCTATGTGTTAGAATGGCCCAGTCAAAGTTCAGATCTAAATCCAATCGAGAATCTGTGGCAAGATTTGAAAACTGCTGTTCACAAACGCTATCCATCTAATCTGACTGAGCTGGAGCTGTTTTGCAAAGAAGAATGGGCAAGGATTTCAGTCTCTAGATGTGCAAAGCTGGTAGAGACATACCCTAAAAGACTGGCAGCTGTAATTGCAGTAAAAGGTGGTTGTACAAAGTATTGACTCAGGGGGCTGAATAATTATGCACACCCCACTTTGCAGTTATTTTTTTTTTTAAATGTTTGGAATCATGTATGATTTTTGTTCCACTTCTCACGTGTACACCACTTTGTATTGGTCTTTCACGTGGAATTCCAATAACATTGATTCATGTTTGTGGCAGTAATGTGACAAAATGTGGAAAACTTCAAGGGGGCCGAATACTTTTACAAGCCACTGTATATACTTACCAAAGTAATGGGAAGCCTCTGGATGCCTGACCTCTGCCTGAGGGAAACAGGAAATTTGGGCGCCTGTGATAAATTGACAATATGGGCAACACCATTGGCACTAATGTTAATTAGTGGCAACCGGGTGCCCAAGCAGAATTTTGGATGCCTGGTAAAACGTGTTGTTATTACTTAAGTTCATTGGTAATATTATATATTAACGCCTGTATTTTTCATTTTTTTGCAGCAGATTTACGGACTTGCAGCGGTGGAGGGTGGGCAGTTAAGGTTAGGCTTCAGGAAGGGGGTTTGTGGTGGAGGGGTAGGAAAAATTAGGGTCAGGAAGAGGGTTTGCGCTGGGGGGAGTTAAGGTTAGGCTTTAGGAAGGGGGATTGTGGCAGACAGCTGGTTAAGATTAGGCATCAGGAGGGGGGTTGGGGGGTGGTTAAGATTAGGCATCAGGAAGGAAGGTTTTATAAGGTTGGGCGTTGAAGGGGGAAGTTTCTGTATGAGAGTGGTGTTAGGTTTAGCTGTAGTAAAATATTGGTAATATTATACTGATATTTTACTAATGAAAATGAACACTCTAAAATAATCAAATATCGGTAAATGTTACTGATATTCTGCTATCTACTATATCCTAGTGCCCACATTTCCTGGCGTCTTTACTTAATGAACTCCAGCCCGGGAACCCTCTTCATGGCCATGCTACGATTCGTGTACGAGTGCGGCCATACTACACATGAGTGAGTGCAGTCTGTGCATGCACAGTACCACTAAAGCCACGCACGGGCAGCTTTGTGCTATTGGCCAGTCACAGGCCATACTTGCGCATACGCAGTACAGCGGCACCAGAGGTTGAGGTACCCTGCACCAAAACAGGGCCACAGGATGATTGGAGAAGCGTGCACCATCCAGAGGCTTCACTCTAATGGGATATTTATATCATAAACAATGTACAATCTTTTGTGCTTTGCACATTTGTATTTTTGGCAATAATTCAGTTAATACCTAGATGACTAATAAGTCCTGTAACTTCATTTCCTGTTGACATGAGTTTCACTGAAGAAATAGCTGTCCAAACTCCTCCGCTTATCACATCATCACCCACACATAGGCCCAGTGCACACCAAAACCGCTAGCAGATCGTCAAAACGCTAGCAGTTTTGGGAGCAGAGAGCAGATATTTGGCCGGGTGCACACCAAGCGGATTTTGTATGCGATCCACCAGCCGCATCAGCCAGTGAAAACGCTTGGCTATTGTATTTCAATGTGTGGTGCACACCGGCAGTTTGAGGTTTTTTAGCAAACCGCAAACGCGCAGCAGGAGGCGCGTTTGCGGCTTGGCAAAAAGCTCAAACCGCCGGTGTGCACCATCCCATTGCAATACATTAGCCAAGCATTTTTCCAGGCGGATGCGGCCGGCGGATCGCTCCAAAAACCGCTCGGTGTGCACTGGGCCATAAAGTAGTCAGAGGAATTAGGAGGAAACCGCAGCCAGTTGCTCTCTTTGAGCTCGGATCACATGCTTTTTTTATCCCCTCCTTCTACAGGAGGATTAAAGTGGACCTGAACTCTTGCACAGGACAGAAGGAAAACATATAGAAATGCAGCCTGTATCTATTTACAGTTTAGCCTGTATAATTCCCCTTATCTGTAGCATAAGTTGTAATTTGATACCTCAGCTGTGTCAGCTGACTGCCATGGAAAAGAGCTAATTGGTAAATGCAGGATGTTAACAATATGTCTGCTTCCAAGGAAGCAGAAAGTAGAAACACTGCAGATTTATTGCAGGATTTGCATCACTTGTAACAAAGAAATGTTTTAAGTTATTATGCAGTTGCTCATCTTTTAGAGCAGAGAGGAAGTTCTGAGTTCAGGTCCGCTTTAACTATTTCTGGTCAGCAGCAGTGAAGCTACTTTTCATCCTCATGATAAGAATATGCTGTATAGTTGGACAGTGAGAGCTGTTCACTAGCAGTGGATACCATTTCTGCTGCCAGCTTTGTAGAGAGATCTGAGTCTCATGCCTAAGGTTTCCAAAGGGAGGTCTCTTACTTGTGTCTGCGAGAACCACAGACGATACCTTGCAGTCCTTTTCCAGCACGATATGTGCATATGTCTGTGATTGAATGCAGCATATTTTTTACAGTAGCCAGTGAATTCATAAGAAATCACATGCATTGTTCGAAAAAGTAGCGTAGGTTGTTTTTTTTTTTTGTTTTTTTTTTAACGCTATACTGAATTACAAATGGCTCCTGAAAAAGCATTTCTTGGGTTTTCACGTGCAATTTTACATTGCGCCAAAACACAGCCGATTTTTTTTTATAAGGGAATTTTTCTGGAATGGCTGTATCAGTAATGGCATAATCCCCTCTTCAGTTTCACTAACTATGAAAAAATCTAGGAGGCTGAAGGAGGGCTGGATAGTGTAATGGTTGAAGAGAACCTGTAAGGAAAAAAGTGCCGCTATGGGGTACTTACCTCGGGAAGAGGAAACCTCTGGATCCTAATGAGGCTTGCCCCTTCCTCCTGTGTAGCCCCAATCCAGCGCTGACATCCCCCATAAATGTGCCAACAAGCTTGTCGGCTGATGCAGGCAGGCGAAATAGCGCATGCAACACACAGCTATATTTACCTCTAGTATCCTGTGCAGGCGCAATTCCAGCTTCCCCCTCAGGCCCCCGGAGAAAATAGCCGAGCCCAATCAGGTCCGCCCTACTGCGCAAATGTGAGACGGGCCCAATCGGGATTGGATATTTGCCCGATGGGGAAGCTGGTACTGCGCCTGCGCTGAATCTCAGAGGTAAATATTATCATCTGCAGCTGTTCGAGGTAGCCAGTGCTGGATTGGTGCTGCACAGTAGGAATGGGAAAGCCTCATTAGGATCCAGAGGTTTTCCCCTCCTGAGGTAAGTACCCTCCTGGGGGCACTTTTTTTTTTAAGGGCTCAGACACAGAAGACCTGGGTTCAAACTTTCCTGTTCAGCACCTATTTAGCATGGAGTACTTAGGCTAGATTCCTTAACACTGCTACCGCCTATAGAGCGCGCCCCTAGGGGCTGCAGCTTGAGTGCTTTGAGTCTGCCAGGAGAAAAGCTCAGTATAAATGTTATTATTGTCTTGTTAATGATAACATTAATATGAATTCATGATGTGGATTTAATGTGCCCATACACTAAATGATTTTCCCAGGTAGATTCAATCACCTTGAATCTGCCAGAGACTCATGCCCCAACATGGCTGCCCGATTGTAATTTCGATCAATTACCAGCCTAAATGAAATTATTGACCAGTCTGGACATCTGATTGCCCAAAAGAGGGCGGGGGCATGGCGGTATCTCGATGGCCAGATGAAAGGTCCCTCCTTTGTACTTCTGTCTCCACCCTCTCAGCATCTCTGTCTCTGTGACCCAGCGGCATGTTACACGAGTACATTTATGCTACATACTCACAGGGGTGGATTTATCAACCCATTACCGACAGTTTTTTCTTCTTAATCTGTTCTAACCACCAGGTAGAACAGTTCTGCATGATAGTAAGAACCTTCTTAGCCTCTTGAGGACTGCAGGGCTAAACCCCCCTAGTGACCAGGCCATTTTTAGTAAAATTGGCCACTGCAGCTTTAAAGAGACTCCGTAACAAAAATTGCATCCTGTTTTTTATCATCCTACAAGTTCCAAAAGCTATTCTAATGTGTTCTGGCTTACTGCAGCACGTTCTACTATCACCATCTCTGTAATAAATCAATTTATCTCTCTCTTGTCAGACTTGTCAGCCTGTGTCTGGAAGGCTGCCAAGTTCTTCAGTGTTGTGGTTCTGCTATACACTCCCCCTTCCAGGCCCCTCTATGCACACTGCCTGTGTATTATTTAGATTAGAGCAGCTTCTCTCTTCTCTCTTATCTTTTACAAGCTGGATAAATCGTCCTCTGAGCTGGCTGGGCTTTCACATACTGAAGAATTACAGACAAGGGCAAAGCTGTTTGCAGGAGAAAAAAGAGCTGCCTGAAACTTCAGTGCATGAGAACTGCAGGGAGAAAGAAACACACAAATGATCTCTTGAGATTCAAAAGGAAGGCTGTATACAGCCTTCTTGTGTATGGATGTATTTTCTATGTGTGGACATACAGTACATCAACCTACTTCCTGTTTTGGTGGCCATTTTGTTTGTTTATAAACAAACTTTTTAAAACTGTTTTTAACCACTTTTAATGCGGCGAGGAGCGGTGAAATTGTGACAGAGGGTAATAGGAGATGTCCCCTAACGCACTGGTATGTTTACTTTTGTACGATTTTAACAATACAGATTCTCTTTAAGGCCAAGCTGCAGGGCCGCACAACACAGCACACAAGTGATTTCCCCCCCCCCCTTTTCTCCCCACCAACAGAGCTCTCTGTTGGTGGGGTCTGATCGCTCCCCCCATGTTTATTTTTTTAAAATAAATATTATTGATGGTGTTTTTTAAAAAAAAAAACTGTTTCTTTAATTCCCTTCCCTCCCTCCCTCCCCACAGCCAGCCAATTACGGCGATCGGCTGTCATAGGCTTCTGCCTATGAGAGCCGATCACTCTCTTGTCCCCCAGGGGGACAGCCGTGTCACACGGCTGTCCCCAGTACAGCGGTGCTGCCGATCGCAGCGCTGTACGTGTAAATAGACAGCGATAGCTGCTCGGAGACTGAAGGCAGGGCGGACCTCCGCCCCCCAAGCAGGAGATGCGCGCGCAGCCTGCGCGCGATCTCCTGCAAAACAGAGCCCCAGGACTTTACGCCAATCGGCGTTAGGCGGTCCTGGGGCTGCCGCCGCGGCCACGCCCATCGGCGTGACGCGGTCGGCAAGAGGTTAAATCCTAGGTAATAGTGGCAGTTTAGCATGAATTTCTAGAGCTGCACTACAGTTAAGAAAAGTGCAAATCAATCCCTAAACTGGCGCAGATAAACCACTTTTTCCCCTGCTACAGTATCACTACATCAGCTGTGGCACCCTCCAAGCCACAATAATGTAGATATACTGACTTGCTTTCAGCCCTGCTGTGCACGATCGGGTGCGCTTCAGAGTGCACCCCCCACACTGTCAGCTGCCTTAGTAATTGGTGAAAGGGAATATGTTCCCTTGTAGCCAATTAGTGGGCCCCCCCACGGATGAACGAACCCCGCTGTAGCCAACAGCAGTGATCCTTCATCTCTCCCCCTCCTTGGTCACATTGTTAAAAAAAATTCCCCTGCAAGTTGAATATCTCACCTTACCTGGTTCCTGCGATCATGCTGCAGCTCCAGCCTCCATTCACCGCTCTTCACTCAGCCCTGTGACGCTGAATATCCAGGTCCCAGCTTGATGACGTCATCAAGCCGGGACCCAGGTGTTCGGTCAATGGAGGCTGGAGTTGCAGGATGATCGCAGGAACCAGGTAAGGTGAGATATTCTCCTTGCAGGGGCATTTTTTTTTTACAATCTGGCCGCGGGGAAGGGGGGGGGGCTAAGTGTTAAAGGGGGGGGGGGGACATCTGGCTATCCATAACAAAGGGTGGGGGTTCTAAATCTGAAGGGGGGGTTGAAATGATTATTGGGGCCTATCAGGGTAACGGGGGTGGGGGATTTCATAATGGAGGGCACATCTGATGGTCCTGAGGGACATAACTTAATACTGGGGGCACATATGGCTATAATGGGGCGGGGGTGCTAATCCTGGGGGCACATCTGGCTATAATGGGGAACACTGATCCTAGGGACACATCTGGCTATAATGAGGGGTGCTTTATTGGGGTACGCAGGGGTAGCAAATGCGAGGACACATCTGGCTATAATGGAGGCTGATATTGGGGGGCACATCTGGCTATACTGGGGGCGTCTGATACTGGGCACACATCTGGCTATCTATCCTTGGGGGACATAATACTGATGGCATGTCTTTTACCTACTGTAGCACTTTTTATTTTTTACTAGAATTGAAAAAAACCTGAGAAATAATATAATTTTAACGGTTTTCCCTCTTTTTTCCCCGCTAAAATGCGCAGAAAAAAAAATTCTGGGGACAAAATATCCCCCAATGAAAGTCTAGTTTATCCTGAAAAAAAACCGATATCCAGATCATTTAAGTGTCGTGAGAAGGGATAAAGTTATGGCTGTTTATATAGGGACATAGCTACAATGTCAAAACTGCTCTGGTCCAAAAGGGGAAAACAAGGTCTGGGTGCGAAGTGGTTAAGAAGTGCTTGATAGCAGTTCTACAGATGTAGAACTGCAGGCTAGACATGATTGCAGAGTGCAGGCTAGACAAGATTTGTGAGGTGCTCCTCCCCCCTGATGAATTCCTCCTCAGAGCCTGATGCTATCAATACAGCAGGTGTGTTGGTCACCTCAGCAACAGCAATTCCCCTCACACCCTGCACTGTCTGGGAGACCTTTCTAGCTCCTCCTATTTTACAACAGTTTTAGAAGGAATCTGCACTATTCTAATGATTTCTTGGGATGTCTGAGACAGTTCTGCATGGATTTCTAAAAACCTACCAATATTTTGTCTCTGACACTCCTGATAAATGTACCCCACTATTATTTGAGGGGGATACCTGGGGGGTGCATCACCCAGCCCTGCTGTGGTTTATTTTTAATCGATTTCAAGATGAAATCTCCTAAAAAATCTATTTGCAGTGTTTGGCAGCAATAAAGTATCAGATGAGGCCATACACTGGCAGATCAGAGAGGGATTTATCTTTTGGGCACGTCTGGCAGCCATCTGCCAGCGTACTCTGTATGTCAAACAACAGCAATCAAAACAGCCCAGATATCTAACCTGTTAAACTGCTGATTAGTTATTTAAAGGACTCATCTGTATTTTAAATGAGATAATAATCTGAGATGTGACTAATACAGCGTCTAGAAGACAAGACTGAAACTACTGACACACGCAATCATTTTATCTCCCGTAAGTTTATCCCCACATTCTTGCTGGCCCTTCCTCAGTAAAGAAAAGTCCCAAAGAGAAATAGCTTCCCCAGACACAACCGGATAAAGTGTACATTCCAGCCTGGTGATGTCACTGCTCTGCCTTTGCTCAGGAGCACCCAACAGAAACAAAGCATTGTGGGAGGTAATCTCGCACTTAGGTATTTCCTGGTATATTGTCTGCCATTTACATGCTGGCATCTACAGGATTCTTTTGTCAAAGTTCACTGTGCATCATTCATTACATGTAATAAACAGGCTGTGTACGTTCTAGGCAAGTCATGCTTGGAAATTGTTACATTAAAATGTCTTTTTGTTTGTAGAAAACAGAGGATTTTGACACTGAGCCCTTTTATAGTTAACATTATCAGTAGTAGTAGTAGATTTTATATTTATGAAGTGACATAAAAATGTTGTACTTCTGTCTAAAGGAGACCTTAAAAAAATGGAATCAGGATATTTTGTATTTTTAAATAGCTCTATAAAAAAAAAATCTGAAAGAACATATATGTATTTCAGTCTAAACTAGAAAAATACAATTGATATAATCTTGTTACCTGTAATTATATTTTTCTTGCATTCGCTGCACTGAAAGTTTCAATTCATTCAAATTGCAACTGTACATTTACAAAAGAAACTTTAAATTGGTTACTCAGGGGTAAAGAAATAGCCATAGCAACCATAGCAGCTGCCAAGGGGCCTTGAAGCAGAGGGGGCCCAGTATGTACTTAATGTATTCACCGTTAACTTTTTTGGTGTTTCTCCACCCTCTGACTTTGTTTCAGTGCCCATGAACTGTATGCAGTTTTGATTGCATGATAATGTTTAGACTGCATAATGTAAATTGCCCAATGAACTCATATGTATAGGGAGATATGTATATGTATGTGTATAGTCAGATGTATAGGTAGATGGCATTGCTTAAAAGTGCCTCCATCAGAAAGCGCCATGATCTCTAGCTACGCCACTGTAGTGTACTTATATTTAAAGTGTACCCAAGGCAGAATGTGATTAATGATTTGTACGCAAAAAAGCAAAGTATGGCCCTACAAGAACCGCACCACAAAGGTTTAAAGAATTATAATTAAGCCTTTATTTATCCATATCAAAAGTTTAAAAAAAACCATGAACTAAAAACAATGGCACAATAACATTGTATATATATATATAGCCAGTAAAGCCCTCACAATGATCTGTGAGAATCCAGACACAGAGTGAATGTCATCAAAATGTAACAGTCTCAATCCGCAGACAGTAGTATAGGTGAGTAGGTGATGAGTGAAAATGAATGTGCACAAGGAAGGGGCAGAATTGCCATGTGTAAGGTTACCCTGTACGGACACCGTCAGGGTGTAAAATATACCAGATTGCAAGGGGGTCCGTGTGTCGACCAATGTAAAAGTGCACTGAGGCATCCGTGAAGGGAGCAGTGTGAGCCTGGAGTCGATGCCAGGAGAAAGTGCGCTAACAACAACTTACCGGGTGTGGAGAGAGAGGAGAGGGCGTGCATGTTTGGTGGCCTTTCTGCACACTATTGGTTTTATCAAATTAAATAACATTAGCCTTATACTGAAGTTCATTGGATGGTGCTTGTCCAAATCCTTGTGTGATTAATGATTTGGACACAGTGACAGAGGCTTGTTAGTGATCTCGTCACATACATGCCCCCCCCCCCCCCCCTCCCCGAAATTGCCAATAAGGAGCTGGTTGAAAAGGGAAGGTGTGTTTTTTCAGTAATGGACTTCTGCAGAACGCCCTCTTAGGCGTTCAGAATGCCCCTTCCCCCATGTGCCCTTCTCCGCCTCTCCTCAGAGAATCTCCTCCTCTCTGTGCTCTGCAATGAGAAGCACAGAGCGGAGCTGCACCGTCATGCAAAACCAATGCAGGAGCGTCGAGGAGCACGAAAATGGGCTCTACCTGACACGGCTCGTCCCCCGGATCAGGTAGTATGTTTTTCTTCTAAATTTTGATGCTGGCTCGGATTCTCTTTAAGAGTACTCTCGGGCTCTTTTCAAAGCTCAGAACAATTTTGAAAGCACTTTTTTTCACCTACTCTTTGGTACTTTTTCAATTGCATAGTGCAAACATTATTTTAAACAGCAGATTAAAAATGATCTGCTAGCAAAAATCTTAGGAGAAAAAGGGAATTAGATCAGGCCCAATTTTCATCTTAAGTTTAAAATAACTTTTCAGCACTCTGCAATTGAAAAAGTTCCAAAAAGTAGGTTGAAAAGTACTGTTAAAATTATTTTGAGTATTTTCTTGCTTGCAGATGGCTTAAAGCACAGGTGTTGAACTCCAGGCCTGGAGGGCCAGATCCCATGCCAGTGTTTAAGATGGACTGAGAAAGAGAGGAATGTGTTCTAACTGATGGACCACACCTTTCCTGATTCAGTCCCATCAATTCATTTGATCTGTGTCAAAAATGTGTGAGGACCTCGGCCCTCGGCCCTCGAAGGACCGGTTTGACATCCCTGGCTTAAAGGGACCCAGAGCAGTCCCTTTAACTGCTCAGTACTGCTCATGTGGGGTTTTCCAACTGTAAACCGCGCATGTGCAGTACTGTCACGCCGGCCGCCGTGAAGACGCATAGTGGCTGGCGTGATGATGACAAACGTCACCGATAAGGAAGTGTCAGCCCGACACTCGGCCCGGGTGTCGCCGGTGATGGATTGTGCAGCGAGACCGGGAGAGGAGCCAGGAGGACCTCCCGACCTACGGTGGGCTGGAGAAAGCCCCAGGTAAGTACCGATTTTGTTTATTTTCACTGCTCAGGGTCCCTTTAAGAGGCATTTTATTGATAAGGTGTGAAAACATCACCTTGAAAATATAGGTTAAAAAAAAAAAAGTGTATGGGAATTGTAGTCAACTGGTTTCTCACTTCAGAGTTAGTGCTAGTTCACAGTGCTCAGTTGCATTGCAGAATAATTCTGCATGTCAACTCAATGCTCATACAATTCTATGGTCCTGTTAACAATATTGCGTTGTAAGAGTGCGTTATTCTAACTGACTGCATGCAGACTTAAAATAAAATCTATGTCCAGCCTCCATTGCAGTACCCACTGATAACTCATGCGTTATGCAACTGACCACTTGAACTTAGCATTAGGCTCTAATCACATTATACAGCATAGAACACAGCATCTGGGTTGCTGTCCATACCTGTCCATTATGGTGCAGATTTCATTCACTGACAATGATTGGGTCCGTACAGCATTTTGACAAAAATGCATGCAGCAGTGCATTATCAAAATGCACTACTGTGCAGCACATAATCAAAATGCACTACTGTGCAGCACAAGTGCAAGCTAAGCACTTCTGATGTCTTTACTTATCGCACACTACACGCATCGTGTGAACAAGGCCTTTGGGTGTATTCACACTGTGCACATTGCATTGTGCTGTGTTGCTGCATGTGAAATCACTCCCCATACAAGTGTATGGGCATGATCATATTTTTGAGTTGCAAAAGATCATGTTATCCTGATGCACTTTCTACAGTGCATTTCTGGATAATGTATGTAAAAATGCCCGCTACATAGCAATTGTTCATATTATGAAAATAATTCATGCATTTTAAGATGCAGCGTATGTGTTGCATTGTTTGCCCAATGCATATAGTGTGTACTTAGCTTAATGCCTAGGGCAGAACCAGCGATGTAGAATGGGTAATGACTGTACAGACATTAGATGCCTGATCTGAACATAAAGGATTAGTTAGAGGGGAAAGCATCTTACGTCTGCATTTACGATTTATTATTATTACTAATTTATATAGCTCTTCTGTAGCGCTGTACAGAGTAAAAAGCAAACATGGGTACAGACATTGATACTCTATATACAGAAATGGTAAACAATATATGTCATAGTGATGCGTAATCTCTGCTGAAGATACAGGGTGAAGCTGAGCTTTCCATTCTACATCTTGCTCTGTATGTGCTTAATATGGGCAAAGCAGGTGACAAAATGTTTGTCAAAAGTCTCCTCTTCTTTATAATACAGAATTAATCAAGTACTAATCAGGACGCTTACATCACAGGGCTTAACAGGCCTCACCACCTGGCTGTCTTGTTCACTTGTTTTCTTTCCATGCTTATAGCGCCATCTGCCTTTGAGCACCGGTAACAAGTCCCATGAGAGAGGACCATGCCTGGTCTGCAGAGTCTAGCAATAGGTCGATCAAGATCTACCAGTAGACTGCGTGGCCGCAGCCTGTCAAATTTTGTAGCCACGCGGCCGTGTCTGTCTAAATTTGCTACTGCCATGTGACCGCGGCAGTCAAAATTAGCTACTTAGCAGCCGCGTCTATCTGAATTTGATGGGAGAGGTGCGGCTGAAAGGGAGAGGAGCAAATGGTGAGCATCTCCAGGCTCTGTGACTGCACACTTGCACAGCCACGCCGCCCCACCCCCCAAGTCACATGCTTCTTCAGCGACACACTTGAGGAGCGGTGGCTGAACGGAGGCTTTGTTTTAACCACTTGAGGACCACAGTCTTTTCGCCCCTTAAAGGAATACTTAAGTCACTTAAAAAAATGACTTTTACTCACCTGGGGCTCCCCTCAGCCCCCTGCAGCTGAACGGTGCCCTCGCCGTGTCCCTCCGATGCAGCTGGTCTCGCCGGCGGGCACTTCCGGTTTGGCTGTCACCGGCCAACAGGCTGTGAACGCGGCTGATTATCCGCGTCCCCGGACGCAATAGCGCCTTCTACAATGCTATTGCGTCCGGGGACGCGGATAATCAGCCGCGTTCACAGCCTGTCGGCCGGTGACGGCAAAACTGGAAGTGGCCGCCGGCGAGACCAGCCGCACCGGAGGGACACGGCGAGGCCACCGTTCAGCTGCAGGGGGCTGAGGGGAGCCCCAGGTGAGTAAAAGTCATTTTTTTTAAGTGACTTAAGTATTCCTTTAAGGACCAGAGCCTTTTTCTCCATTCAGACCACTGCATCTTTCACGGTTTATTGCTCAGTCATACAACCTACCACCTAAATTAATTTTACCTCCTTTTCTTGTCACTAATACAGCTTTCTTTTGGTGCTATTTGATTGCTGCTGCAAGTTTTAGTTTTTATTATATTCATCAAAAAAGACATGAATTTTGTCAAAAAAAAAATGACTTTATACATTTGAGCGCAAAAATTATTCTGCTACATGTCTTTGATTAAAAAAAAAACCCATTCAGTGTATATTTATTGGATTGGGTAAAAGTTATAGCGTTTACAAACTATGGTGCCAAAAGTGAATTTTCCCATTTGGAAGCATCTCTGACTTTTCTGACATCCTTTCATGTTTCTTGAGGTGCTAAAATTCCAGGATAGTATAAATACCCCCCAAATGACCCCATTTTGGAAAGAAGACATCCCAAAGTATTCACTAAGATTCATGGTGAGTTCATAGAAGATTTTATTTTTTTGTCACAGGTTAGCGGAAAATGACACTTTGTGACAAAAAAAAAAAAGTTTCCATTTCTTCTAACTTGCGACAAAAAAAAAAAATGAAATTGCCACAGACTCACTATGCTCCTCTCTGAATACCTTGAAGTGTCTACTTTCCAAAATGGGGTCATTTGTGTGGTGTGTTCACTGTCCTGGCATTTTGGGGGGGTGCCTAATTGTAAGCACCCCTGTAAAGCCTAAAGATATACCCATGCTGGGTGGGAGAAATATCTCCGTAAATGACAATTTTGATTTTTTTTACACACAATTGTCCATTTACGGAGAGATTTCTCCCACTCAGCATGGGTATGTGAAAAAATACACCCCAAAACACATTATACTACTTCTCCTGAGTACGGCGATACCACATGTGTGGCACTTTTTTGCACCCTAACTGCGTTAGTCCAATGAGTACCTTTAGGATTTCACAGGTCATTTTGCGACATTTGGTTTCAAGACTACTCCTCACGGTTTAGGACCCCTAAAATGCCAGGGCAGTATAGGAACCCCACAAATGACCCCATTCTAGAAAGAAGACACCCAAAGGTATTCCGTTAGGAGTATGGTGAGTTCATAGAAGATTTTATTTTTTGTCACAAATTAGCGGAAAATGACACTTTGTGAAAAAAGACAATAAAATCAATTTCCGCTAACTTGCGACAAAAAA
This sequence comes from Hyperolius riggenbachi, assembly GCF_040937935.1. Lineage (NCBI taxonomy): Eukaryota > Metazoa > Chordata > Amphibia > Anura > Hyperoliidae > Hyperolius > Hyperolius riggenbachi. Next base: position 293,563,336 of record NC_090647.1, read on the forward strand.
TAAAATCTTCTATGAACTCGCCATACTAGGGCTTTCTTTTCCTGCACCACAGATTTTGTTGTGTATGTGATGTTCTGCCCATGTGGCCGCTATTACATAGGCCAAACAACACGCCCATTGAAGGTTAGGATGGGAGAGCACTTAAGTTCGGTAAAATCCGGAAAGAGTGGGACAAGGCTCGTAACACATATGAATAAGGAACATGGGGGGAATGGTAGAGGTTTAAAATTTGCAGTATTGGAAAGGGTGGAGCCCCAGAGATGAGGGGGTGATAGAGAGAAAATGTTGCTGAGGAGAGAAACCTGGCTAATCCTACAAACTAACGCTATGGGCCCCCTTGGCTTAAATGACAAAATAGAGCTCTCATGCATGTTAGACCCCTGATATGCTCTTTGGAGTAAATCTTGCCCAGTAGATCTTTTAATGTTAACCCTTTGAGATATTATGTAATCTTCTGTGTTGTATATGTGAATTGCATTACTGTCCTGTGCTCCGTGCTGCCTTTCCCCCTCCCCTTCTAATTATGACGGTACTGTGATGTATCTCCCGTATCCCTCTACTATAGCCTATAGCACTCTATTTGTGAGTTTAGGCTATGTGGGGATAGGTGCTCCCAGAAAGTGTACAATTTTATGGCCTCCTGCATACCTATATACGCCCCGACGTTTTTGGTTTTAGTCACTATATAAATTTTGTGTTTATGTAGTACACGTAGTGCACTAATTATATCGGCCACAAGATGGCGCCTGGATCGTGGGTGTGCATGTGTATTTTTGTAGCTTGGTGGCATGTACCTGTTGGGCATGCTCTGAGGTCACTTGACCTCTATTACGCGTTAATAGGGCGGCGTGGCTCATTTTGCTATGCCTACGCCGGCTGAATTTCAATATAAATGTTTATTGTTGGTCAGCCGTGCGACCTGCAGGTTGCACCCTTTTCGCGTCACTAGGCCCCGCATGCGTACTGTGATCCGGGCTCCCTCTACCCGCCGACCAATCACCTCCAAGCATTGGCGCCGACACGCAACCGGAAGGGGCGGGGCTTATCCCCGTCATATACCGGAAGTGCTTCGGCGGCCATTTTGTGGAACGCAGCGTGACCAAGCGTCCTTGTGGACGCGAAACGGCCGTCGCCGACCCTTCTGCAACCCTGAGCACCCACCTCCACCCTATCCCGCACAGTATCGTCATGAGAATCAGGTGATATCCATTTGACATCTCATATTGCACAAGTTGTCTATAATAAATGAGCTGAATGACGGATGGTGCCCGAATCTGCTTCTTGTTTACAGTCAGTATAGGAACCCCACAAATGACCCCATTTTAGAAAGAAGACACCCCAAGGTATTCTGTTAGGAGTATGGTGAGTTCATAGAAGATTTTTTCTTTGTCACAAGTTAGCGGAAAATGACACTAATTGAAAAAAACAATAAAATTCAATTTCCGCTAACTTTTGACAAAAAAAAAAAAAAAATCTTCTATGAACTCGTCATACACCTAACAGAATACCTTGGGGTGTCTTTTTTTCTAAAATGGGGTCACTTGTGGGGTTCCTATACTGCCCTGGCATTTTACGGGCCCAAAACCGTAAGTAGTCTGGAAACCAAATTTCTCAAAATGACTGTTCAGGGGTATAAGCATCTGCAAATTTTGATGACAGGTGGTCTATGAGGGGACAAATTTTGTGGAACCGGTCATAAGCAGGGTGGCCTCTTAGGTGACAGGTTGTATTGGGCCTGATCTGATGGATAGGAGTGCTAGGGGGGTGACAGGAGGTGATTGATGGGGTTGGTTAGAGGGGAAAATAGATGCAATCAATGCACTAGGGAGGTGATCGGAAGGGGGTCCGAGGGGAATCTGAGGGTCTGGCTTAGTGATCGGGGCAAATTAGGGCCTGATTTGATGGGTAGGTGTGCTAGGGGGTGACAGGAGGTGATTGATGGGTGTCTCAAGGTGTGATTAGAGGGGGGAAATAGATGCAAGGAATGCACTGGCTAGGTGATCAGGGCTGGGGTCTGAGGGCGTTCTGAGGGTGTGGCGGGTGATTGGGTGCCCTAGGGGCAGATTAGGGTTTAATCTGATGGGTAACAGTGACAGGTGGTGATAGGGGGTGATTGATGGGTAGTGGGTGTTTAGGGTAGAGATCTGACGTCGGATTTGCGGGCGATCTACTGGTGTGGGTGGGTGATCAGATTGCCTGCAAGGGGCGGGTTAGGGGCTGATTTATGGGTGGCAGTGACAGGGGGTGATTGACGGGGGATTGACTGGTGATCAGTGGGTTATTACAGGGGGGATAGAGGCATACAGTACACGGGGGAAGGGGGGGGGGGGTCGGGAGAGAATCTGAGGGGTGAGGGGTGATCAGGAGGGAGCAGGGGACAGTTTAGGGTTAAAAAAAAAAAAATAGCGTTGACAGATAGTGTCAGGGAGCGATTGATGGGTGATTAGGGGGTTGACTGGGTGCAAACAGTGGTCTGGGGGGTGGGCAGAGGGTGGTCTGAGGGGTGCTGTGGGCGATCAGGGGGGGGGGGGGGGGGAAATCAGTGTGCTTGGGTGCAGACTAGGGTGGCTGCAGCCTGCCCTGGTGGTCCCTTCGGACACTGGGACCCACCAGGGCAGGAGGCAGCCTGTATAATAGGCTTTGTATACATTACAAAGCCTATTATACACTTTACATGCGGCGAACCGGGTGCTAGTAGCCCGCGGGCGCTTCCGAACGGCCGGCTGGTTACAGCGTGAGGGGGGGCGGAGCCAGTCGCCGGCGGCTGATCGCATCACGAATGACGCGATCGCCGCATAACCACGCCTCCGCCGATGGGCGTATTGCAGTCGTTTAGGCCCAGTCTTTGCCGCCGCCCATCGGCTGGGGGCGGTCAGCAAGTGGTTAATGTGGGAACAGATTTTTGGCACTGGTTGGTTGGGGGGGGGGGGGGGGGGGAGGGACTAATGGTGGTAGATCTATGGGCACCCCTGGTCTAGAGCCTGCCAAATTCATATACAACACAGCAATTGCAAAAGGATACCAGAGATTAGGGGAAAAAATACATGGAATTTTACTTACCTGGGGCTATTTCCAGCCGCCTGCAGTCTATCAGGTCCCTTGCTTTCTTTCAGTCCCCTCCATTGTGCTGCGGTCCCCTTCCAAAAGATCTCAGGCTAGAATGGTTGCAAGCAGAGCAGGATCATTCACAAGGCAACCTAGGCAGGTGCCTTGAGCCTAGTGGGTGTCGGGCCCAACGGACACTTTCTCTGTCCTCTCAATATAATGTTTACCATCTGTCCTCACTCCCACATCAGATTGCTAAAATGAACATGAGCCACAGCAACTACCTTGCCTAGGGCCTCATTTCATCTTAACCTCCCTGGCGGTAATCCCGTGCTGAGCACGGGCTATGCCGCCGGGAGGCACCGCTCAGGCCCCGCTGGGCCGATTTGCATAATTTTTTTTTTGCTGCACGCAGCTAGCACTTTGCTAGCTGCGTGCAGTGCCCGATCGCCGCCGCTACCCGCCGATCCGCCGCTATACGCGTCGCCGCAGCCGCCCCCCCAGACCCCGTGCGCTGCCTGGCCAATCAGTGCCAGGTAGCGCCGTGGGGTGGATCGGAGTCCCCTTTGACGTCACGACGTCGATGACGTCATCCCGCCCCGTCGCCATGGCGACGGGGGAAGCCCTCCAGGAGATCCCGTTCTTTGAACGGGATCTCCTGATCTCCGATCGCCAGCGGCGATCGGAGGGGGCTGGGGGGATGCCGCTGAGCAGCGGCTATCATGTAGCGAGACCTCGTCTCGCTACATGAAATTTTTTTTTTTTTTTTAAACGTATTTGCTGCCCCCTGGCGGATTTTGACAAACCGCCAGGAGGGTTAATCCATCATTGGTTGTGGGCTACTGTGCATGCACAGCTCCAGCCGCACGCATCAACTGCCCATGCACAGTTTGTAAAGACAAACTGGGAGTGTGAAAACCAGGGCCACGCATGCACAGGCAGCGATCTTTCGGAAAGAGACAGCGGGGCCTGACAGACCGTGAACCGCTGGAAAAAGCCCCAAGTAAGTAAAACTCCACTTTTTACCCCCCTTTCAGGTTTTCTTTAAAGTGGACCTGAACTCTTGCACAGGATACAAGGAAAATACAACAGAAATGCACCCTATATGTACTGTATTTAAAGAGTTTAGCCTGTGTAATTCCCACTCATTTGTGTCGAATCACTAGTTGTAATTTGATCTCCCCGTGTCACATGACTGCCTATGGCAGATAAGCCCATTTGAAAGTACAGGCTGTAAACAATATGTCTGCTTCCATGAATCAGGAAGTAGAAACTGAGCATATTTAGTTTAGGATTTGCATCAGCTGTAATAAACAACATGTTTTTTTGTTTAACCACTTCCCCTCCCCCTGGACAAGTAACTACGTCCCTGCAAATTGCCATAACTTCTTGCAGGGGCGTAGCTATGACGTCTTTCCCCACCGCGCGTTCCCACTTGCCACCCCCCCCCCCCCCCCCCCCTTTGCGCTCGTTACAGCTGATCGGCTGTAAAGACCATCGATGCAGTCCTTCCGGTTTGCATACTAATAGTACGCATACTGAAGTCACCACCGAAGACATCTTGTGGCCAAATTGTAAAATTACATCTACTTTTTTTTTTTTAATAAAGGATCCCTTGTTACCTTATTTTTACATTTTAAATTAACCCCTGACCTCCTACACTCCCCTAAAGTTACCAAATGTAAAAAAAAAAAAATTACAAATAAAAAAAAAAACAAAAAACCTTGGACTGGACTTTTTTTTAATATGTATGTAAATAGAGTATACTACCATTAAAAAATTTTAAACGTTGCAATAACCGGGACAAATAGGCGAATAAAATGTGTGGGTTTTAATTATGTTAGCATGTATTATTTTAAGACTATAATGGCCGAAAATGGAGAAATGATTTTTTTCCCCCTTATTTTTCCTGTTAAAACACTTTTAGAAAAAAAATCATTCTTGGCAAAAGATACCCCTCAAAAAAAGCCTAATTGGCAAAAAAAACCTAAATATAGATTGTTTTGTTGCGATAAGTAGTAATACAGTTAGGGCCCGTTTCCACTTGTGTGCGAATCTGCATGCGTTTCCTGCATGCAGATTCGCATAGACAATACAAGTGGATGGGACTGTTTCCACTCGTCAGGATTTGAGCGTTTTTCTGTGCAGAAAAAAAATCTGCACGGCAGAGCTCTCAGATTTGCATACAATGTATTTAATAGGAAAGTCGCATGAGTTTTTGTATGAAAGCAATGTAAAAGCCCACAGGCACTGACATGGTTACATTTGCATACTCATTAACATATGCGAAAACGCCCATGAAGCGGTTCATTTTTGTGTTTTCCGTGACTAATTCGCACCGCACAAGTGGAAACAAGCCCTTTTAGATGAATGAATGGAAGGAGTGCTGACAGGTGAAAATTGCTCTGTTTTTTTTTTTAAGGGGAAAAACCCTTCTAGGTGAAGTGGTTAAAGGTTATTATGATGTTGTGTATCTTTTAGAGCAGAGAGGAGTTCTAAGTTCAGTTCAGGTCCACTTTCAAAGATAAACCATAGAAGAAATGTAACGCTACATGCACACACACTAAATTTTTGTTGCCCATTTTCAGACCAGAACACTTGTATGTGGAAAAACTGTTCACGGTTCTAGTGTGAGTACAGGGGTCTCCTGACACCACTGACAACATTGTCACCTACAACCCACACCTGGAAATCTTAAGGAGGATTGCTAAGGAACTTCATCCCATTTTACACAAGGATCACAGACCGAGAAAGATATTCCCTAAACCTTCCCCCTCTTGTCATATCGGCAACCACACAGGCCTCAATTCACTAAGCTTTATCAAACACTTTATCAAACTGATAATTTACCTCATGGGTAAAATCTAATTTTAAATTCACTAAGGTGTTATAGGTTTATTGAACGTTTTATCGAGAACATAATCGATAAATATATAACATCTTAGTGAATTCAAAATTAGATTTTACCCATGAGGTAAATTATCAAACGTTTGATAAAGTGTTTGATAAAGCTTAGTGAATTAAGGCCACAATCTAAAACAGATGATTATCAGGAGTTATTTGAATAGGCCTCAACAAAACGGAACATGACCCTGCAGACACATTTACTCCACTGACAGGTTAATGATACCAGGTTCACAACAGGAGTACAGAGTACAAGGCACATTTTCCTGTGGTACCACCAATCTGATATATCTGATCATGGGTGCTAAATGCCCCAATGTTATGTACGTGGAAGAAACTGGACAAACTCTGCGCAAGCATATGAATGGACACAGGCACACTATTGACGATACCAAATCTGAACTCCCAGTTGCTACACACTTTCGTTCCAACGGACACAGCATTTATGATCTTTGTGTCAGTGCCCTGAAGGGTGGCTTCAAAACGTCAAATGATCGATTAATAGCAGAAACAAAATGTATAAATTGGTTCAAAGCAGTGGACAAGAGCTTGAATAAGGACAAAAACTTTTTATATTGGTACGAGGCTGATATTTAAACTCTTTCTCAGCCTATATAGCTAAACTTGTGAACTCAGAATTTACGATATCTCTGTGTCAGTCCAACTCCCAGGTCTGTGAGTATGGTGCAAACAAGAGTCTTATCTCAGCTAACAACCTCCCACTCAATTTAGATGTTCGGTTTCACTTAAAGGGGAACTTCAGCCTAAACAAACATACTGTCATTAAGTTACATTAGTTATGTTAATTAGAATAGATAGGTAATATAATCTCTTACCCACCCCGTTTTAAAAGAACAGGCAAATGTTTGTAAATCATGGTGGCTGCCATCTTTGTCATGAGCCCATCTTTTTGGTTGAAAGGAGGTGACAGGGAGCAGGAGACACAGTTCCAACTGTCCTGTGTCCTGATAACCCCTCCCAGTTGCACACACTAGGCTTCCAATGTCAAATTCAAAATGTAAAAAAAAAAAAAAAAATGCACCAAAACAGCAGAACGAGAACAAAATCAGAAATCCCATCATGCTTTGCACAGCATCAGGGGAAAAATGCCCGGGCAGTTTTCTTCTGTGCAGCTAAAAATGAGACTTGTATAAGAGAAACAAAGTTCTGATGCTGTGAAACTTAAAGAAACACCAGGACTTTTCAGTGCTGCTGAGTCGATTTTTAGTCTGGAGGTTCACTTTAACCACTTGCCGACCGCGCACTCATACCGCGCGTCGGCAAAGTGGCAGCTGCAGGACCAGCGACGCAGTATTGCGTCGCCAGCTGCAGGCTGATCAATCAGGAAGCAGCCGCTCACGCGAGCGGCTGCTTCCTGTCAATTCACGGCGGGGGGCTCCCTGAATAGCCTGCAGGCCGCCGATCGCGGCTCGCAGGCTAAATGTAAACACCAGCAGAAATAATCCGCTTTGTTTACATTGTACGGCGCTGCTGCGCAGCAGCGCCGTAAGGCAGATCGGCGATCCCCGGCCAATCAGCGGCCGGGGATCGCCGCCATGTGACAGGGGACGCCCTGTCACTGGCTGCACAGGACGGATAGCGTCCTGTGCAGCCCCGATCACCAGGGGGGGAGCAGGTAGGAGAGGGAGGGGGAGGGAATGTCGCCGCGGAGGGGGGCTTTGAGGTGCCCCCCCCCGCAACATGCCAGACAGGAGGAGCGATCAGACCCCCCCTGCACATCATCCCCAAAGGGGGGAAAAAGGGGGGCGATCTGATCGCTCTGTGTGCCAGCTGATCTGTGCTGGGGGCTGCAGAGCCCACCCAGCACAGATCACAAAAAATAACGCTGGTCCTTAAGGGGGGGTAAAGGGTGGGTCCTCAAGTGGTTAAGGCATCTTAATGACATGTATTTATGCTTGAAAAAAAAAATCTGTTTTCCCTTTTGATTTTGTATGTATAAAGCTGTCTGTACCATCAGCCTGCAAGCATACAGGATTGTAAACCCGACAAAGCTGCAAGGCCGAAAGCTTATTCTTTTTAGTTAGCCAATAAATGACATCATCTTGATTTAAAACTTTTTGCTTTTTAACATAGGAACTGCGGTAGGTACTTTCCACTACCGCGATTCGTTTTTTTACTCTAATGCGATCGCGCGCGGATCGATTTTTGCCGCAATTTTGCTATGCAGAGCATTGCATAGCAAAATAGTGATCGCAAACATCGGGAAAATTTGTTCGCTTTGCTGAATCACAGTCGCAAGCCTTTAGCACGAACGCTTGCGATTGCTAATGGAAAAGGGCCCTATGGCAAACTTTATGTGAAGTTCACATTAAAAGCAAACGGCGAACGATCATTGTTCACCACAAAGTGTCCGCTGGTGAATATGTTTGCCCATCACTTTTATAAACCACTGCAGCCAAGGCCTGTTTGAGGAACAGCTTACTCTTTACGCTCCAACTGTATAATGTTGTGGAAGACGCTAGCATTTCAGCTATACTGTATATGTTTGAGCCACTAGATGGTGCTTTTTCTCTGCAAACTCAGAGTTAGGGATGAGAATTCTGATTCGGAATTCTGTTCCAAATGATTCAGAACAGAACTGGAATCTTAACTAACGTGGCGGAAAGGATTGGGGGAGAAGGGGGGTCACCCCCTTTGTGCTCCTTCTGGCTGTGCATTTTCTGCCACGCACCTTTCTGTATTTTTCTGTCTTTGGAATTGCTTTTGTGAGTATGTTTTGCATTTGCGTACTTTATGCAGGAAGAACCAACATTCTGCGTGATTTTAAAATAGTGTGGCCCATAGACTTTAAGTGCTATTTACGCACGCAATTTAAACAAGTCTGCTCCCAGCCAAAAGATTTGCACTGCTATATGTCAGAGCATCACGCTCCTTGCACACTGCGAGGGGTGGATGTAGAAAATTGGGCAACTGAAGGTATTGTATAACAAACTGCCAGCTATTTACCGAACTTCATGGCATTTTAAAAGTGACGTTCTACCTTTATTAAAAAATGTCACTATATCAGTGCCATACAGGACATATTGTAATTTAAGTGGTTTAGAAGGGCCCCAGGCCTTTTTTGGAGGTGGTTCCTCTGATAACAGCCGCTAGTAGTAGTACCGAAGTAGTAAATTATATAAGTGCATGGTGCAGGAATAGCACTTAATACACACAGGACTTATATTTACTGCCAGTGTAGTTGTGGATAGTGCACCACCAGTTTGTCACTAAATGAGGCACGTGTGGTACCATTTTAACCGTGATGAGTTGTAGAATACAAGCTATTAAATAGCATTGGTAATTGATAATATCAAGTTACATCAATGCTGCAAACATTGGGAAGAAGATTAGGAAAATGTTCCATAGTTCCTGGGGGCTAAAAATTTTGACCTCAACTGTGGTATGCACATTTAAAAAAATCATACACTTTTTTTTTTTTTTTAAATGTCCATATGATTTCTGACGAGGCAACTTTTAGGCCTCTTCTCCACGGGCAGATGATAGGCAGTGAAATGTCTCTCAAAACTGCTGCCTGGCAACTGCTTACTGAGCACACAGTTCAACTGCCCGTGGAAAAGAGGCATGCCTCTTATCCATGGACAGGTAAACAGTGTGCTCAGCAAGCAGTTACCAGGCAGCAGTGAGCAGTTGTGAAAGGCATTTTATCAACAATCTGTCGAGAAGAGGCCTAAGGCTCCTTTCACGCTATATATATTGCGTTGCGCATCCTGAAAAACAGGTCATGTAATGTCGAATCACAGCCTTGATGCAACCCAAGCAGTGCAGCATGCAGTCCATAGACTTTATGCCTTCACCATGTACATCGGCCAGTAACGCAGTGCATGCTATACGTTATTCCGTTACATACCATCACCCGCAAACATACCAGTGTGATCGGCCCATTGAAATAGACTTGCATATAATTATATTGTTGAGCTAAAGGTTCTTAGCGGCTTAGTGAATCAAGCCCTATATCCACTGTGTTGCATAATAATTCTGCAAGTCAACTCTCTACCCATGCAATTCTATGAGCCAGTTCACATCCCTATGTTGTGACGGATTACGTTATTGCAACTTGCTGCATGCAAGCTTTGACTTAAAGGGGAACTGAAGAGAGAGGTATATGGAGGCAGCCATGTTTATTTCATTTTAACCAATACCAGTTTCCTGGCAGCCTTGCTGATCCTCTGCCTCTAATACTATTAGCCATAGCCCCTGAACAAGCATGCAGCAGATCAGGTGTTTCTGACTTTAAAGTCAGATCTGACAAGACCCTTCTGCATGCTTGTTTCTGGTGTTATTCAGATACTACTGCAGAGAAATAGACCAGAAGGGCTGCCAGGCAACTGGTATTGATTAAAAGGAAACAAACATGGCAGCCTCCATATACCTCTCACTTCAGTTCCCCTTTAACCTATATCTAGTCTCCACTGCAGTACACACACACACACACACACACACACACACACACACACACACACACACACACACACACACACACACACACACACACACACACACACACACTAAGGTGTGCATTATGCAACATGCACAGTGTGAATCCAGCCTAAGGCACAGTTCACAGTAGTGAGGCGTAACAGTCGCATTGCAATGCGGCTTGCCGCACTGCAGCACCTTTGCATGGTTTACAGTGTGGCGAGTTTGGTGTAACAGCATTCAGCATCATAACGCACTACTGCAAAACACGTTAAAAGTAACGGTGAAGCATACTGTTCCTTCACTGTATGTGGCGCAACGCACAGATATCATGCAGCGCTGTGTTCTTGTACCATAGCATTCCTGCAGTTACAGGGAACGCAACAACTGTAAACATTGCTTCAGTTTTTTTTTAAATAAAAGGCAACCCCAGCAGTTGCTATAACCGTTTTACTTTTCCCCTATATCAGCCATTGCGCCATGTGATGATCAGGTAAACACACACTCAAAAAGTTAACTAACACAGTTTTCTTTGAAAATGTTCTTTATTTGAAATGTAATCTGTAGAGCACCTATTTATGCAACAGTAACATGTAAAATGCTTTCATACAAGCCATGCTAGAGCAGTATAGCACCTTGTGTGCTCGTAACCCATGCTGTCTCCAGGCTTATACAATAAAGCAGTACTAACAGTAATGGGGATGTGCTACAACATTTAGCAAACAGACACATTTCAGATCAGTGAATATTCACTTGTGATTGACATAACTTACTGCACCTTGCCTTACTGAATAAGCATTCAAGACCAACAGGATCCTCTCACTGACATATTTATATATGGCCAGAGTCTGGTAAGACATACATAATCTTACCTATGCAGTATATAAAACAAACCACGCAGCATCACACATTCTAAACAAAAATACTCTGTAGATAAAAGGCAAGAACTGCACTTATACTAAAAATGTAATGAAGACTGATGTTTTTTTTCTTCAAAAGAAGTGTAGTAGTATCATCAGTGAACTGGGTGGTCAAACACACCCTCCAATCAGCCTGTGCAAGTACACTCAAGGGTTAAACAAGTCCTCTGTAGGGAAAAAAGTAACTGCACCTTATCGTTCAAATGCAGGTAGTTCCTGACTTGTGAACGCCTGCCAATACAAACAAACTTGTGCCACAATGTCGGGGACTCCCTGTGCTGTGCCCATGACGAGGAGGATACAGGGGATCAAACAAAGGAAACATTGAGACACAAAGGGCCATAGAGGAGGACACAAGGAGGACAGAGCCGGACACAGGAAGACACATGAGGTAGAAAGGGGGCATAATCCACAAAATGCCCCTTCACCATGGATGCATCATGTTTGGTATAGATTTTTTCCCCTGGTTTTTGTCCTCTAAACCTAGGTGCGTCTTATGGTCAAAAGTGTCTTATAGTCTGAAAATACGGTAAATTCTACTTAATTCAGAATTATGTTCATTTTAATGAACGTTTATGCAGCTTAAAAATGGATCATTCGGCTAAATTCAATCGGTCCATTTTCAAGCTGCAGAAAATCTGCATACGATAAAGTCTGCATCAGCTCTGAATTACCTGCATCTCACTTATCACCCCTGCTGCTGACCTACCAGTATCTAAGCAACACAAGAAATGTCCACCTTCCAGATTTGAAAGCAGGCAATGGCTTTACCCATTCATTTTCACTGTGTGCACATAGCAAATATATTATTTATCCTGTAACCTGAAATATTGTAATAGCACTACAATCTGTAATAAACATAATATAATAAGTACTTCCTCTTTGTTAACGTATCAAACAAATAAAGAAAGGAAAAAAAAGCCAGCATCTCCTGACTGTTCAGTGAGAGCTTCCAGGCATTCATTTAGTAGCATGAACAGGACAGTAGAATGGGAAACAGTGACAGATGACAGTACAGCAAAGATGGAAAATGCCAAGAAACTGATAGGATATGTACAGAGAAAGCTAATAAATTGTGCAAACGTATATTATTCCTTCTGAACACAAAGACATAGTAACAACTAATTTGACAGGCCATACATTTTACGATATTAAAGCGGAATATAACCCTGCATTTCAACTTTGCTCTAAAATATTATTTACAGCATATTATATGCAAAAAGCATTTTTTTTTTTTACTAGACCAGCATTGGAAGGGTTACACACAGTGGTTTAAAGTTCTGTGGAGAGATATGCAGAAGTTCAGATTGTTACATTCTATTTAGTTATATGTATCTATTGATAAATGTTACACACTCTTTGGCTGTCCTCCAAGCTCCTTCTCAGTCAGAGAGAGTGAGTCACATTCAACACTTAGATACATTTATGTAAACAAAATGTATCTATTTCAGCTTCAGATGCGTCTGCAGAAATCTCCAGGAACTTTAAAGCCCTGTGTAACCCTTCCAATGCTGGTCTAGTAAAAAAAAAAATGCTGGTTGCATATAATATACTGTAAATAATGTTTTAGAGCAAAGTTGAAATGCAGGGTTATATTCCGCTTTAAGGAAAAGTATTCTGCATGTCATACTGAGGAGTTGCAAGCCTTTACTTAAAAGCTACAGGTCAGGCTGAAATGTTTACTTATATCTTAGCAGGCTAGAATGTGTTTTCTATTTTTGGTCTGCATAGGAGTTCCTTGATTAGGGGATGGCAAATAACATCACTTGTATAGTACATGGTCAGGAGTCCACTGTTCACATCCTGCACCACTGACTGTCTGTGCTGTGGGCTGCAGTTTTCTTAGATTGGGGATTTAGATTAGTTAGCAATAACTAGACCATGTATTAAGATGTGTGCCTTGATATGGATGCATACTTCAAATAAATGTGACATTATCTGCACCTTGAAGTAACAACACACATATTGTAAAAGGTTTTCCCTATTGCTTCTTTACCACAGCTGATTTTGCCGGTTAGGTCAGCATCATACATAGAACAGGAATAGTTCACAACATTTTTAGGCTGCTCTCCTGTGTATCATTTTAGCCTGTCAGCTTAAAATTAAAAAAAAATAAATTAGAAATAGTTTATCAGTTGTTTGTCAGCATGGATTTAAGTCTCCCATGTATAAAATCTGCATAAACAGGAACTTGCAATAAAAGAACTGGCTACTATTGTAAAACTGGATTTCTGTGTATTCAGTCTGCAATCTTATTTGAATACTTTTTAGGGCAATGTGTACTTTAGGACCTGAACTGGGCCGAGGCCCACTGGTGGGCTGCAGGCTGCTCTCAGCTGGGCCATGCAGTCTGTCATGACTCATCACAGTGCAGAGAGAAGTGTCACTGAAGTTTTCCGGAAGCTATGGAGAAGAGCCGTTTGCAGCCATTGTTACTGCTGCCACCTAGTGTCTGTTATTTGTAATGCATCATGCTTTCCGTTTGTATGGACACCAGGTGGCAGCAGTGAGGATGACTGGGACACTCTAGTCTTTTGCCAGCCACAGAGTTCAGTCTGGACCAAGGTGAGCAGCTGATGCTGGAAGCTTAGTGTGGGAAGAAGAATGGAAGGGTAAACGTGAGTGTGGGGAGGAGGGAAGTGTGAAGTGGGTGTAGAGAGGAGAAATGGGTGAACTGAGTGTGGGTAGGAGGGTAAAGGGGCTGTGAGGTGGAGGGAAGGGTAAAAGTGAGGGGAGGCAGATGAGGATAGGAAATGACTGCTAGTAGATAAGGAAGCCCAGGCCCCCTTCACACCACCTGACACACCAAATGTATTTTTACAAAATACTGAGGGTGATGCAGATAGTGGTTAGGTAGGGCTGGTGTTCCCAGGACCTCTTTATGTAATGACTCTGCCTGTAGAATAAGCCTGCACACTCCCTCCCCCCCCCCCCCCACGCATTACCACCCCCATCCCCGGCATCCACCCGGTCCTTGGAAAAATTGCCTGATGCTGAAGCGGTCCTTGGGTCAAAAAAGGTTGGGGACCACTGCTTTAGGTAATACTGGAGGCAAACCTCAGGAAACAAATACATACATTAGGTAAACAAAAAACTAGGGTTTACATATGAGCTGTGTTAATATGGGAAAAGCAAACCTCAAATGTGCTATATCTTTGCATGACAGTGCATATGAAGGAGATAGCATTTCAAGAAAGTCAGCTCCACAGTCATACAAGGAGAAAGTCTAGGAGCACCTGGCAGTCTTGGGGAAAATCAGTCTCCAGCAGCACTAAATTCTGCACTCCTGAGAAAATGTAGCAATTATGAACACTGAACCTGTTTTGTAACAAAAGCTCCACTTTTCAGACCTATACAATGTGGCAATCAATTCAGTATCTGTAACAATACAAATTTGCCACAACAAAACTATCTACAAAGTACAAATAGTTTATGATCATATAGTAGAGACACACTGTTGCCTCCTGGCTGAGCAGTGTGTACCGCTTTATGGGAAGGTGAGAGCACATGTAACTGTTGGAATCAGGCAAAGTAACATGTCCTGGCGGATCGCTGAAGAGGTCAAAGGACACCACAATGTCAAGACCAAAAAGATCAAGAATAACTGTTTCAGCCCAAAAATTCTAAAGTGTGTACAGTACGTAACATTTAAAGCTCATGGCAGAAAAAAGAAACAAACTGACACCTTGCAACTTGCTGCCTAAAATGAGGAGCCAGGAAATATTAAAGGAAAAAACACACAGTTACCCAAGTGCATTTTGTCAACCAACCAGGCAGGATTCACACCTGTCTGTTTTCATGTGTGTTTTTTGCATAGGAAACCTATGGTAATAAATAAGTTAGGTTGCACTTAAAGCAAATTTGAAGCGATAAAAAAAAAAAAAAGTCTGCTATTTACCTACGGGGAGGTAAGGCTTTGGATCCTATAGAGCCCTCCCAGGCCTCTCACAGTGTCCTCCTTCCAGTGCTGTTCCCTGTTCAAATTTGCAACCTTCAGGAGTACTTGGAAGGCTTCAGAAGCAATCGTGTCCCCAAGTGCTTCATAAGACAAGCTGCTTCATACTGCACATGAGTACATGCTCATGCATGCGCGGTATGGAGCCGCCCATATTTGGAAGCATTCAGGGATACAAGTGCTTCAGAAGACAAGCTGCTTCATACTGCAAATGAGTACATGCTCACGCATGCGCAGTATGGAGCCGCCCATCTTTGGAAACATTTATGGATACAAGTGCTTCAGAAGCCTCCCGACGATCCCTGAAGGCATATTCCACCTGGAACGAGGACACCCAGAGGGGACAGGGCAGGCTCTATAGGATTAAAATCCTTCCCTCTCCATATATAAAGGCTTTTTTTTTTTTTTTTTTATTTAATTTTACTTTACATTTACTTTAAATACAGTTTGCGCATACAAAGAAAAGCTGAGATGGTGCAGTAAAAACACACACACACACACACACACACACACACACACACTTTTTAGCTTTATCCAATACAGGACATTACCTGCTGTAGAAAGAGAGGCACAACACTGGCTGAATGTTCAAGCAAGCTGTGTGAAGCATGTAAGCAAGCACCACTACATGTTGCCAGTCCAAACCTTTCATTAGATGTCTGATGAAAGGTTTCAACCCATCATATGTACTATGTTAGTTGCACGCTTAAAGATCAATCAGCCAGTGGTGTTCCTTCCACATCAGTGAACTCCCAGTTGTATGCTTGTACACTTTCTCCTTACTCAGTTTATTATAAAGGCTTGTTGTTAAGGCTATATTCCTAATGCTCTGTCATCACATGTACATATTAGACACAAACACTGCAGCCAAAACATTGAAACCACCTGCCTAATGTTGTGCACGTCCCTCTTGAATGTGCAAAATCAAAGGTTTTTTTTTTTTCTTTTTTTGCGGGGTGCGCTGCAATCACATTTATGTTCACCTTCTCTGAACACAATTTTTTGTTTTTTGAAATGTGTTTTTTATGCGATTTTATAATTTGTGGCAAAAGATTGTAAATACAGGTTTTTAGCATAGGGAAAGTAGATGCTTGCGGTCAGTTTCACGCAAAGCAGACAAAAAAAAACAAAAACCCACAAACAAAAACAATTGCAGAATCTTGTAGAAGCCAAAGAAAGACATTGCAAGTGTGATGCTCTGTGATCAACGGTACTGGCAAAACACTGGCGATTAGTGTGCGCACAGCCTAAGCCAGACGTTTTTCAGCAGATCCCACAGTTTGGCTTGGTTTACACTGGCAAATGATACGCTTTGACTGATCAGTTGTTCTGTGCCCTCTCTTTCAGTTGCTGAGCATTTCCATCTGTGTTTCTATGTACTGGGTCCACAAATGCTGTAGGCAGCGCCTTGTGAAAAAACTTTCAGTTGTAATGCATAGATGAAAAATGACCCATGGGGGAACATTTCTTCTCATGCTCTGCAGTTGTCCGAGTCATTATAGCTGACAGTCACTGATTCAGTGTAAACCAGCCCTTACACAGTTAATTGGGCCACTTTATTCTATTGCTCAGAGGTTTAGTAGAAAAGGTTCAAATGAGTAGCTAAAGGAAGATCATTATGGCTCTTCCACACAGAATCCATTGCATTGCAACAGACAATATCACAGCAACACGATGCAACGATATTCCTATGGGGATTTACACATAAAGTACGGTGTGGTGCGTTTTGACGTATTAACATACAGCATGATGCATGTAAACTGGGTAACACTTTAGGCATACTTTCATTGAACTGCATGCCTCACTGTATGGTCGCACTGCAGTGGCAATGCGCTGTGCATCATTTCGGCTACCTTGAGGTTTGATCACAACACAACTGGCTCCGTGTGTAAGGGCCCTTGATGTGGCTAATGCAGCTGGTTTCAATTGCTCTGAACTTGGCCTGCACACCCACAACTGCACCTGACTTGTGAATCAAGATTCAGACTGCAATGCAGACATTATCACTGAGATGCTAGTTTTTTTAAGGTTAATGAAATCAGCAAAAAAATATGTCAGATTGGAACTGGGCTTATCAAATGCAGATGCTGACAAAACAGACTGACCATATTCCAAGATGCATTCAATTTGCAACAAAAAGCATTTCACTGATCATACTCCAGTGCATTGTATACATCATATGCAGACCTCCCAACAGTCTGGTATTTACAACATGAAGTTGCCTTTCAGTCTCTAGGGAGGATCAGGATTTTATTCCTCCGGTATCCAATACACAGAAACATTTTGCGTTTTACGCAGAGCTTAAAGTTCAGCCTGATCCGTCCCTCAACTCAGTCTTCTGTATCCTCTGTAAGGTTGGCCAGTCGGAGTTTACTGCGTAGCCCAGCCATGCGCGCATCCACTGTCACACTCTGGTGGCTGGGAGTGTTCTGTGCCTGCACAGTACTACTACACAGGCGCAGAACGCTCCCAGACAATGGCACGCAACAACTGAGCGCACACAGTCGCACTGCGCATGCGCCGACTGGTGGAGGATCCAGAAGCGGCGAGGGAACGAGCCGACCGAAGGGGGCTGGAGGAAGCCACAGGCATGTATACATTTTTGTCTATCATCTCATCTCATGTACACTTTAAAGGCTTCAACTGAAAGCAGTGTAACAATCCAAGACCTGACATTCTGCATGTAAAATTGTATTTACAATATTTTCACAGCACAAGATCCATTCATCCATTTTAATTCAACTGGTTTGAAATATATAATATTGTATCCTCTGGTTTCCAGTGGCAACCTAAATAAAAGCCTCTTTGACTGTATAGCAGTAACTCAGCTGATCCAATTAAAATTATTCCCTCACACGTATAAAGAAGTGACACTTGTGCACTATTCAAACGAAATATTATATGACCCTTTGTCTTTTTCATATCAAAATAAGTGACCTTTACTGAATTTTACTACATGGAAAAAGTTAGTTCAATTAAATGTTCTTTCATCTTGATCACAAAGTGCAAACTTTTGCTTT
Source organism: Hyperolius riggenbachi (assembly GCF_040937935.1). Lineage (NCBI taxonomy): Eukaryota > Metazoa > Chordata > Amphibia > Anura > Hyperoliidae > Hyperolius > Hyperolius riggenbachi. Next base: position 293,581,620 of record NC_090647.1, read on the forward strand.
AACACCTCTGAAATGAGATTGATAGGATCTTCTTCTTTGTGCAAACACTGGTTTCTACTGGACCTGGAAAAATATGGATAAATCAGCAAATATATTATATGATATATTATATATAATATTAATCTAATAAACGCAAACATAACTCTGAACACAAAGCCATTTAAAGAGACACTGAAGCGAAAAAAGATAAATAATGAATTGGTTGTGTACTATGAATAATTACTAGAAGATTAGCAGCAAAGAAAATATTCTCATTTTTATTTTCAGGTATATAGTGTTTTTCTAACATTGCATCATTCTCTAATATGTGCAGATTACACAACACTCAGCATTCAAAATGATTTTCAGAGCAGTCTGTGAACTAATGACCTCTCCTCTGGCAGAGAAAAAGTAAAAAATGAACTAACAGTTGAGATAATAAAAGTCAGAAAACAGCCCTCTCCACGACTTTGAAAGTCGTAGAGCTTAATGGCTTTTTTGTATAGAGATAACAACTGGAGTTTCTTAATTCTTCCTGTACTGGAAACAATTAGACTGATATCTTAATGTTTTATTTCTTAGCTGTACTACACATACAAATCATATCATCATAATTTTTTTTCACTTCAGTGTCTCTTTAATAAGGGCCAGATCACAGTTGTCACGCTGTCACGTCACGGGCATGTTACGCAAAGGTCTTCCCTCAGGACCAGGAACAAGAGGATCCTGTCCCACTTTTTATGGGACTACCTTTCACATGCATTTGCTTTTAAAGCCCATCACAAGATAAAAAGACTTTCTTTCACTGATGGTTATGTGACCATCCTACCACTATGACCAATGGGTGAAGGTCAAGGCCAATGGGCTTGAGGAGGATTGGGGGCAGATAGGCAGGCTCCTAGGGAATCTAAGAATGAATCCATCAGTGAAATGGAACCAAGACACTTAAGTCATGCAACTGCTATTTTCAATGCAAAAATTAAGGCATTTTTTTACTTAGGAAGCTTTAGTCTAGCATGCAGCTGTTCGAACTATTTTGGAATTTAAAGAGCCACCTGGCACATTGGATGGAGATAAATCCAGGTATGCTCTCCACATTCATTAAAAAGTCATCAGTCTTTGTATTCAAGTTATTGATATGATGCAGAAATAGCTCAAGTTCGCAGCACACTGTGATGAGGTAAAATCCAGATCCAAGAAGATAGGTATGGCAGCAGATGCGTTTCACATATTATCAATAGAATGTATTTTAAACCACCAGCAAGCAAGAAAATACTCAAAATTATTTTGATAGCATTTTTTTCACCTATATTTTTGGCATTTTTACAATTGCAGAGTGCTGAAAAGTTATTCTAAAAATACGTTGAAAAGTATCCCCTAGGAGAAAGCTCAGGAGAAAAGCTAATTGCATACCTAGTCATAAAATGCATTTTAAACCACTAGCAAGCAAGAAAATGCTCAAAATAATTTTGAT